>NC_138555.1:40448825-40607222 GCF_964273705.1 Natrix helvetica | reverse complement strand
GCAAAGAATGCAGACACAAAAAGAGAAGGAGGGGCAGGGTGCTGTAGGTGGAGTCGACCCCTCTGGATCTCTGTTGTGTTCCTTCTTGGAAGAAGGACCTTCTAAGTCTCTCACTGAAATGCCGATATTTAAACCTGTCGAACAACGTATTACCAGATCCACGACTAGACAAATGTTAGAATCTCACAAGCGCGTCGACCCTCAAACACAATGTGCTAAGAAAGAAGCTAAGAAGCAAACCGGAGCCATGGGAGGAGCAGGGCCGAAGATTGGTCTTGTGGAGAGAGATCTTCAGCAAATGCTTTCAGCGCTCCAGACCAGATCTAAAGATGCTTAAGCTATTATCTTGGAACGTGAATGGAATGAACTCCCCACAAAAAAGGAAAAAAAATATTTTATTATTTGAAGCAATTTAATAATGATGTTGTTTGCCTTCAAGAGACTCATATTAGGCTGCAAGACCAGAAGTACTTAGTGAATTCAAAACTGGGAACATTTTATGCTGCCTCTGATTTGGTAAAGAAAAATGGTGTGGTGATATATATAAATAAAAGATTTTCAACTAAAGTTATAGAGGCAGATGACGCTGGTAGATATATAGCAATTCAATTTGATACAGACTTCGGTTCCATTTTGGTGCTAGGAATATATGCTCCTAACCAATGCCAAGAAAGTTTTTATAAGATGCTCCATTTAAAAATTTTAGACTGGAACTTTAAGAGTATTCTAATAATGGGAGATTGGAATGGAGTGATTTCTCCAAAGATAGACAAGAGTACAAAGACGAAATTCACTACCAAATTACCAAAGGCTTTTTTGATTTACAAGACGATTTGAAATTAAAAGATGTCTGGAGGACGCAACATCTAAATGAGATGGATTTTTCTTTCTATTCAGATAGACATAAATCCTTTTCAAGGATTGATTTCTTTTTGTTAACACCGGATCTACTTCCTAAAGCCAAGAAATCCAAGATTTTCGCCAGGTCACTTAGTGATCATAGTCCGGTGTGGTTACAAATTGAATTAGGGATGAGACCAAGAAGGTCTTGGAGAGTAAATGAAAATTTATTTAGATATGAAAAAAATGTTGATGAACTTAAAAAACACATGAAGGAATTTTTCAGTTTTAATATGAAGAAGGGCACTCCCATTGAAATAGTTTGGGATGCAAGTAAAGCTTATATGCGTGGGGTCCTGATACATATGAACTTTAAACACAAACAAATTAGACAGAAAAGGAGAATGGAATTGGAAGATGAAATAAAACGTAAAGAACAGCTGCTTATAATAAACCCGAATGACCAGGCGCTCCAGATGGCGCTAAAGCTGTTGAAAGATCAATTTCAGATGCTTATAGCAGAACAAACAGCAACCAATTTGCAATTTGCTAAACATAACACCTTTGCCAACGCTAATAAACCTGGTAGATGGTTAGCATATACTTTGAGAAGGAATATGAATGACAGAATTATTGATAAAATTGAGTTTCGAGGGAAGATGGTATATCAACAAGAGTTGATTAAAAAATCATTTGTGGACTATTATACTAAGCTATATGTACAGGATAATATACAGAATAAGTTAATAGATGATTTTTTGGAAGGAAAAAGGGTTGCCAAAATTTCTGTGCTTCAAAAGGCAAATTTGGAACGTCTTATAACCGCTGATGAGATCACTTTAGTTATAAATCAACTTAAATTAGCTAAGGCTCCAGGGACTGATGGTTTGACTGCAATGTATTATAAAACTTTACAACTGGAAATGATTGAATATCTTACACAACTATTTTGTAATATACAACAAGGAGGTAAAATACCTCCCTCATGGAAAGCGGCTTTTATCTCATTGATACCTAAAGATAAAGAGGGCCCTAAGAAACCAGAGGATTACAGGCCGATATCTCTTCTGAACACAGATTATAAAATATTTGCTAAAGTATTAGCCAACAGATTGATGCCGGTTATTCAAGAGATTATTCATCATGATCAAGCAGGATTTATTGAAGGCAGACATATGAAGGAGAATGTAAGGCAACTCATAGATTTAATTGACTATCTTGATAAGAATAAGCAGATCTCTGCAGTGCTGGTTTTCTTGGATGCAGAGAAGGCCTTCGATCGAGTGAATTGGAACTTTCTAACCAAGACTTTGGAAAAGATGGATATGGGACCACGATTGCGGCAGGCGATTGGAGCAATTTATCAGCAACAAAATGCACAACTTATTATTAATGGAAATTTGTCAACAACTTTCGAGATACAAAAAGGCACAAGACAAGGTTGCCCATTATCCCCATTGTTATTTATTTTAACTTTGGAAGTCTTGTTGAACGCAATTCGGGACTCAAAATCCTTAGATGGCATAGCTATCAGGCAAAAGGAATACAGAACTAGAGCATTCGCCGATGATCTGGTTGTTACCCTTTCACATCCTTTGAAATCAATAATCCAGATGAAAAATATCATAATAGAATTTGGCATGGTGTCTGGGTTTAGACTAAATCAAAACAAAACGAAAATGATGGTTAAAAACATGACAGAGACTCAAAGAAAGAGACTTGTAAGTTTAGCAGGTTTTGAAATAGTTTCTAAAGTTAAATATTTAGGAATACAAATTTCAGAATCAAACACAAAACTTTTCTCAAATAACTATGAAGTGTTGTGGCAAAAGATACAGAAAGATCTTGAAGCGTGGAAAAAGTTACAATTGTCTTTGCTTGGAAGGATCTCAGCAATTAAAATGAACATTCTACCTAGATTTATCTTTCTATTCCAGATGATTCCGGTGCTCAAGTCAGATAAAACCTTGTTAAATTGGCAAACAACATTAAATAAATTTGTTTGGAAGGAGAAAAAACCGAGAGTAAAGATGAAGATTATGCAAGATACACGTGAAAGAGGCGGCCTTAGACTCCCAAACCTTCGATTGTATTATGAAGCTGCGGTATTAACGCATGTAGCAGATTGGTTCGGGAAAACAAAAATGGAATTGCTCAATATAGAAGGCCATGATCTTGTTCTGGGATGGCATGCATATCTTTTTTATGAAGACAGGGTGGATAAAGTGTTCAACAACCATGTTCTCCGTAGTGCCTTGATGAGAATATGGAAGAAGCACCGGCCCAATTGGGATTATAAAATACCGCTTTGGTTGGATCTTGCAGACACCATGGGGATTATGAATATTAAGTCACTCGGGGGGTGTTTATATAAAGATGTGCTTATTGCTGATGGGGGCGAATGGAAGTTAAAAACTTTGGAACAGCTGTTGGAAGAAGGAATTACTTTAAATTGGTTACATTACATACAGCTTCAGAAGAGATGGGAAGAAGATCGCAGGGTCGGCTTTATGGATAAAGAAGTGGAACTGATTAAGCAGATAAAAGAGACTGGTCCAAAACAAGTTAAAAGAATATATAATGTACTGTTAGAAAGAGACTCAGAAAGTGAATTGGTTAAGGATTGTATGATTAAATGGGCTCAGAATTTTGGTGAAGTGGTTATGTTGGAAACGTGGGAAAAAATATGGGTTCAGAATGTTAAATTTACACAGTCACAGAATTTAAGGGAGAATTTTTATAAAATGTTTTACAGATGGTATTTAGATCCTAAAAAATTATCATGCATGTACCCAAATGTTCAACCAAAATGTTGGAGATGCGGGTGTCTAGATGCTACCTTTTTTCATGTATGGTGGACTTGTAACAAGGTTAAAGCTTTTTGGATAAAAATATGGTGGGTTATGCAGAATGTATTTAAGAAAAGAATACAATTCACTCCACAAATGTTTTTATTGGGTATAGTTAAGGATTTTACCAAAGGGGAAACAAAATTGGCCTTGTATATGGTTACAGCAGCTAGGTTGTTGATTGCGCAACATTGGAAAAAAGATTTTTTGCCGACAATTGATCAATGGATTCAGAAGGTGGCGGGGTTCGCTGAAATGGCAAAAATTTCAGCTTTCTTAAAAGCTCAGAAACAGGAGGATTACACACAGGAATGGGCAAAATGGATTGATTATATACAGAATAAATACCAGACTAGGAGTTATTACCTAGCCTTTAGGTAAGAATGTTTAGACCGATAGATGATCTGAGTAAATAGTATATGGGATGTTTGGAATTGTTAGAGTGGTACAGCGGAAGTCAGGGGGGTGGGTTTGTGTGGGAGGTGGGGGAGGGTTAGGGTGGAGGGTGGGGCAATATATATGTATGAATAAATTAGAAGATGGGACTAATGAAACATTGTTAGGCTAGGAGAAATTTATATTAAGAGTTATAGATGTTAAATTAGCTTAGAAAATGATCAATGTGTTATTATTAATTTAAGAGTAATTTATATAGTTTTTGTTGGGAGGAGAGGGGTTATGAGTAATCTATTTTAAGATGGGGGGAGAGGAGGGGGTAAAGTGTTTGGTATAATATCTGAATGTGAATTTTTGCGGGGGGGTTGGGGGGGTATAGCATTTGTATGAGATTTATATTGTGTGGAGGGGGGGTGAAAAGGGGGAAAATTTGTTTGTACAAAACTCTTTTAATAAAAAAAAAAAAACTCACAGCCTCTGCACAGGGACACACTTACAACCCTCTGCCTCTTCCCTCTTCCTGGATTCACTCAGAGGTTTTTAAAACTAACAGCCTGTGCACACACACACACATACTTCCAGCCCCTGTGCCTCTTCCCTCTTCCTGGATTCACTCAGACGTTTTTAAAACTCACAGCCTGTGCACAGGCACACAGTTCCAGCCCCTCTACCGCTTCCTTGTTCCTGGATTCACTCAGATGTTTTTAAAACACACAGCCTGTGCACACACACACACTTCCAGACCCGCTGCATTTTCCCTCTTCCGGGATTCACTCAGAGGTTTTTAAAACTCAAAGCCTCTGCACAGGGACACACTTAAAACCCTATGCCTCTTCCCTCTTCCTGGATTCACTCAGAGGTTTTTAAAACTCACAGGCACACACTTCCAGCCCCTGTACCTCTTCCCTCTTCCTGGATTCACTCAGATGTTCTTAAAACTCACAGCTTGTGCACACAAACAGACTTCCAGCCCCTGTGCCTCTTCCCTCTTCCTGGATTCACTCAAACGTTTTTAAAACTCACAGCCTGTGCACACACACACACTTCCAGCCCCTGTACCACTTCCCTGTTCCTGGATTAACTCAGATGTTTTTAAAACTCACAGCCTGTGCACAGGCACACACTTACAACCCTCTGCCTCGTCCCTCTTCCTGGATTCACTCAGATGTTTTAAAACACACAGCCTTTGCAAACACACACACTTCCAGCCCCTGTGCCTCTTCCCTCTTCCTGGATTCATTCAAACGTTTTAAAAACTCACAGCCTGTGCACAGGAACACAGTTCCAGACCCTATGCCTCTTCCCTGTTCCTGGATTCACTCAGAGGTTTTTAAAACTCACAGCCTCTGCACAGGGACACACTTACAACCCTCTGCCTCTTCCCTCTTCCTGGATTCACTCAGAGGTTTTTAAAACTTAAAGCCTGGCACACACAAACACTTCCAGCCCCTATTGCTATTCCCTCTTCCTGTATTAACTCAGACATTTTTAAAACTAAAAGCCTCTGCACAGGAACACAGTTCCAGCCCCTGTGCCTCTTCCCCCTTCCTGGATTCAGTCAGGCGTTTTTAAAACTCAAAGCCTGTGCACAGGGATACACTTACAACCCTCTGCCTTGTCCCTCTTCCTGGATTCACTCAGATGTTTAAAAACACAAAGCCTTTGCAAACACACACACTTCCAGCCCCTGTGCCTCTTCCCTCTTCCTGGATTCACTCAGAGGTTTTTAAAACTCACAGCCTGTGCACAGGCACACAGTTCCAGCCCCTCTACCGCTTCCTTGTTCCTGGATTCACTCAGATGTTTTTAAAACACACAGCCTGTGCACACACACACACTTCCAGACCCGCTGCATTTTCCCTCTTCCGGGATTCACTCAGAGGTTTTTAAAACTCACAGCCTCTGCACAGGGACACACTTACAACCCTCTGCCTCTTCCCTCTTCCTGGATTCACTCAGATGTTCTTAAAACTCACAGCTTGTGCACACAAACAGACTTCCAGCCCCTGTGCCTCTTCCCTCTTCCTTGATTCACTCAAACGTTTTTAAAACTCACAGCCTGTGCACACACACACACTTCCAGCCCCTGTACCACTTCCCTGTTCCTGGATTAACTCATATGTTTTTAAAACTCAGACCCTGTGCACAGGCACACACTTACAACCCTCTGCCTCGTCCCTCTTCCTGGATTCACTCAGATGTTTTAAAACACACAGCCTTTGCAAACACACACACTTCCAGCCCCTGTGCCTCTTCCCTCTTCCTGGATTCACTCAGACGTTTTAAAAACTCACAGCCTGTGAACAGGAACACACTTCCAGACCCTCTGCCTCTTCCCACTTCCTGGATTCACTCAGAGGTTTTTAAAACTCAAAGCCTCTGCACAGGGACACACTTACAATCCTCTGCCTCGTCCCTCTTCCTGGATTCACTCAGATGTTTTAAAACAAACAGCCTGTGCCACACACACACTTCCAGACCCTCTGACTCTTACCACTTCCTGGATTCACTCAGAGGTTCTTAAAACTCAAAGCCTCTGCACAGGACACACTTACAACCCTCTGCCTCTTCCCTCTTCCTGGATTCACTCAGAGGTTTTTAAAACTCACATCCTCTGCACAGGGACACACTTACAACCCTCTGCCTCTTCCCTCTTCCTGGATTCACTCAGAGGTTTTTAAAACTCAAAGCCTCTGCACAGGGACACACTTCCAAACCCTCTGCCTCTTCCCTCTTCCTGGATTCACTCAGAGGTTTTTAAAACTCAAAGCCTCTGCACAGGGACACATTTACAACCCTCTGCCTCTCCCCTCTTCCTGGATTCACTCAGAGGTTTTTAAAACTAACAGCTTGTGCACGCACACACACACTTCCAGCCCCTGTGCCTCTTCCCTCTTCCTGGATTCACTCAGACGTTTTTAAAACTCACAGCCTGTGCACAGGCACACAGTTCCAGCCCCTCTACCGCATCCTTGTTCCTGGACTCAGTCAGATGTTTTTAAAACACACAGCCTGTGCACACAGACACACTTCCAGACCCGCTGCCTCTTCCCTGTTCCTGGATTCACTCAGAGGTTTTTAAAACTCAAAGCCTCTGCACAGGGACACACTTAAAACCCTATGCCTCTTCCCTCTTCCTGGATTCACTCAGAGGTTTTTAAAACTCACAGGCACACACTTCCAGCGCCTGTACCTCTTCCCTCTTCCTGGATTCACTCAGATGTTCTTGATGTTAGGGTTCTAAATACCATGCAGAAATAAATCATTGTCCAAGGCAAAACATCCTTAATGGTGCAATTTATTCCACAGGCATGTTAGTACAGCTATGGAAATTTCAACTCTGGAAGTACATTCTCTAAGTTCAACCAGTTAAAGTTCATGATCTCTCCCCACACCCACAAATCCATCACATGTTCCAATCATCATCTTCCACGCTGGCATGTACACCCATCTTCTTCCGGCCAGGTGTCGAGATGCGAAGACAAAAGATGACCTTGGCTTCTACAAAAGAATGTCAACAATCCATTCTACAATCCTACTCCTTTCTATTCCCCCCTCCCAACTACTACACTATTGAAACAGCATAGAAAATTCTAAGAAAGTGTGGCAGGCCAAAGATCCAAAAAAGAATATAATTACAGGCCTGACACTTGAAACTCTCAGCTTGTGCACAGAAACAGACTTCCAGCCCCTGTGCCTCTTCCCTCTTCCTGGATTCACTCAGACGTTTTTAAAACTCACAGCCTGTGCACACACACACACTTCCAGCCCCTGTACCACTTCCCTGTTCCTGGATTAACTCAGATGTTTTAAAAACTCACAGCCTGTGCACAGGGACACACTTACAACCCTCTGCCTCGTCCCTCTTCCTGGATTCACTCAGATGTTTTAAAACAAACAGCCTGTGCACAGGGACACACTTACAACCCTCTGCCTCTTCCCTCTTCCTGGATTCACTCAGAGGTTTTTAAAACTCACAGCCTCTGCACAGGGACACAGTTACAACCCTCTGCCTCTTCCCTCTTCCTGGATTCACTCAGAGGTTTTTAAAACTCAAAGCCTCTGCACAGGGACACTCTTACAACCCTCTGCCTCTTCCCACTTCCTGGATTAACTCAGATGTTTTTAAAACTCACAGCCTGTGCACAAACACACACTTCCAGCCCCTGTGCCTCTTCCCTCTTCCTGGATTCACTCAGAGGTTTTTAAAACTCAAAGCTGGTGCACACACAGACACTTCCAGCCCCTCTGCCTCCTCCCTCTTCCTGGATTCACTCAGAGGTTTTTAAAACTCACAGCCTGTGCACACACAAACACTTCCAGCGCCTGTACCTCTTCCCTCTTCCTGGATTCACTCAGACGTTTTTAAATCTCAAAGCCTCTGCACAGGGACACACTTACAACCCTCTGCCTCGTCCCTCTTCCTGGATTCACTCAGATGTTTTAAAACAAACAGCCTGTGCCACACACACACTTCCAGACCCTCTGCCTCTTACCTCTTCCTGGATTCACTCAGAGGTTCTTAAAACTCAAAGCTTCTGCATAGGGACACACTTAAAACCCTATGCCTCTTCCCTCTTCCTGGATTCACTCAGAGGTTTTTAAAACTCACAGCCTCTGCACAGGGACACACTTACAACCCTCTGCCTCTTCCCTCTTCCTGGATTCACTCAGAGGTTTTTAAAACTAACAGCCTGTGCACACACACACACACACTTCCAGCCCCTGTGCCTCTTCCCTCTTCCTGGATTCACTCAGACGTTTTTAACACACACTTCCAGACCCGCTGCATTTTCCCTCTTCCGGGATTCACTCAGAGGTTATTAAAACTCACAGCCTCTGCACAGGGACACACTTACAACCCTCTGCCTCGTCCCTCTTCCTGGATTCACTCAGATGTTTTAAAACACACAGCCTTTGCAAACACACACACTTCCAGCCCCTGTGCCTCTTCCCTCTTCCTGGATTCACTCAGACGTTTTAAAAACTCACAGCCTGTGAACAGGAACACACTTCCAGACCCTCTGCCTCTTCCCTCTTCCTGGATTCACTCAGAGGTTTTTAAAACTCAAAGCCTCTGCACAGGGACACACTTACAATCCTCTGCCTCGTCCCTCTTCCTGGATTCACTCAGATGTTTTAAAACAAACAGCCTGTGCCACACACACACTTCCAGACCCTCTGACTCTTACCACTTCCTGGATTCACTCAGAGGTTCTTAAAACTCAAAGCCTCTGCACAGGACACACTTACAACCCTCTGCCTCTTCCCTCTTCCTGGATTCACTCAGAGGTTTTTAAAACTCACATCCTCTGCACAGGGACACACTTACAACCCTCTGCCTCTTCCCTCTTCCTGGATTCACTCAGAGGTTTTTAAATCTCAAAGCCTCTGCACAGGGACACACTTCCAAACCCTCTGCCTCTTCCCTCTTCCTGGATTCACTCAGAGGTTTTTAAAACTCAAAGCCTCTGCACAGGGACACATTTACAACCCTCTGCCTCTTCCCTCTTCCTGGATTCACTCAGAGGTTTTTAAAACTAACAGCTTTTGCACGCACACACACACTTCCAGCCCCTGTGCCTCTTCCCTCTTCCTGGATTCACTCAGACGTTTTTAAAACTCACAGCCTGTGCACAGGCACACAGTTCCAGCCCCTCTACCGCATCCTTGTTCCTGGACTCAGTCAGATGTTTTTAAAACACACAGCCTGTGCACCCAGACACACTTCCAGACCCGCTGCCTCTTCCCTGTTCCTGGATTCACTCAGAGGTTTTTAAAACTCACAGCCTCTGCACAGGGACACACTTACAACCCTCTGCCTCTTCCCTCTTCCTGGATTCACTCAGAGGTTTTTAAAACTTAAAGCCTGGCACACACAAACACTTCCAGCCCCTATTGCTATTCCCTCTTCCTGTATTAACTCAGACATTTTTAAAACTAAAAGACTCTGCACAGGAACACAGTTCCAGCCCCTGTGCCTCTTCCCCCTTCCTGGATTCACTCAGACGTTTTTAAAACTCAAAGCCTGTGCACAGGGATACACTTACAACCCTCTGCCTTGTCCCTCTTCCTGGATTCACTCAGATGTTTAAAAACACAAAGCCTTTGCAAACACACACACTTCCAGCCCCTGTGCCTCTTCCCTCTTCCTGGATTCACTCAGAGGTTTTTAAAACTCACAGCCTGTGCACAGGCACACAGTTCCAGCCCCTCTACCGCTTCCTTGTTCCTGGATTCACTCAGATGTTTTTAAAACACACAGCCTGTGCACACACACACACTTCCAGACCCGCTGCATTTTCCCTCTTCCGGGATTCACTCAGAGGTTTTTAAAACTCACAGCCTCTGCACAGGGACACACTTACAACCCTCTGCCTCTTCCCTCTTCCTGGATTCACTCAGATGTTCTTAAAACTCACAGCTTGTGCACACAAACAGACTTCCAGCCCCTGTGCCTCTTCCCTCTTCCTTGATTCACTCAAACGTTTTTAAAACTCACAGCCTGTGCACACACACACACTTCCAGCCCCTGTACCACTTCCCTGTTCCTGGATTAACTCAGATGTTTTTAAAACTCAGACCCTGTGCACAGGCACACACTTACAACCCTCTGCCTCGTCCCTCTTCCTGGATTCACTCAGATGTTTTAAAACACACAGCCTTTGCAAACACACACACTTCCAGCCCCTGTGCCTCTTCCCTCTTCCTGGATTCACTCAGACGTTTTAAAAACTCACAGCCTGTGAACAGGAACACACTTCCAGACCCTCTGCCTCTTCCCTCTTCCTGGATTCACTCAGAGGTTTTTAAAACTCAAAGCCTCTGCACAGGGACACACTTACAATCCTCTGCCTCGTCCCTCTTCCTGGATTCACTCAGAGGTTTTTAAAACTCAAAGCCTCTGCACAGGGACACATTTACAACCCTCTGCCTCTTCCCTCTTCCTGGATTCACTCAGAGGTTTTTAAAACTAACAGCTTTTGCACGCACACACACACTTCCAGCCCCTGTGCCTCTTCCCTCTTCCTGGATTCACTCAGACGTTTTTAAAACTCACAGCCTGTGCACAGGCACACAGTTCCAGCCCCTCTACCGCATCCTTGTTCCTGGACTCAGTCAGATGTTTTTAAAACACACAGCCTGTGCACACAGACACACTTCCAGACCCGCTGCCTCTTCCCTGTTCCTGGATTCACTCAGAGGTTTTTAAAACTCACAGCCTCTGCACAGGGACACACTTACAACCCTCTGCCTCTTCCCTCTTCCTGGATTCACTCAGAGGTTTTTAAAACTTAAAGCCTGGCACACACAAACACTTCCAGCCCCTATTGCTATTCCCTCTTCCTGTATTAACTCAGACATTTTTAAAACTAAAAGACTCTGCACAGGAACACAGTTCCAGCCCCTGTGCCTCTTCCCCCTTCCTGGATTCACTCAGACGTTTTTAAAACTCAAAGCCTGTGCACAGGGATACACTTACAACCCTCTGCCTTGTCCCTCTTCCTGGATTCACTCAGATGTTTAAAAACACAAAGCCTTTGCAAACACACACACTTCCAGCCCCTGTGCCTCTTCCCTCTTCCTGGATTCACTCAGAGGTTTTTAAAACTCACAGCCTGTGCACAGGCACACAGTTCCAGCCCCTCTACCGCTTCCTTGTTCCTGGATTCACTCAGATGTTTTTAAAACACACAGCCTGTGCACACACACACACTTCCAGACCCGCTGCATTTTCCCTCTTCCGGGATTCACTCAGAGGTTTTTAAAACTCACAGCCTCTGCACAGGGACACACTTACAACCCTCTGCCTCTTCCCTCTTCCTGGATTCACTCAGATGTTCTTAAAACTCACAGCTTGTGCACACAAACAGACTTCCAGCCCCTGTGCCTCTTCCCTCTTCCTTGATTCACTCAAACGTTTTTAAAACTCACAGCCTGTGCACACACACACACTTCCAGCCCCTGTACCACTTCCCTGTTCCTGGATTAACTCAGATGTTTTTAAAACTCAGACCCTGTGCACAGGCACACACTTACAACCCTCTGCCTCGTCCCTCTTCCTGGATTCACTCAGATGTTTTAAAACACACAGCCTTTGCAAACACACACACTTCCAGCCCCTGTGCCTCTTCCCTCTTCCTGGATTCACTCAGACGTTTTAAAAACTCACAGCCTGTGAACAGGAACACACTTCCAGACCCTCTGCCTCTTCCCTCTTCCTGGATTCACTCAGAGGTTTTTAAAACTCAAAGCCTCTGCACAGGGACACACTTACAATCCTCTGCCTCGTCCCTCTTCCTGGATTCACTTAGATGTTTTAAAACAAACAGCCTGTGCCACACACACACTTCCAGACCCTCTGACTCTTACCACTTCCTGGATTCACTCAGAGGTTCTTAAAACTCAAAGCCTCTGCACAGGACACACTTACAACCCTCTGCCTCTTCCCTCTTCCTGGATTCACTCAGAGGTTTTTAAAACTCACATCCTCTGCACAGGGACACACTTACAACCCTCTGCCTCTTCCCTCTTCCTGGATTCACTCAGAGGTTTTTAAAACTCAAAGCCTCTGCACAGGGACACACTTCCAAACCCTCTGCCTCTTCCCTCTTCCTGGATTCACTCAGAGGTTTTTAAAACTCAAAGCCTCTGCACAGGGACACATTTACAACCCTCTGCCTCTCCCCTCTTCCTGGATTCACTCAGAGGTTTTTAAAACTAACAGCTTGTGCACGCACACACACACTTCCAGCCCCTGTGCCTCTTCCCTCTTCCTGGATTCACTCAGACGTTTTTAAAACTCACAGCCTGTGCACAGGCACACAGTTCCAGCCCCTCTACCGCATCCTTGTTCCTGGACTCAGTCAGATGTTTTTAAAACACACAGCCTGTGCACACAGACACACTTCCAGACCCGCTGCCTCTTCCCTGTTCCTGGATTCACTCAGAGGTTTTTAAAACTCAAAGCCTCTGCACAGGGACACACTTAAAACCCTATGCCTCTTCCCTCTTCCTGGATTCACTCAGAGGTTTTTAAAACTCACAGGCACACACTTCCAGCGCCTGTACCTCTTCCCTCTTCCTGGATTCACTCAGATGTTCTTGATGTTAGGGTTCTAAATACCATGCAGAAATAAATCATTGTCCAAGGCAAAACATCCTTAATGGTGCAATTTATTCCACAGGCATGTTAGTACAGCTATGGAAATTTCAACTCTGGAAGTACATTCTCTAAGTTCAACCAGTTAAAGTTCATGATCTCTCCCCACACCCACAAATCCATCACATGTTCCAATCATCATCTTCCACGCTGGCATGTACACCCATCTTCTTCCGGCCAGGTGTCGAGATGCGAAGACAAAAGATGACCTTGGCTTCTACAAAAGAATGTCAACAATCCATTCTACAATCCTACTCCTTTCTATTCCCCCCTCCCAACTACTACACTATTGAAACAGCATAGAAAATTCTAAGAAAGTGTGGCAGGCCAAAGATCCAAAAAAGAATATAATTACAGGCCTGACACTTGAAACTCTCAGCTTGTGCACAGAAACAGACTTCCAGCCCCTGTGCCTCTTCCCTCTTCCTGGATTCACTCAGACGTTTTTAAAACTCACAGCCTGTGCACACACACACACTTCCAGCCCCTGTACCACTTCCCTGTTCCTGGATTAACTCAGATGTTTTAAAAACTCACAGCCTGTGCACAGGGACACACTTACAACCCTCTGCCTCGTCCCTCTTCCTGGATTCACTCAGATGTTTTAAAACAAACAGCCTGTGCACAGGGACACACTTACAACCCTCTGCCTCTTCCCTCTTCCTGGATTCACTCAGAGGTTTTTAAAACTCACAGCCTCTGCACAGGGACACAGTTACAACCCTCTGCCTCTTCCCTCTTCCTGGATTCACTCAGAGGTTTTTAAAACTCAAAGCCTCTGCACAGGGACACTCTTACAACCCTCTGCCTCTTCCCACTTCCTGGATTAACTCAGATGTTTTTAAAACTCACAGCCTGTGCACAAACACACACTTCCAGCCCCTGTGCCTCTTCCCTCTTCCTGGATTCACTCAGAGGTTTTTAAAACTCAAAGCTGGTGCACACACAGACACTTCCAGCCCCTCTGCCTCCTCCCTCTTCCTGGATTCACTCAGAGGTTTTTAAAACTCACAGCCTGTGCACACACAAACACTTCCAGCGCCTGTACCTCTTCCCTCTTCCTGGATTCACTCAGACGTTTTTAAATCTCAAAGCCTCTGCACAGGGACACACTTACAACCCTCTGCCTCGTCCCTCTTCCTGGATTCACTCAGATGTTTTAAAACAAACAGCCTGTGCCACACACACACTTCCAGACCCTCTGCCTCTTACCTCTTCCTGGATTCACTCAGAGGTTCTTAAAACTCAAAGCTTCTGCATAGGGACACACTTAAAACCCTATGCCTCTTCCCTCTTCCTGGATTCACTCAGAGGTTTTTAAAACTCACAGCCTCTGCACAGGGACACACTTACAACCCTCTGCCTCTTCCCTCTTCCTGGATTCACTCAGAGGTTTTTAAAACTAACAGCCTGTGCACACACAAACACACACTTCCAGCCCCTGTGCCTCTTCCCTCTTCCTGGATTCACTCAGACGTTTTTAACACACACTTCCAGACCCGCTGCATTTTCCCTCTTCCGGGATTCACTCAGAGGTTATTAAAACTCACAGCCTCTGCACAGGGACACACTTACAACCCTCTGCCTCGTCCCTCTTCCTGGATTCACTCAGATGTTTTAAAACACACAGCCTTTGCAAACACACACACTTCCAGCCCCTGTGCCTCTTCCCTCTTCCTGGATTCACTCAGACGTTTTAAAAACTCACAGCCTGTGAACAGGAACACACTTCCAGACCCTCTGCCTCTTCCCTCTTCCTGGATTCACTCAGAGGTTTTTAAAACTCAAAGCCTCTGCACAGGGACACACTTACAATCCTCTGCCTCGTCCCTCTTCCTGGATTCACTCAGATGTTTTAAAACAAACAGCCTGTGCCACACACACACTTCCAGACCCTCTGACTCTTACCACTTCCTGGATTCACTCAGAGGTTCTTAAAACTCAAAGCCTCTGCACAGGACACACTTACAACCCTCTGCCTCTTCCCTCTTCCTGGATTCACTCAGAGGTTTTTAAAACTCACATCCTCTGCACAGGGACACACTTACAACCCTCTGCCTCTTCCCTCTTCCTGGATTCACTCAGAGGTTTTTAAATCTCAAAGCCTCTGCACAGGGACACACTTCCAAACCCTCTGCCTCTTCCCTCTTCCTGGATTCACTCAGAGGTTTTTAAAACTCAAAGCCTCTGCACAGGGACACATTTACAACCCTCTGCCTCTTCCCTCTTCCTGGATTCACTCAGAGGTTTTTAAAACTAACAGCTTTTGCACGCACACACACACTTCCAGCCCCTGTGCCTCTTCCCTCTTCCTGGATTCACTCAGACGTTTTTAAAACTCACAGCCTGTGCACAGGCACACAGTTCCAGCCCCTCTACCGCATCCTTGTTCCTGGACTCAGTCAGATGTTTTTAAAACACACAGCCTGTGCACCCAGACACACTTCCAGACCCGCTGCCTCTTCCCTGTTCCTGGATTCACTCAGAGGTTTTTAAAACTCACAGCCTCTGCACAGGGACACACTTACAACCCTCTGCCTCTTCCCTCTTCCTGGATTCACTCAGAGGTTTTTAAAACTTAAAGCCTGGCACACACAAACACTTCCAGCCCCTATTGCTATTCCCTCTTCCTGTATTAACTCAGACATTTTTAAAACTAAAAGACTCTGCACAGGAACACAGTTCCAGCCCCTGTGCCTCTTCCCCCTTCCTGGATTCACTCAGACGTTTTTAAAACTCAAAGCCTGTGCACAGGGATACACTTACAACCCTCTGCCTTGTCCCTCTTCCTGGATTCACTCAGATGTTTAAAAACACAAAGCCTTTGCAAACACACACACTTCCAGCCCCTGTGCCTCTTCCCTCTTCCTGGATTCACTCAGAGGTTTTTAAAACTCACAGCCTGTGCACAGGCACACAGTTCCAGCCCCTCTACCGCTTCCTTGTTCCTGGATTCACTCAGATGTTTTTAAAACACACAGCCTGTGCACACACACACACTTCCAGACCCGCTGCATTTTCCCTCTTCCGGGATTCACTCAGAGGTTTTTAAAACTCACAGCCTCTGCACAGGGACACACTTACAACCCTCTGCCTCTTCCCTCTTCCTGGATTCACTCAGATGTTCTTAAAACTCACAGCTTGTGCACACAAACAGACTTCCAGCCCCTGTGCCTCTTCCCTCTTCCTTGATTCACTCAAACGTTTTTAAAACTCACAGCCTGTGCACACACACACACTTCCAGCCCCTGTACCACTTCCCTGTTCCTGGATTAACTCAGATGTTTTTAAAACTCAGACCCTGTGCACAGGCACACACTTACAACCCTCTGCCTCGTCCCTCTTCCTGGATTCACTCAGATGTTTTAAAACACACAGCCTTTGCAAACACACACACTTCCAGCCCCTGTGCCTCTTCCCTCTTCCTGGATTCACTCAGACGTTTTAAAAACTCACAGCCTGTGAACAGGAACACACTTCCAGACCCTCTGCCTCTTCCCTCTTCCTGGATTCACTCAGAGGTTTTTAAAACTCAAAGCCTCTGCACAGGGACACACTTACAATCCTCTGCCTCGTCCCTCTTCCTGGATTCACTCAGAGGTTTTTAAAACTCAAAGCCTCTGCACAGGGACACATTTACAACCCTCTGCCTCTTCCCTCTTCCTGGATTCACTCAGAGGTTTTTAAAACTAACAGCTTTTGCACGCACACACACACTTCCAGCCCCTGTGCCTCTTCCCTCTTCCTGGATTCACTCAGACGTTTTTAAAACTCACAGCCTGTGCACAGGCACACAGTTCCAGCCCCTCTACCGCATCCTTGTTCCTGGACTCAGTCAGATGTTTTTAAAACACACAGCCTGTGCACACAGACACACTTCCAGACCCGCTGCCTCTTCCCTGTTCCTGGATTCACTCAGAGGTTTTTAAAACTCACAGCCTCTGCACAGGGACACACTTACAACCCTCTGCCTCTTCCCTCTTCCTGGATTCACTCAGAGGTTTTTAAAACTTAAAGCCTGGCACACACAAACACTTCCAGCCCCTATTGCTATTCCCTCTTCCTGTATTAACTCAGACATTTTTAAAACTAAAAGACTCTGCACAGGAACACAGTTCCAGCCCCTGTGCCTCTTCCCCCTTCCTGGATTCACTCAGACGTTTTTAAAACTCAAAGCCTGTGCACAGGGATACACTTACAACCCTCTGCCTTGTCCCTCTTCCTGGATTCACTCAGATGTTTAAAAACACAAAGCCTTTGCAAACACACACACTTCCAGCCCCTGTGCCTCTTCCCTCTTCCTGGATTCACTCAGAGGTTTTTAAAACTCACAGCCTGTGCACAGGCACACAGTTCCAGCCCCTCTACCGCTTCCTTGTTCCTGGATTCACTCAGATGTTTTTAAAACACACAGCCTGTGCACACACACACACTTCCAGACCCGCTGCATTTTCCCTCTTCCGGGATTCACTCAGAGGTTTTTAAAACTCACAGCCTCTGCACAGGGACACACTTACAACCCTCTGCCTCTTCCCTCTTCCTGGATTCACTCAGATGTTCTTAAAACTCACAGCTTGTGCACACAAACAGACTTCCAGCCCCTGTGCCTCTTCCCTCTTCCTTGATTCACTCAAACGTTTTTAAAACTCACAGCCTGTGCACACACACACACTTCCAGCCCCTGTACCACTTCCCTGTTCCTGGATTAACTCAGATGTTTTTAAAACTCAGACCCTGTGCACAGGCACACACTTACAACCCTCTGCCTCGTCCCTCTTCCTGGATTCACTCAGATGTTTTAAAACACACAGCCTTTGCAAACACACACACTTCCAGCCCCTGTGCCTCTTCCCTCTTCCTGGATTCACTCAGACGTTTTAAAAACTCACAGCCTGTGAACAGGAACACACTTCCAGACCCTCTGCCTCTTCCCTCTTCCTGGATTCACTCAGAGGTTTTTAAAACTCAAAGCCTCTGCACAGGGACACACTTACAATCCTCTGCCTCGTCCCTCTTCCTGGATTCACTCAGATGTTTTAAAACAAACAGCCTGTGCCACACACACACTTCCAGACCCTCTGACTCTTACCACTTCCTGGATTCACTCAGAGGTTCTTAAAACTCAAAGCCTCTGCACAGGACACACTTACAACCCTCTGCCTCTTCCCTCTTCCTGGATTCACTCAGAGGTTTTTAAAACTCACATCCTCTGCACAGGGACACACTTACAACCCTCTGCCTCTTCCCTCTTCCTGGATTCACTCAGAGGTTTTTAAAACTCAAAGCCTCTGCACAGGGACACACTTCCAAACCCTCTGCCTCTTCCCTCTTCCTGGATTCACTCAGAGGTTTTTAAAACTCAAAGCCTCTGCACAGGGACACATTTACAACCCTCTGCCTCTTCCCTCTTCCTGGATTCACTCAGAGGTTTTTAAAACTAACAGCTTGTGCACGCACACACACACTTCCAGCCCCTGTGCCTCTTCCCTCTTCCTGGATTCACTCAGACGTTTTTAAAACTCACAGCCTGTGCACAGGCACACAGTTCCAGCCCCTCTACCGCATCCTTGTTCCTGGACTCAGTCAGATGTTTTTAAAACACACAGCCTGTGCACACAGACACACTTCCAGACCCGCTGCCTCTTCCCTCTTCCGGGATTCACTCAGAGGTTTTTAAAACTCAAAGCCTCTGCACAGGGACACACTTAAAACCCTATGCCTCTTCCCTCTTCCTGGATTCACTCAGAGGTTTTTAAAACTCACAGGCACACACTTCCAGCGCCTGTACCTCTTCCCTCTTCCTGGATTCACTCAGATGTTCTTGATGTTAGGGTTCTAAATACCATGCAGAAATAAATCATTGTCCAAGGCAAAACATCCTTAAAGGTGCAATTTATTCCACAGGCATGTTAGTACAGCTATGGAAATTTCAACTCTGGAAGTACATTCTCTAAGTTCAACCAGTTAAAGTTCATGATCTCTCCCCACACCCACAAATCCATCACATGTTCCAATCATCATCTTCCACGCTGGCATGTACACCCATCTTCTTCCGGCCAGGTGTCGAGATGCGAAGACAAAAGATGACCTTGGCTTCTACAAAAGAATGTCAACAATCCATTCTACAATCCTACTCCTTTCTATTCCCCCCTCCCAACTACTACACTATTGAAACAGCATAGAAAATTCTAAGAAAGTGTGGCAGGCCAAAGATCCAAAAAAGAATATAATTACAGGCCTGACACTTGAAACTCTCAGCTTGTGCACAGAAACAGACTTCCAGCCCCTGTGCCTCTTCCCTCTTCCTGGATTCACTCAGACGTTTTTAAAACTCACAGCCTGTGCACACACACACACTTCCAGCCCCTGTACCACTTCCCTGTTCCTGGATTAACTCAGATGTTTTAAAAACTAACAGCCTGTGCACAGGGACACACTTACAACCCTCTGCCTCGTCCCTCTTCCTGGATTCACTCAGATGTTTTAAAACAAACAGCCTGTGCACAGGGACACACTTACAACCCTCTGCCTCTTCCCTCTTCCTGGATTCACTCAGAGGTTTTTAAAACTCACAGCCTCTGCACAGGGACACAGTTACAACCCTCTGCCTCTTCCCTCTTCCTGGATTCACTCAGAGGTTTTTAAAACTCAAAGCCTCTGCACAGGGACACTCTTACAACCCTCTGCCTCTTCCCACTTCCTGGATTAACTCAGATGTTTTTAAAACTCACAGCCTGTGCACAAACACACACTTCCAGCCCCTGTGCCTCTTCCCTCTTCCTGGATTCACTCAGAGGTTTTTAAAACTCAAAGCTGGTGCACACACAGACACTTCCAGCCCCTCTGCCTCCTCCCTCTTCCTGGATTCACTCAGAGGTTTTTAAAACTCACAGCCTGTGCACACACAAACACTTCCAGCGCCTGTACCTCTTCCCTCTTCCTGGATTCACTCAGACGTTTTTAAATCTCAAAGCCTCTGCACAGGGACACACTTACAACCCTCTGCCTCGTCCCTCTTCCTGGATTCACTCAGATGTTTTAAAACAAACAGCCTGTGCCACACACACACTTCCAGACCCTCTGCCTCTTACCTCTTCCTGGATTCACTCAGAGGTTCTTAAAACTCAAAGCTTCTGCATAGGGACACACTTAAAACCCTATGCCTCTTCCCTCTTCCTGGATTCACTCAGAGGTTTTTAAAACTCACAGCCTCTGCACAGGGACACACTTACAACCCTCTGCCTCTTCCCTCTTCCTGGATTCACTCAGAGGTTTTTAAAACTCAAAGCCTCTGCACAGGGACACATTTACAACCCTCTGCCTCTTCCCTCTTCCTGGATTCACTCAGAGGTTTTTAAAACTAACAGCTTGTGCACGCACACACACACTTCCAGCCCCTGTGCCTCTTCCCTCTTCCTGGATTCACTCAGACGTTTTTAAATCTCAAAGCCTCTGCACAGGGACACACTTACAACCCTCTGCCTCGTCCCTCTTCCTGGATTCACTCAGATGTTTTAAAACAAACAGCCTGTGCCACACACACACTTCCAGACCCTCTGCCTCTTACCTCTTCCTGGATTCACTCAGAGGTTCTTAAAACTCAAAGCTTCTGCATAGGGACACACTTAAAACCCTATGCCTCTTCCCTCTTCCTGGATTCACTCAGAGGTTTTTAAAACTCACAGCCTCTGCACAGGGACACACTTACAACCCTCTGCCTCTTCCCTCTTCCTGGATTCACTCAGAGGTTTTTAAAACTAACAGCCTGTGCACACACACACACACACTTCCAGCCCCTGTGCCTCTTCCCTCTTCCTGGATTCACTCAGACGTTTTTAACACACACTTCCAGACCCGCTGCATTTTCCCTCTTCCGGGATTCACTCAGAGGTTATTAAAACTCACAGCCTCTGCACAGGGACACACTTACAACCCTCTGCCTCGTCCCTCTTCCTGGATTCACTCAGATGTTTTAAAACACACAGCCTTTGCAAACACACACACTTCCAGCCCCTGTGCCTCTTCCCTCTTCCTGGATTCACTCAGACGTTTTAAAAACTCACAGCCTGTGAACAGGAACACACTTCCAGACCCTCTGCCTCTTCCCTCTTCCTGGATTCACTCAGAGGTTTTTAAAACTCAAAGCCTCTGCACAGGGACACACTTACAATCCTCTGCCTCGTCCCTCTTCCTGGATTCACTCAGATGTTTTAAAACAAACAGCCTGTGCCACACACACACTTCCAGACCCTCTGACTCTTACCACTTCCTGGATTCACTCAGAGGTTCTTAAAACTCAAAGCCTCTGCACAGGACACACTTACAACCCTCTGCCTCTTCCCTCTTCCTGGATTCACTCAGAGGTTTTTAAAACTCACATCCTCTGCACAGGTACACACTTACAACCCTCTGCCTCTTCCCTCTTCCTGGATTCACTCAGAGGTTTTTAAATCTCAAAGCCTCTGCACAGGGACACACTTCCAAACCCTCTGCCTCTTCCCTCTTCCTGGATTCACTCAGAGGTTTTTAAAACTCAAAGCCTCTGCACAGGGACACATTTACAACCCTCTGCCTCTTCCCTCTTCCTGGATTCACTCAGAGGTTTTTAAAACTAACAGCTTTTGCACGCACACACACACTTCCAGCCCCTGTGCCTCTTCCCTCTTCCTGGATTCACTCAGACGTTTTTAAAACTCACAGCCTGTGCACAGGCACACAGTTCCAGCCCCTCTACCGCATCCTTGTTCCTGGACTCAGTCAGATGTTTTTAAAACACACAGCCTGTGCACACAGACACACTTCCAGACCCGCTGCCTCTTCCCTCTTCTGGGATTCACTCAGAGGTTTTTAAAACTCAAAGCCTCTGCACAGGGACACACTTAAAACCCTATGCCTCTTCCCTCTTCCTGGATTCACTCAGAGGTTTTTAAAACTCACAGGCACACACTTCCAGCGCCTGTACCTCTTCCCTCTTCCTGGATTCACTCAGATGTTCTTGAAACTCACAGCTTGTGCACAGAAACAGACTTCCAGCCCCTGTGCCTCTTCCCTCTTCCTGGATTCACTCAGACGTTTTTAAAACTCACAGCCTGTGCACACACACACACTTCCAGCCCCTGTACCACTTCCCTGTTCCTGGATTAACTCAGATGTTTTAAAAACTCACAGCCTGTGCACAGGGACACACTTACAACCCTCTGCCTCGTCCCTCTTCCTGGATTCACTCAGATGTTTTAAAACAAACAGCCTGTGCACAGGGACACACTTACAACCCTCTGCCTCTTCCCTCTTCCTGGATTCACTCAGAGGTTTTTAAAACTCACAGCCTCTGCACAGGGACACAGTTACAACCCTCTGCCTCTTCCCTCTTCCTGGATTCACTCAGAGGTTTTTAAAACTCAAAGCCTCTGCACAGGGACACACTTACAACCCTCTGCCTCTTCCCGCTTCCTGGATTAACTCAGATGTTTTTAAAACTCACAGCCTGTGCACACACACACACTTCCAGCCCCTGTGCCTCTTCCCTCTTCCTGGATTCACTCAGAGGTTTTTAAAACTAACAGCCTGTGCACACACACACACACACTTCCAGCCCCTGTGCCTCTTCCCTCTTCCTGGATTCACTCAGACGTTTTTAACACACACTTCCAGACCCGCTGCATTTTCCCTCTTCCGGGATTCACTCAGAGGTTATTAAAACTCACAGCCTCTGCACAGGGACACACTTACAACCCTCTGCCTCGTCCCTCTTCCTGGATTCACTCAGATGTTTTAAAACACACAGCCTTTGCAAACACACACACTTCCAGCCCCTGTGCCTCTTCCCTCTTCCTGGATTCACTCAGACGTTTTAAAAACTCACAGCCTGTGAACAGGAACACACTTCCAGACCCTCTGCCTCTTCCCTCTTCCTGGATTCACTCAGAGGTTTTTAAAACTCAAAGCCTCTGCACAGGGACACACTTACAATCCTCTGCCTCGTCCCTCTTCCTGGATTCACTCAGATGTTTTAAAACAAACAGCCTGTGCCACACACACACTTCCAGACCCTCTGACTCTTACCACTTCCTGGATTCACTCAGAGGTTCTTAAAACTCAAAGCCTCTGCACAGGACACACTTACAACCCTCTGCCTCTTCCCTCTTCCTGGATTCACTCAGAGGTTTTTAAAACTCACATCCTCTGCACAGGTACACACTTACAACCCTCTGCCTCTTCCCTCTTCCTGGATTCACTCAGAGGTTTTTAAATCTCAAAGCCTCTGCACAGGGACACACTTCCAAACCCTCTGCCTCTTCCCTCTTCCTGGATTCACTCAGAGGTTTTTAAAACTCAAAGCCTCTGCACAGGGACACATTTACAACCCTCTGCCTCTTCCCTCTTCCTGGATTCACTCAGAGGTTTTTAAAACTAACAGCTTTTGCACGCACACACACACTTCCAGCCCCTGTGCCTCTTCCCTCTTCCTGGATTCACTCAGACGTTTTTAAAACTCACAGCCTGTGCACAGGCACACAGTTCCAGCCCCTCTACCGCATCCTTGTTCCTGGACTCAGTCAGATGTTTTTAAAACACACAGCCTGTGCACACAGACACACTTCCAGACCCGCTGCCTCTTCCCTCTTCTGGGATTCACTCAGAGGTTTTTAAAACTCAAAGCCTCTGCACAGGGACACACTTAAAACCCTATGCCTCTTCCCTCTTCCTGGATTCACTCAGAGGTTTTTAAAACTCACAGGCACACACTTCCAGCGCCTGTACCTCTTCCCTCTTCCTGGATTCACTCAGATGTTCTTGAAACTCACAGCTTGTGCACAGAAACAGACTTCCAGCCCCTGTGCCTCTTCCCTCTTCCTGGATTCACTCAGACGTTTTTAAAACTCACAGCCTGTGCACACACACACACTTCCAGCCCCTGTACCACTTCCCTGTTCCTGGATTAACTCAGATGTTTTAAAAACTCACAGCCTGTGCACAGGGACACACTTACAACCCTCTGCCTCGTCCCTCTTCCTGGATTCACTCAGATGTTTTAAAACAAACAGCCTGTGCACAGGGACACACTTACAACCCTCTGCCTCTTCCCTCTTCCTGGATTCACTCAGAGGTTTTTAAAACTCACAGCCTCTGCACAGGGACACAGTTACAACCCTCTGCCTCTTCCCTCTTCCTGGATTCACTCAGAGGTTTTTAAAACTCAAAGCCTCTGCACAGGGACACACTTACAACCCTCTGCCTCTTCCCGCTTCCTGGATTAACTCAGATGTTTTTAAAACTCACAGCCTGTGCACACACACACACTTCCAGCCCCTGTGCCTCTTCCCTCTTCCTGGATTCACTCAGAGGTTTTTAAAACTCAAAGCTGGTGCACACACAGACACTTCCATCCCCTCTGCCTCCTCCCTCTTCCTGGATTCACTCAGAGGTTTTTAAAACTCACAGTCTGTGCACACACAAACACTTCCAGCGCCTGTACCTCTTCCCTCTTCCTGGATTCACTCAGACGATTTTAAAACTCACAGCCTGTGCACAGGCACACAGTTCCAGCCCCTCTACCGCTTCCTTGTTCCTGGATTCACTCAGATATTTTTAAAACACACAGCCTGTGCACACAAACACACTTCCAGACCCGCTGCATTTTCCCTCTTCTGGGATTCACTCAGAGGTTTTTAAAACTCAAAGCCTGTGCACAGGGACACACTTACAACCCTCTGCCTTGTCCCTCTGCCTGGATTTACTCAGATGTTTTAAAACAAACAGCCTGTGCCACACACACACTTCCAGACCCTCTGCCTCTTACCTCTTCCTGGATTCACAGAGACGTTTTAAAAACTCACAGCCTGTGCACAGGAACACACTTCCAGACCCTCTGCCTCTTCCCTCTTCCTGGATTCACTCAGAGGTTTTTAAATCTCAAAGCCTCTGCACAGGGACACACTTACAGCCCTCTGCCTCGTCCCTCTTCCTGGATTCACTCAGATGTTTTAAAACAAACAGCCTGTGCCACACACACACTTCCAGACCCTCTGCCTCTTACCTCTTCCTGGATTCACTCATTGGTTTTTAAAACTCACAGCCTCTGCACAGGGACACACTTACAACCCTCTGCCTCTTCCCTCTTCCTGGATTCACTCAGAGGTTTTTAAAACTCACAGCCTGTGCACAGGCACACAGTTCCAGCCCCTCTACCGCTTCCTTGTTCCTGGATTCACTCAGATGTTTTTAAAACACACAGCCTGTGCACACACACACACTTCCAGACCCGCTGCATTTTCCCTCTTCCGGGATTCACTCAGAGGTTTTTAAATCTCAAAGCCTCTGCACAGGGACACACTTAGAACCCTCTGCCTCGTCCCTCTCCCTGGATTCACTCAGAGGTTTTTAAAACTCACAGCCTGTGCACAGGCACACAGTTCCAGCCCCTCTACCGCTTCCTTGTTCCTGGATTCACTCAGATGTTTTTAAAACACACAGCCTGTGCACACACACACACTTCCAGACCCGCTGCATTTTCCCTCTTCCGGGATTCACTCAGAGGTTTTTAAATCTCAAAGCCTCTGCACAGGGACACACTTAGAACCCTCTGCCTCTTCCCTCTTCCTGGATTCACTCAGAGGTTTTTAAATCTCAAAGCCTCTGCACAGGGACACACTTAGAACCCTCTGCCTCGTCCCTCTCCCTGGATTCACTCAGATGTTTTAAAACAAACAGCCTGTGCACAGGGACACACTTACAAGCCTCTGCCTCTTCCCTCTTCCTGGATTCACTCAGAGGTTTTTAAAACTCACAGCCTCTGCACAGGGACACACTTACAACCCTCTGCCTCTTCCCTCTTCCTGGATTCACTCAGAGGTTTTGAAAACTCAAAGCCTGTGCACACACAAACACTTCCAGCCCCTATTGCTATTCCCTCTTCCTGTATTAACTCAGACATTTTTAAAACTAAAAGCCTCTGCAAAGGAACACAGTTCCAGCCCCTGTGCCTATTCCCTCTTCCTGTATTAACTCAGACATTTTTAAAACTTAAAGCCTCTGCACAGGGACACACTTACAACCCTCTGCCTTGTCCCTCTTCCTGGATTCACTCAGATGTTTTAAAACAAACAGCCTGTGCCACACACACACTTCCAGACCCTCTGCCTCTTACCTCTTCCTGGATTCACTCAGAGGTTCTTAAAACTCAAAGCTTCTGCATAGGGACACACTTAAAACCCTATCCCTCTTCCCTCTTCCTGGATTCACTCAGAGGTTTTTAAAACTCACAGCCTCTGCACAGGGACACACTTACAACCCTCTGCCTCTTCCCTCTTCCTGGATTCACTCAGAGGTTTTTAAAACTAACAGCCTGTGCACGCACACACACACTTCCAGCCCCTGTGCCTCTTCCCTCTTCCTGGATTCACTCCGACGATTTTAAAACTCACAGCCTGTGCACAGGCACACAGTTCCAGCCCCTCTACCGCTTCCTTGTTCCTGGATTCACTCAGATATTTTTAAAACACACAGCCTGTGCACACACACACACTTCCAGACCCGCTGCATTTTCCCTCTTCCGGGATTCACTCAGAGGTTTTTAAAACTCAAAGCCTGTGCACAGGGACACACTTACAACCCTCTGCCTTGTCCCTCTGCCTGGATTCACTCAGATGTTTTAAAACACACAGCCTTTGCAAACACACACACTTCCAGCCCCTGTGCCTCTTCCCTCTTCCTGGATTCATTCAGACGTTTTAAAAACTCACAGCCTGTGCACAGGAACACACTTCCAGACCCTCTGCCTCTTCCCTCTTCCTGGATTCACTCAGAGGTTTTTAAAACTCAAAGCCTCTGCACAGGGACACACTTAGAACCTTCTGCCTCGTCCCTCTTCCTGGATTCACTCAGATGTTTTAAAACAAACAGCCTGTGCACAGGGACACACTTACAAGCTTCTGCCTCTTCCCTCTTCCTGGATTCACTCAGAGGTTTTTAAAACTCACAGCCTCTGCACAGGGACACACTTACAACCCTCTGCCTCTTCCCTCTTCCTGGATTCACTCAGATGTTTTAAAACAAACAGCCTGTGCCACACACACACTTCCAGACCCTCTGCCTCTTACCTCTTCCTGGATTCACTCAGAGGTTCTTAAAACTCAAAGCTTCTGCATAGGGACACACTTAAAACCCTATGCCTCTTCCCTCTTCCTGGATTCACTCAGAGGTTTTTAAAACTCACAGCCTCTGCACAGGGACACACTTACAACCCTCTGCCTCTTCCCTCTTCCTGGATTCACTCAGAGGTTTTTAAAACTAACAGCCTGTGCACGCACACACACACTTCCAGCCCCTGTGCCTCTTCCCTCTTCCTGGATTCACTCAGAGGTTTTTAAAACTCACAGCCTCTGCACAGGGACACACTTCCTGCGCCTGTGCCTCTTCCCTCTTCCTGGATTCACTCAGACGATTTTAAAACTCACAGCCTGTGCACAAGCACACAGTTCCAGCCCCTCTACCGCTTCCTTGTTCCTGGATTCACTCAGATATTTTTAAAACACACAGCCTGTGCACACAAACACACTTCCAGACCCGCTGCATTTTCCCTCTTCCGGGATTCACTCAGAGGTTTTTAAAACTCAAAGCCTGTGCACAGGGACACACTTCCAGACCCTCTGCCTCTTACCTCTTCCTGGATTCACAGAGACGTTTTAAAAACTCACAGCCTGTGCACAGGAATACACTTCCAGACCCTCTGCCTCTTCCCTCTTCCTGGATTCACTCAGAGGTTTTTAAATCTCAAAGCCTCTGCACAGAGACACACTTACAGCCCTCTGCCTCGTCCCTCTTCCTGGATTCACTCAGATGTTTTAAAACAAACAGCCTGTGCCACACACACACTTCCAGACCCTCTGCCTCTTACCTCTTCCTGGATTCACTCATTGGTTTTTAAAACTCACAGCCTCTGCACAGGGACACACTTACAACCCTCTGCCTCTTCCCTCTTCCTGGATTCACTCAGAGGTTTTTAAAACTCACAGCCTGTGCACAGGCACACAGTTCCAGCCCCTCTACCGCTTCCTTGTTCCTGGATTCACTCAGATGTTTTTAAAACACACAGCCTGTGCACACACACACACTTCCAGACCCGCTGCATTTTCCCTCTTCCGGGATTCACTCAGAGGTTTTTAAAACTCAAAGCCTCTGCACAGGGACACACTTAAAACCCTATGCCTCTTCCCTATTCCTGGATTCACTCAGAGGTTTTTAAAACTCACAGACACACACTTCCAGCCCCTGTACCTCTTCCCTCTTCCTGGATTCACTCAGATGTTTTTAAAACTCACAGCCTGTGCACAAAAACACACTTCCAGCCCCTGTACCACTTCCCTGTTCTTGGATTAACTCAGATGTTTTTAAAACTCACAGCCTGTGCACAGGCACACACTTACAACCCTCTGCCTCGTCCCTCTTCCTGGATTCACTCAGATGTTTTAAAACACACAGCCTTTGCAAACACACACACTTCCAGCCCCTGTGCCTCTTCCCTCTTCCTGGATTCATTCAGACGTTTTAAAAACTCACAGCCTGTGCACAGGAACACACTTCCAGACCCTATGCCTCTTCCCTCTTCCTGGATTCACTCAGAGGTTTTTAAAACTCAAAGCCTCTGCACAGGGACACACTTACAACCCTCTGCCTCGTCCCTCTTCCTGGATTCACTCAGATGTTTTAAAACAAACAGCCTGTGCACAGGGACACACTTACAAGCCTCTGCCTCTTCCCTCTTCCTGGATTCACTCAGAGGTTTTTAAAACTCACAGCCTCTGTACAGGGACACACTTACAACCCTCTGCCTCTTCCCTCTTCCTGGATTCACTCAGAGGTTTTTAAAACTCACAGCCTGTGCACAGGCACACACTTACAACCCTCTGCCTCGTCCCTCTTCCTGGATTCACTCAGATGTTTTAAAACACACAGCCTTTGCAAACACACACACTTCCAGCCCCTGTGCCTCTTCCCTCTTCCTGGATTCATTCAGACGTTTTAAGAACTCACAGCCTGTGCACAGGAACACACTTCCAGACCCTATGCCTCTTCCCTCTTCCTGGATTCACTCAGAGGTTTTTAAAACTCACAGCCTCTGTACAGGGACACACTTACAACCCTCTGCCTCTTCCCTCTTCCTGGATTCACTCAGAGGTTTTTAAAACTCACAGCCTGTGCACAGGCACACAGTTCCAGCCCCTCTACCGCTTCCTTGTTCCTGGATTCACTCAGATGTTTTTAAAACACACAGCCTGTGCACACACACACACTTCCAGACCCGCTGCATTTTCCCTCTTCCGGGATTCACTCAGAGGTTTTTAAAACTCAAAGCCTCTGCACAGGGACACACTTAAAACCCTATGCCTCTTCCCTATTCCTGGATTCACTCAGAGGTTTTTAAAACTCACAGACACACACTTCCAGCCCCTGTACCTCTTCCCTCTTCCTGGATTCACTCAGATGTTTTTAAAACTCACAGCCTGTGCACAAAAACACACTTCCAGCCCCTGTACCACTTCCCTGTTCTTGGATTAACTCAGATGTTTTTAAAACTCACAGCCTGTGCACAGGCACACACTTACAACCCTCTGCCTCGTCCCTCTTCCTGGATTCACTCAGATGTTTTAAAACACACAGCCTTTGCAAACACACACACTTCCAGCCCCTGTGCCTCTTCCCTCTTCCTGGATTCATTCAGACGTTTTAAAAACTCACAGCCTGTGCACAGGAACACACTTCCAGACCCTATGCCTCTTCCCTCTTCCTGGATTCACTCAGAGGTTTTTAAAACTCAAAGCCTCTGCACAGGGACACACTTACAACCCTCTGCCTCGTCCCTCTTCCTGGATTCACTCAGATGTTTTAAAACAAACAGCCTGTGCACAGGGACACACTTACAAGCCTCTGCCTCTTCCCTCTTCCTGGATTCACTCAGAGGTTTTTAAAACTCACAGCCTCTGTACAGGGACACACTTACAACCCTCTGCCTCTTCCCTCTTCCTGGATTCACTCAGAGGTTTTTAAAACTCACAGCCTGTGCACAGGCACACACTTACAACCCTCTGCCTCGTCCCTCTTCCTGGATTCACTCAGATGTTTTAAAACACACAGCCTTTGCAAACACACACACTTCCAGCCCCTGTGCCTCTTCCCTCTTCCTGGATTCATTCAGACGTTTTAAGAACTCACAGCCTGTGCACAGGAACACACTTCCAGACCCTATGCATCTTCCCTCTTCCTGGATTCACTCAGAGGTTTTTAAAACTCACAGCCTCTGTACAGGGACACACTTACAACCCTCTGCCTCTTCCCTCTTCCTGGATTCACTCAGAGGTTTTTAAAACTCAAAGCCTGTGTACACACAAACACTTCCAGCCCCTATTGCTATTCCCTCTTCCTGTATTAACTCAGACATTTTTAAAACTCAAAGCCTCTGCACAGGGACACACTTCCAAACCCTCTGCCTCTTCCCTCTTCCTGGATTCACTCAGAGGTTTTTAAAACTCAAAGCCTCTGCACAGGGACACATTTACAACCCTCTGCCTCTTACCTCTTCCTGGATTCACTCATTGGTTTTTAAAACTCACAGCCTCTGCACAAGGACACACTTACAACCCTCTGCCTCTTCCCTCTTCCTGGATTCACTCAGAGGTTTTTAAAAGTCAAAGCCTGTGCACACACAAACACTTGCAGCCCCTATTGCTATTCCCTCTTCCTGTATTAACTCAGACATTTTTAAAACTAAAAGCCTCTGCACAGGAACACAGTTCCAGCCCCTGTGCCTCTTCCCCCTTCCTGGATTCACTCAGACGTTTTTAAAACTCAAAGCCTGTGCACAGGGATACACTTACAACCCTCTGCCTTGTCCCTCTTCCTGGATTCACTCAGATGTTTAAAAATACAAAGCCTTTGCAAACACACACACTTCCAGCCCCTGTGCCTCTTCCCTCTTCCTGGATTCACTCAGACGTTTTAAAAACTCACAGCCTGTGCACAGGAACACACTTCCAGACCCTCTGTCTCTTCCCTCTTCCTGGATTCACTCAGAGGTTTTTAAAACTCAAAGCCTCTGCACAGGGACACACTTAGAACCCTCTGCCTTGTCCTTCTTCCTCGATTCACTCAGATGTTTTAAAACACACAGCCTGTGCCACACACACACTTCCAGACCCTCTGCCTCTTACCTCTTCCTGGATTCACTCAGAGATTTTTAAAACTCACAGCCTCTGCACAGGGACACACTTACAACCCTCTGCCTCTTCCCTCTTCCTGGATTCACTCAGAGGTTTTTAAAACTCAAAGCCTCTTCACAGGGACACACTTCCAGACCCTCTGCCTCTTCCCTCTTCCTGGATTCACTCAGAGGTTTTTAAAACTCAAAGCCTCTGCACAGGGACACATTTACAACCCTCTGCCTCTTCCCTCTTCCTGGATTCACTCAGAGGTTTTTAAAACTAACAGCCTGTGCACACACACACACACTTCCAGCCCCTGTGCCTCTTCCCTCTTCCTGGATTCACTCAGACGTTTTTAAAACTCACAGCCTGTTCACAGGCACACAGTTCCAGCCCCTCTACCTCTTCCCTCTTCCTGGATTCACTCAGACGTTTTTAAAACTCAAAGCCTGTGCACAGGGACACACTTACAACCCTCTGCCTGGTCCCTCTGCCTGGATTCACTCAGATGTTTAAAAACACACAGCCTTTGCAAACACACACACTTCCAGCCCCTGTGCCTCTTCCCTCTTCCTGGATTCACTCAGACGTTTTAAAAACTCACAGCCTGTGCACAGGAACACACTTCCAGACCCTCTGCCTCTTCCCTCTTCCTGGATTCACTCAGAGGTTTTTAAAACTCAAATCCTCTGCACAGGGACACATTTACAACCCTCTGCCTCTTCCCTCTTCCTGGATTCACTCAGAGGTTTTTAAAACTCAAAGCCTCTGCACAGGGACACACTTACAACCCTCTGCCTCGTCCCTCTTCCTGGATTCACTCAGATGTTTTAAAACAAACAGCCTGTGCACAGGGACACACTTACAATAATAATAATAATAATAATTTGGATTTATTAGCCGCTCCCTTTCCAAGTAGGACTCGGGGCGGCGTACAATGGAGCATAAAACATAGAAGATAAATAACAGCACATAAACGTACATAAATACAAAACACACATACACGGAGGAGGTAACAAATTTCATCATTTAGACAGTTAAAAATCAGCATTAAAATACCCCAATTGTAAAAACCCAATATGCAATTAAGAATTAATATTTAAAGACAATTTAAAAAACAGTTAGGAGGAATAAGAGAAAAATTACGATTGAGCCAGGCCAGATAATTGAAAGAGGTGGGTCTTCAGCTGTACACGGAAGGAGCGGAGATCGGAAGTGATCCTGATGTCACGGGGGAGGTCATTCCACAGGGTTGGGCCCATCACAGAGAAGGCTCTGCTCCTGGGTGTCGCCCCCCGGCACTGTTTGGCGGACGGCACCCGGAGAAGTCCCTCTCTGTGTGAGCGAATTGGTCGTAGGGATGTGTGGGGCAGGATGCGATCCTGCATATAACTAGGCCCTGTGCCATGAAGCGCTTTAAAGATCATAATCAAAACCTTGAAACGCACTCGGTAGACCACAGGAAGCCAGTGCAGCTCGCGCAGGAGAGGTGTTACAGGGGAGTATCTAGTCCTCCCCATAATCACCCGCGCGGCCGCATTCTGGACCAACTGTAGTCTCCGAGTGCATCTGAAGGGAAGCCCCATGTAGAGAGCATTGCAGTAATCCAGGCGAGACGTCACTAGCGCATGGGTGACTGTGCGTAGGGCATCCCGGTCCAATAAGGGGCGCAATTGGCGCATCAGGCGAACCTGATGGAACGCCCCCCTTGCCACGGCTGTTACATGATCATCCATGGACAGCCGGGCATCCAGGAGGACGCCCAAATTGCGCACCTGTTCCATGGGGGCTAGTTGGACGCCCCCGATGGCCAGAGATGGAAGCACCTGGTTGAACCGGGAGGCCGGAAGCCACAGCCACTCCGTCTTGGAAGGGTTGAGTTTTAGTCGGTTGCCATCCATCCAGACCCGTACGGCCTCCAGACACCGGGACATCATTTCGACGGCCTCATTGGGGTGGTTCGGAGTGGAAATGTATAGCTGAGTATCATCAGCATACAGATGATATCCCACCCCAAAACCACGGATGATCTCGCCCAGCGGTTTCATATATGTGTTGAACAGGAGAGGCGAGAGCACCGATCCCTGTGGCACTCCACATGTGAGTGGCCTCCGGGTCGAACTCTGCTCCCCTGCCAACACACGTTGCGTCCGATCAGAGAGGTAGGAGCCAAACCACCGTAAAACGGTGCCCCTGACTCCTAGCCCCTCTAGCCGGTGCAACAGGATACCATGGTCGATGGTATCGAACGCCGCCGAGAGATCTAATAGGACCAGGATAGAGGAACAACCCCTATCTCTGGCCCTCCAGAGATCATCAACCAATGCGACCAAGGCCGTCTCCGTGCTGTGCCCGGGTCGGAAGCCGGACTGGCGCGGGTCTAGATAATCATTTTCCTCCAGGTGACGTGGAACTGCTGTACCACCACACTCTCTACAACCTTCGCTAAAAAAGGAAGGTTGGAGACTGGACGATAATTGACTAGGTCCGTTGGGTCCAGGGAAGGCTTCTTGAGCAGGGGCCTCACCACCGCCTCTTTCAAGGCGGCTGGAAGAGACCCCTCACCCAGCGAGGCGTTCACCAGGCCAAGGAGCCAGTCACGCGTAACCTCCCAGGATGCCAGTACAAGCCAGGAGGGACACGGGTCCAATAAACATGTGGTGGGTCGCAGACGTCCACGCAACCTGTCCAAATCCTCGATGGCAACCGAGTCAAACTCCTCCCAAAGCGGTCCCTCAAGACTCGCCACGGGCGTCTCTACTGAACCACTGAAAGGGGCCCATCCCATCCGGATTTGAGCGACTTTGTCCTGTAGATATTTCCCAAACTCCTCTGCTCTGCCCTGTAGTGGGGCTTCCCGTGGTCTCTCAAACAAGAGAGAGCGGGTCACCCGAAACAGGGCGGCAGGGCGGTTATCTGCAGACGCAATAAGAGCGGCACAATGTTGACGTTTGGCCGCTCTTAATGCCACAAGGTACGTCTTCAAATAGGCTCGTGCCTGTGCTCGGTCAAATTCGGATCGGGAGGATCTCCAACGACTCTCTAGGCGTCTCTTGTGGCGTTTCATCACCCTTAGCTCCTCGGTAAACCAAGGTGCCAGGGTGGTTCGTCGCCGCAGGAGAGGCCGCAAAGGCGCCACCCGGTCTAGGGCCCCGGTAGTCGCACTATTCCATGCGTCTACCAGGTCCTCCACTCGGGGGCGGGTCAGGTCCACAGGAGGTGGCCCAAGTTCCGTCTGGAACCTATCCGGTTCCATCAGGCGCTTGGGGCGGAACCATCTAATACCTTCCAGTTCCGCCTCCTCGCGGCGGGGGGTAGCACCAGGGAAGTCCAGCCGGAGAAGTGAGTGATCCGACCATGACAGGGGAATAATGTCTAGATCCCCTCTTCCCAGATCACTCGTCCACTGGCCAGAGACGAAAACAAGGTCCAGGGTGTGGCCTCCCTCGTGAGTAGGGCCCTGAATTAACTGGGTCAGGTCCATGGCTGTCATGGAAGCCATGAACTCCCGAACCCCCTCAGACGCTTCTCCCATCGACGGCAGATTAAAATCCCCCATCACTAAAAGTTTGGGGGTCTCAACCGCCACCGATGAGATCAGCTCAAGGAGTTCGGGCAGGGCCGCTGAAGTATAGCGAGGAGCCAGGTATACTATCAGCAGGCCCAACTGCCTCCCTGGGCCCCATCTCACGACGAGGGACTCACACCCGGATGTCTGCGGCACGGTGAACTCTCTCGGCTCTAAGTCTTCCCGGATAATCACTGCTACCCCGCCGCCCCTTCCCTGGGCCCGAGGCTGGTGAAATGCTCGATAACCTGGCGGGCACATTTCCACAAGGGGTAGACCTCCCTCGTGGCCCAACCAGGTCTCGGTTATTCCGGCGAGGTCCGGCTCCCCCTCCAAAATTAGATCGTGGATGAGGGGGGCCTTATTAACAACGGACCTCGCGTTGCATAACAGCAGTCTCAGGCCTTGGGTCTGTAGATCCTGACCACCTAGTATGCAGGGGTTGGTACAAACGACCGGGAATGACCAAAAACCCCGGTCTCCCAACCGACTACCCGCTCTTAAACTGTCCTCGCACCTGCCCCTCCCCACGACCGTTGGTATTAAGGAGCCCTGCACAGGAATGCTATCTTCCCTCTCCTCCCCCACTCCGCTCCCTCCTCTTTCGACCACACCTAGGTGCCTGGCTCTTCCATCCCTCCTAACCGGTTCCCCCCCCCATCCCTACAACCCCTCCCCCCCCCATCCTTATAACCCCTTACAACTTTTAAAAAACATTTAATTAAAAAACCCCTTAACGTGCGCTTCCTCCACCTCTCTGGGTTAATGAACCCGTCCTCAAGGTGGGCCCTTGAAAGGGCAGGAGGCCATAGCTGCGAGAGGGGGGAATCTCGTAGCTGTAGTAGGTCTAGCCTCTGCCTCTTCCCTCTTCCTGGATTCACTCAGAGGTTTTTAAAACTCACAGCCTCTGTACAGGGACACACTTACAACCCTCTGCCTCTTCCCTCTTCCTGGATTCACTCAGAGGTTTTTAAAACTCAAAGCCTGTGCACACACAAACACTTCCAGCCCCTATTGCTATTCCCTCTTCCTGTATTAACTCAGACATTTTTAAAACTAAAAGCCTCTGCACAGGAACACAGTTCCAGCCCCTGTGCCTCTTCCCCCTTCCTGGATTCACTCAGACGTTTTTAAAACTCAAAGCCTGTGCACAGGGATACACTTACAACCCTCTGCCTTGTCCCTCTTCCTGGATTCACTCAGATGTTTAAAAATACAAAGCCTTTGCAAACACAAACACTTCCAGCCCCTGTGCCTCTTCCCTCTTCCTGGATTCACTCAGACGTTTTAAAAACTCACAGCCTGTGCACAGGAACACACTTCCAGACCCTCTGTCTCTTCCCTCTTCCTGGATTCACTCAGAGGTTTTTAAAACTCAAAGCCTCTGCACAGGGACACACTTAAAACCCTCTGCCTTGTCCTTCTTCCTCGATTCACTCAGATGTTTTAAAACACACAGCCTGTGCCACACACACACTTCCAGACCCTCTGCCTCTTACCTCTTCCTGGATTCACTCAGAGGTTCTTAAAACTCAAAGCCTCTGCATAGGGACACACTTAAAACCCTATGCCTCTTCCCTCTTCCTGGATTCACTCAGAGGTTTTTAAAACTCACAGCCTCTGCACAGGGATACACTTACAACCCTCTGCCTTGTCCCTCTTCCTGGATTCACTCAGATGTTTAAAAATACAAAGCCTTTGCAAACACAAACACTTCCAGCCCCTGTGCCTCTTCCCTCTTCCTGGATTCACTCAGACGTTTTAAAAACTCACAGCCTGTGCACAGGAACACACTTCCAGACCCTCTGTCTCTTCCCTCTTCCTGGATTCACTCAGAGGTTTTTAAAACTCAAAGCCTCTGCACAGGGACACACTTAAAACCCTCTGCCTTGTCCTTCTTCCTCGATTCACTCAGAGGTTTTTAAAACTCACAGCCTCTGCACAGGGACACACTTACAACCCTCTGCCTCTTCCCTCTTCCTGGATTCACTCAGAGGTTTTTAAAACTCAAAGCCTCTGCACAGGGACACACTTCCAGACCCTCTGCCTCTTCCCTCTTCCTGGATTCACTCAGAGGTTTTTAAAACTAACAGCCTGTGCACGCACACACACACTTCCAGCCCCTGTGCCTCTTCCCTCTTCCTGGATTCTCTCAGACGTTTTTAAAACTCACAGCCTGTTCACAGGCACACAGTTCCAGCCCCTCTACCTCTTCCCTCTTCCTGGATTCACTCAGAGGTTTTTAAAACTCAAAGCCTCTGCACAGGGACACATTTACAACCCTCTGCCTCTTCCCTCTTCCTGGATTCACTCAGAGGTTTTTAAAACTCACAGCCTGTGCACAGGAACACATTTACAACCCTCTGCCTCGTCCCTCTTCCTGGATTCACTCAGATGTTTTAAAACACACAGCCTTTGCAAACACACACACTTCCAGCCCCTGTGCGTCTTCCTGGATTCACTCAGAGGTTTTTAAAACTCAAAGCCTGTGCACAGGGACACACTTACAACCCTCTGCCTGGTCCCTCTGCCTGGATTCACTCAGATGTTTAAAAACACACAGCCTTTGCAAACACACACACTTCCAGCCCCTGTGCCTCTTCCCTCTTCCTGGATTCACTCAGACGTTTTAAAAACTCACAGCCTGTGCACAGGGACACACTTACAACCCTCTGCCTCGTCCCTCTTCCTGGATTCACTCAGATGTTTTAAAACACACAGCCTTTGCAAACACACACACTTCCAGCCCCTGTGCGTCTTCCTGGATTCACTCAGAGGTTTTTAAAACTCAAAGCCTCTGCACAGGGACACACTTACAACCCTCTGCCTCGTCCCTCTTCCTGCATTCACTCAGAGCTTTTTAAAACTCAAAGCCTCTGCACAGGGACACACTTACAACCCTCTGCCTCGTCCCTCTTCCTGGATTCACTCAGATGTTTTAAAACAAACAGCCTGTGCCACACACACACTTCCAGACCCTCTGCCTCTTCCTTCTTCCTGGATTCACTCAGAGGTTTTTAAAACTCACAGCCTCTGCACAGGGACTCACTTCCAGACCCTCTGCCTCTTCCCTCTTCCTAGATTCACTCAGACGTTTTTAAAACTCACAGCCTCTGCACAGTGACACATTTCCAGACCCTGTACCACTTCCCTGTTCCTGGATTAACTCAGATGTTTTTAAAACTCACAGCCTGTGCACACACACACACTTCCAGACCCTCTGCCTCTTCCTTCTTCCTGGATTCACTCAGAGGTTTTTAAAACTCACAGCCTCTGCACAGGGACTCACTTCCAGGCCCTGTGCCTCTTCCCTCTTCCTGGATTCACTCAGACGTTTTAAAAACTCACAGCCTGTGCACAGGAACACACTTCCAGACCCTCTGCCTCTTCCCTCTTCCTGGATTCACTCAGAGGTTTTTAAAACTCAAAGACTCTGCACAGGGACACACTTCCAATCCCTGTGCCTCTTCCCTCTTCCTGGATTAACTCAGATGTTTTTAAAACTCAGACCCTGTGCACAGGCACACACTTACAACCCTCTGCCTCGTCCCTCTTCCTGGATTCACTCAGATGTTTTAAAACACACAGCCTTTGCAAACACACGCACTTCCAGCCCCTGTGCCTCTTCCCTCTTCCTGGATTCACTCAGACGTTTTAAAAACTCACAGCCTGTGAACAGGAACACACTTCCAGACCCTCTGCCTCTTCCCTCTTCCTGGATTCACTCAGAGGTTTTTAAAACTCAAAGCCTCTGCACAGGGACACACTTACAATCCTCTGCCTCGTCCCTCTTCCTGGATTCACTCAGATGTTTTAAAACAAACAGCCTGTGCCACACACACACTTCCAGACCCTCTGACTCTTACCACTTCCTGGATTCACTCAGAGGTTCTTAAAACTCAAAGCCTCTGCACAGGACACACTTACAACCCTCTGCCTCTTCCCTCTTCCTGGATTCACTCAGAGGTTTTTAAAACTCACATCCTCTGCACAGGGACACACTTACAACCCTCTGCCTCTTCCCTCTTCCTGGATTCACTCAGAGGTTTTTAAAACTCAAAGCCTCTGCACAGGGACACACTTCCAAACCCTCTGCCTCTTCCCTCTTCCTGGATTCACTCAGAGGTTTTTAAAACTCAAAGCCTCTGCACAGGGACACATTTACAACCCACTGCCTCTTCCCTCTTCCTGGATTCACTCAGAGGTTTTTAAAACTAACAGCTTGTGCACGCACACACACACTTCCAGCCCCTGTGCCTCTTCCCTCTTCCTGGATTCACTCAGACGTTTTTAAAACTCACAGCCTGTGCACAGGCACACAGTTCCAGCCCCTCTACCGCTTCCTTGTTCCTGGACTCAGTCAGATGTTTTTAAAACACAAAGCCTCTGCACAGGGACACATTTACAACCCTCTGCCTCTTCCCTCTTCCTGGATTCACTCAGAGGTTTTTAAAACTCACAGCCTGTGCACAGGAACACATTTACAACCCTCTGCCTCGTCCCTCTTCCTGGATTCACTCAGATGTTTTAAAACACACAGCCTTTGCAAACACACACACTTCCAGCCCCTGTGCGTCTTCCTGGATTCACTCAGAGGTTTTTAAAACTCAAAGCCTGTGCACAGGGACACACTTACAACCCTCTGCCTGGTCCCTCTGCCTGGATTCACTCAGATGTTTAAAAACACACAGCCTTTGCAAACACACACACTTCCAGCCCCTGTGCCTCTTCCCTCTTCCTGGATTCACTCAGACGTTTTAAAAACTCACAGCCTGTGCACAGGGACACACTTACAACCCTCTGCCTCGTCCCTCTTCCTGGATTCACTCAGATGTTTTAAAACACACAGCCTTTGCAAACACACACACTTCCAGCCCCTGTGCGTCTTCCTGGATTCACTCAGAGGTTTTTAAAACTCAAAGCCTCTGCACAGGGACACACTTACAACCCTCTGCCTCGTCCCTCTTCCTGCATTCACTCAGAGCTTTTTAAAACTCACATCCTCTGCACAGGGACACACTTACAACCCTCTGCCTCGTCCCTCTTCCTGGATTCACTCAGATGTTTTAAAACAAACAGCCTGTGCCACACACACACTTCCAGACCCTCTGCCTCTTCCTTCTTCCTGGATTCACTCAGAGGTTTTTAAAACTCACAGCCTCTGCACAGGGACTCACTTCCAGACCCTCTGCCTCTTCCCTCTTCCTAGATTCACTCAGACGTTTTTAAAACTCACAGCCTCTGCACAGTGACACATTTCCAGACCCTGTACCACTTCCCTGTTCCTGGATTAACTCAGATGTTTTTAAAACTCACAGCCTGTGCACACACACACACTTCCAGACCCTCTGCCTCTTCCTTCTTCCTGGATTCACTCAGAGGTTTTTAAAACTCACAGCCTCTGCACAGGGACTCACTTCCAGGCCCTGTGCCTCTTCCCTCTTCCTGGATTCACTCAGACGTTTTAAAAACTCACAGCCTGTGCACAGGAACACACTTCCAGACCCTCTGCCTCTTCCCTCTTCCTGGATTCACTCAGAGGTTTTTAAAACTCAAAGACTCTGCACAGGGACACACTTCCAATCCCTGTGCCTCTTCCCTCTTCCTGGATTAACTCAGATGTTTTTAAAACTCAGACCCTGTGCACAGGCACACACTTACAACCCTCTGCCTCGTCCCTCTTCCTGGATTCACTCAGATGTTTTAAAACACACAGCCTTTGCAAACACATGCACTTCCAGCCCCTGTGCCTCTTCCCTCTTCCTGGATTCACTCAGACGTTTTAAAAACTCACAGCCTGTGAACAGGAACACACTTCCAGACCCTCTGCCTCTTCCCTCTTCCTGGATTCACTCAGAGGTTTTTAAAACTCAAAGCCTCTGCACAGGGACACACTTACAATCCTCTGCCTCGTCCCTCTTCCTGGATTCACTCAGATGTTTTAAAACAAACAGCCTGTGCCACACACACACTTCCAGACCCTCTGACTCTTACCACTTCCTGGATTCACTCAGAGGTTCTTAAAACTCAAAGCCTCTGCACAGGACACACTTACAACCCTCTGCCTCTTCCCTCTTCCTGGATTCACTCAGAGGTTTTTAAAACTCACATCCTCTGCACAGGGACACACTTACAACCCTCTGCCTCTTCCCTCTTCCTGGATTCACTCAGAGGTTTTTAAAACTCAAAGCCTCTGCACAGGGACACACTTCCAAACCCTCTGCCTCTTCCCTCTTCCTGGATTCACTCAGAGGTTTTTAAAACTCAAAGCCTCTGCACAGGGACACATTTACAACCCACTGCCTCTTCCCTCTTCCTGGATTCACTCAGAGGTTTTTAAAACTAACAGCTTGTGCACGCACACACACACTTCCAGCCCCTGTGCCTCTTCCCTCTTCCTGGATTCACTCAGACGTTTTTAAAACTCACAGCCTGTGCACAGGCACACAGTTCCAGCCCCTCTACCGCTTCCTTGTTCCTGGACTCAGTCAGATGTTTTTAAAACACAAAGCCTGTGCACACAGAAACACTTCCAGACCCGCTGCCTCTTCCCTCTTCCGGGATTCACTCAGAGGTTTTTAAAACTCAAAGCCTCTGCACAGGGACACACTTAAAACCCTATGCCTCTTCCCTCTTCCTGGATTCACTCAGCGGTTTTTAAAACTCACAGGCACACACTTCCAGCGCCTGTACCTCTTCCCTCTTCCTGGATTCACTCAGATGTTCTTGAAACTCACAGCTTGTGCACAGAAACAGACTTCCAGCCCCTGTGCCTCTTCCCTCTTCCTGGATTCACTCAGACGTTTTTAAAACTCACAGCCTGTGCACACACACACAGTTCCAGCCCCTGTACCACTTCCCTGTTCCTGGATTAACTCAGATGTTTTAAAAACTCACAGCCTGTGCATTGGGACACACTTACAACCCTCTGCCTCGTCCCTCTTCCTGGATTCACTCAGATGTTTTAAAACAAACAGCCTGTGCACAGGGACACACTTACAACCCTCTGCCTCTTCCCTCTTCCTGGATTCACTCAGAGGTTTTTAAAACTCACAGCCTCTGCACAGGGACACAGTTACAACCCTCTGCCTCTTCCCTCTTCCTGGATTCACTCAGAGGTTTTTAAAACTCAAAGCCTCTGTACAGGGACACACTTACAACCCTCTGCCTCTTCCCGCTTCCTGGATTAACTCAGATGTTTTTAAAACTCACAGCCTGTGCACACACACACACTTCCAGCCCCTGTGCCTCTTCCCTCTTCCTGGATTCACTCAGAGGTTTTTAAAACTCAAAGCTGGTGCACACACAGACACTTCGAGCCCCTCTGCCTCCTCCCTCTTCCTGGATTCACTCAGAGGTTTTTAAAACTCACAGCCTGTGCACACACAAACACTTCCAGCGCCTGTACCTCTTCCTCGATTCACTCAGACGTTTTTAAAACTCACAGCCTGTGCACAGGCACACACTTACAACCCTCTGCCTCGTCCCTATTCCTGGATTCACTCAGATGTTTTAAAACACACAGCCTTTGCAAACACACACACTTCCAGCCCCTGTGCCTCTTCCCTCTTCCTGGATTCATTCAGACGTTTTAAAAACTCAAACCCTCTGCACAGGGACACACTTAGAACCCTCTGCCTCGTCCCTCTCCCTGGATTCACTCAGATGTTTTAAAACAAACAGCCTGTGCCACACACACACTTCCAGACCCTCTGCCTCTTCCTTCTTCCTGGATTCACTCAGAGGTTTTTAAAACTCACAGCCTCTGCACAGGGACTCACTTCCAGACCCTCTGCCTCTTCCCTCTTCCTAGATTCACTCAGACGTTTTTAAAACTCACAGCCTCTGCACAGTGACACATTTCCAGACCCTGTACCACTTCCCTGTTCCTGGATTAACTCAGATGTTTTTAAAACTCACAGCCTGTGCACACACACACACTTCCAGACCCTCTGCCTCTTCCTTCTTCCTGGATTCACTCAGAGGTTTTTAAAACTCACAGCCTCTGCACAGGGACTCACTTCCAGGCCCTGTGCCTCTTCCCTCTTCCTGGATTCACTCAGACGTTTTAAAAACTCACAGCCTGTGCACAGGAACACACTTCCAGACCCTCTGCCTCTTCCCTCTTCCTGGATTCACTCAGAGGTTTTTAAAACTCAAAGACTCTGCACAGGGACACACTTCCAGTCCCTGTGCCTCTTCCCTCTTCCTGGATTCACTCAGACATTTTTAAAACTCACAGCCTGTGCACACACACACACTTCCAGCCCCTGTACCACTTCCCTGTTCCTGGATTAACTCAGATGTTTTTAAAACTCAGACCCTGTGCACAGGCACACACTTACAACCCTCTGCCTCGTCCCTCTTCCTGGATTCACTCAGATGTTTTAAAACACACAGCCTTTGCAAACACACGCACTTCCAGCCCCTGTGCCTCTTCCCTCTTCCTGGATTCACTCAGACGTTTTAAAAACTCACAGCCTGTGAACAGGAACACACTTCCAGACCCTCTGCCTCTTCCCTCTTCCTGGATTCACTCAGAGGTTTTTAAAACTCAAAGCCTCTACACAGGGACACACTTACAATCCTCTGCCTCGTCCCTCTTCCTGGATTCACTCAGATGTTTTAAAACAAACAGCCTGTGCCACACACACACTTCCAGACCCTCTGACTCTTACCACTTCCTGGATTCACTCAGAGGTTCTTAAAACTCAAAGCCTCTGCACAGGACACACTTACAACCCTCTGCCTCTTCCCTCTTCCTGGATTCACTCAGAGGTTTTTAAAACTCACATCCTCTGCACAGGGACACACTTACAACCCTCTGCCTCTTCCCTCTTCCTGGATTCACTCAGAGGTTTTTAAAACTCAAAGCCTCTGCACAGGGACACACTTCCAAACCCTCTGCCTCTTCCCTCTTCCTGGATTCACTCAGAGGTTTTTAAAACTCAAAGCCTCTGCACAGGGACACATTTACAACCCACTGCCTCTTCCCTCTTCCTGGATTCACTCAGAGGTTTTTAAAACTAACAGCTTGTGCACGCACACACACACACTTCCAGCCCCTGTGCCTCTTCCCTCTTCCTGGATTCACTCAGACGTTTTTAAAACTCACAGCCTGTGCACAGGCACACAGTTCCAGCCCCTCTACCGCTTCCTTGTTCCTGGACTCAGTCAGATGTTTTTAAAACACAAAGCCTGTGCACACAGACACACTTCCAGACCCGCTGCCTCTTCCCTCTTCCGGGATTCACTCAGAGGTTTTTAAAACTCAAAGCCTCTGCACAGGGACACACTTAAAACCCTATGCCTCTTCCCTCTTCCTGGATTCACTCAGCGGTTTTTAAAACTCACAGGCACACACTTCCAGCGCCTGTACCTCTTCCCTCTTCCTGGATTCACTCAGATGTTCTTGAAACTCACAGCTTGTGCACAGAAACAGACTTCCAGCCCCTGTGCCTCTTCCCTCTTCCTGGATTCACTCAGACGTTTTTAAAACTCACAGCCTGTGCACACACACACACTTCCAGCCCCTGTACCACTTCCCTGTTCCTGGATTAACTCAGATGTTTTAAAAACTCACAGCCTGTGCACAGGGACACACTTACAACCCTCTGCCTCGTCCCTCTTCCTGGATTCACTCAGATGTTTTAAAACAAACAGCCTGTGCACAGGGACACACTTACAACCCTCTGCCTCTTCCCTCTTCCTGGATTCACTCAGAGGTTTTTAAAACTCACAGCCTCTGCACAGGGACACAGTTACAACCCTCTGCCTCTTCCCTCTTCCTGGATTCACTCAGAGGTTTTTAAAACTCAAAGCCTCTGTACAGGGACACACTTACAACCCTCTGCCTCTTCCCGCTTCCTGGATTAACTCAGATGTTTTTAAAACTCACAGCCTGTGCACACACACACACTTCCAGCCCCTGTGCCTCTTCCCTCTTCCTGGATTCACTCAGAGGTTTTTAAAACTCAAAGCTGGTGCACACACAGACACTTCGAGCCCCTTTGCCTCCTCCCTCTTCCTGGATTCACTCAGAGGTTTTTAAAACTCACAGCCTGTGCACACACAAACACTTCCAGCGCCTGTACCTCTTCCTCGATTCACTCAGACGTTTTTAAAACTCACAGCCTGTGCACAGGCACACACTTACAACCCTCTGCCTCGTCCCTATTCCTGGATTCACTCAGATGTTTTAAAACACACAGCCTTTGCAAACACACACACTTCCAGCCCCTGTGCCTCTTCCCTCTTCCTGGATTCATTCAGACGTTTTAAAAACTCAAACCCTCTGCACAGGGACACACTTAGAACCCTCTGCCTCGTCCCTCTCCCTGGATTCAGTCAGATGTTTTAAAACAAACAGCCTGTGCACAGGGACACACTTACAAGCCTCTGCCTCTTCCCTCTTCCTGGATTCACTCAGAGGTTTTTAAAACTCATAGCCTCTGCACAGGGACACACTTACAACCCTCTGCCTCTTCCCTCTTCCTGGATTCACTCAGAGGTTTTGAAAACTCAAAGCCTCTGCACACACAAACACTTCCAGCCCCTATTGCTATTCCCTCTTCCTGTATTAACTCAGACATTTTTAAAACTAAAAGCCTCTGCAAAGGAACACAGTTCCAGCCCCTGTGCCTATTCCCTCTTCCTGTATTAACTCAGACATTTTTAAAACTAAAATCCTCTGCACAGGGACACACTTACAAGCCTCTGCCTTGTCCCTCTTCCTGGATTCACTCAGATGTTTTAAAACAAACAGCCTGTGCCACACACACACTTCCAGACCCTCTGCCTCTTACCACTTCCTGGATTCACTCAGACGATTTTAAAACTCACAGCCTGTGCACAGGCACACAGTTCCAGCCCCTCTACCGCTTCCTTGTTCCTGGATTCACTCAGATATTTTTAAAACACACAGCCTGTGCACACACACACACTTCCAGACCCGCTGCCTCTTCCCTCTTCCTGGATTCACTCAGACATTTTTAAAACTCACAGCCTGTGCACACACACACACTTCCAGCCCCTGTACCACTTCCCTGTTCCTGGATTAACTCAGATGTTTTTAAAACTCAAAGCCTCTGCACAGGGACACACTTACAATCCTCTGCCTCGTCCCTCTTCCTGGATTCACTCAGATGTTTTAAAACAAACAGCCTGTGCCACACACACACTTCCAGACCCTCTGACTCTTACCACTTCCTGGATTCACTCAGAGGTTCTTAAAACTCAAAGCCTCTGCACAGGACACACTTACAACCCTCTGCCTCTTCCCTCTTCCTGGATTCACTCAGAGGTTTTTAAAACTCACATCCTCTGCACAGGGACACACTTACAACCCTCTGCCTCTTCCCTCTTCCTGGATTCACTCAGAGGTTTTTAAAACTCAAAGCCTCTGCACAGGGACACACTTCCAAACCCTCTGCCTCTTCCCTCTTCCTGGATTCACTCAGAGGTTTTTAAAACTCAAAGCCTCTGCACAGGGACACATTTACAACCCACTGCCTCTTCCCTCTTCCTGGATTCACTCAGAGGTTTTTAAAACTAACAGCTTGTGCACGCACACACACACTTCCAGCCCCTGTGCCTCTTCCCTCTTCCTGGATTCACTCAGACGTTTTTAAAACTCACAGCCTGTGCACAGGCACACAGTTCCAGCCCCTCTACCGCTTCCTTGTTCCTGGACTCAGTCAGATGTTTTTAAAACACAAAGCCTGTGCACACAGACACACTTCCAGACCCGCTGCCTCTTCCCTCTTCCGGGATTCACTCAGAGGTTTTTAAAACTCAAAGCCTCTGCACAGGGACACACTTAAAACCCTATGCCTCTTCCCTCTTCCTGGATTCACTCAGCGGTTTTTAAAACTCACAGGCACACACTTCCAGCGCCTGTACCTCTTCCCTCTTCCTGGATTCACTCAGATGTTCTTGAAACTCACAGCTTGTGCACAGAAACAGACTTCCAGCCCCTGTGCCTCTTCCCTCTTCCTGGATTCACTCAGACGTTTTTAAAACTCACAGCCTGTGCACACACACACACTTCCAGCCCCTGTACCACTTCCCTGTTCCTGGATTAACTCAGATGTTTTAAAAACTCACAGCCTGTGCACAGGGACACACTTACAACCCTCTGCCTCGTCCCTCTTCCTGGATTCACTCAGATGTTTTAAAACAAACAGCCTGTGCACAGGGACACACTTACAACCCTCTGCCTCTTCCCTCTTCCTGGATTCACTCAGAGGTTTTTAAAACTCACAGCCTCTGCACAGGGACACAGTTACAACCCTCTGCCTCTTCCCTCTTCCTGGATTCACTCAGAGGTTTTTAAAACTCAAAGCCTCTGTACAGGGACACACTTACAACCCTCTGCCTCTTCCCGCTTCCTGGATTAACTCAGATGTTTTTAAAACTCACAGCCTGTGCACACACACACACTTCCAGCCCCTGTGCCTCTTCCCTCTTCCTGGATTCACTCAGAGGTTTTTAAAACTCAAAGCTGGTGCACACACAGACACTTCGAGCCCCTTTGCCTCCTCCCTCTTCCTGGATTCACTCAGAGGTTTTTAAAACTCACAGCCTGTGCACACACAAACACTTCCAGCGCCTGTACCTCTTCCTCGATTCACTCAGACGTTTTTAAAACTCACAGCCTGTGCACAGGCACACACTTAGAACCCTCTGCCTCGTCCCTATTCCTGGATTCACTCAGATGTTTTAAAACACACAGCCTTTGCAAACACACACACTTCCAGCCCCTGTGCCTCTTCCCTCTTCCTGGATTCATTCAGACGTTTTAAAAACTCAAACCCTCTGCACAGGGACACACTTAGAACCCTCTGCCTCGTCCCTCTCCCTGGATTCACTCAGATGTTTTAAAACAAACAGCCTGTGCACAGGGACACACTTACAAGCCTCTGCCTCTTCCCTCTTCCTGGATTCACTCAGAGGTTTTTAAAACTCATAGCCTCTGCACAGGGACACACTTACAACCCTCTGCCTCTTCCCTCTTCCTGGATTCACTCAGAGGTTTTGAAAACTCAAAGCCTCTGCACACACAAACACTTCCAGCCCCTATTGCTATTCCCTCTTCCTGTATTAACTCAGACATTTTTAAAACTAAAAGCCTCTGCAAAGGAACACAGTTCCAGCCCCTGTGCCTATTCCCTCTTCCTGTATTAACTCAGACATTTTTAAAACTAAAATCCTCTGCACAGGGACACACTTACAAGCCTCTGCCTTGTCCCTCTTCCTGGATTCACTCAGATGTTTTAAAACAAACAGCCTGTGCCACACACACACTTCCAGACCCTCTGCCTCTTACCACTTCCTGGATTCACTCAGACGATTTTAAAACTCACAGCCTGTGCACAGGCACACAGTTCCAGCCCCTCTACCGCTTCCTTGTTCCTGGATTCATTCAGATATTTTTAAAACACACAGCCTGTGCACACACACACACTTCCAGACCCGCTGCATTTTCCCTCTTCCGGGATTCACTCAGAGGTTTTTAAAACTCAAAGCCTGTGCACAGGGACACACTTACAACCCTCTGCCTTGTCCCTCTGCCTGGATTCACTCAGATGTTTTAAAACAAACAGCCTGTGCACAGGGACACACTTCCAAGCCTCTGCCTCTTCCCTCTTCCTGGATTCATTCAGACGTTTTAAAAACTCACAGCCTGTGCACAGGAACACACTTCCAGACCCTCTGCCTCTTCCCTCTTCCTGGATTCACTCAGAGGTTTTTAAAACTCAAAGCCTCTGCACAGGTACACACTTAGAACCTTCTGCCTCGTCCCTCTTCCTGGATTCACTCAGATGTTTTAAAACAAACAGCCTGTGCACAGGGACACACTTCCAAGCCTCTGCCTCTTCCCTCTTCCTGGATTCACTCAGAGGTTTTTAAAACTCACAGCCTCTGCACAGGGACACACTTACAAGCCGCTGCCTCTTCCCTCTTCCTGGATTCACTCAGAGGTTTTTAAAACTCACAGCCTCTGCACAGGGACACACTTACAACCCTCTGCCTTGTCCCTCTTCCTGGATTCACTCAGATGTTTTAAAACAAACAGCCTGTGCCACACACACACTTCCAGACCCTCTGCCTCTTACCACTTCCTGGATTCACTCAGAGGTTCTTAAAACTCAAAGCTTCTGCATAGGGACACACTTAAAACCCTCTGCCTCTTCCCTCTTCCTGGATTCACTCAGAGGTTTTTAAAACTCACAGCCTCTGCACAGGGACACACTTACAACCCTCTGCCTCTTCCCTCTTCCTGGATTCACTCAGACGATTTTAAAACTCACAGCCTGTGCACAGGCACACAGTTCAAGCCCCTCTACCGCTTCCTTGTTCCTGGATTCACTCAGATGTTTTTAAAACTCACAGCCTGTGCACACACACACACTTCCAGACCCGCTGCATTTTCCCTCTTCCGGGATTCACTCAGAGGTTTTTAAAACTCAAAGCCTGTGCACAGGGACACACTTACAACCCTCTGCCTTGTCCCTCTGCCTGGATTCACTCAGATGTTTTAAAACAAACAGCCTGTGCCACACACACACTTCCAGACCCTCTGCCTCTTACCTCTTCCTGGATTCACTCATTGGTTTTTAAAACTCACAGCCTCTGCACAGGGACACACTTACAACCCTCTACCTCTTCCCTCTTCCTGGATTCACTCAGAGGTTTTTAAAACTCACAGACACACACTTCCAGCCCCTGTACCTCTTCCCTCTTCCTGGATTCACTCAGATGTTCTTAAAACTCACAGCTTGTGCACACAAACAGACTTCCAGCCCCTGTACCACTTCCCTCTTCCTGGATTCACTCAAACGTTTTTAAAACTCACAGCCTGTGCACAAAAACACACTTCCAGCCCATGTACCACTTCCCTGTTCCTGGATTAACTCAGATGTTTTTAAAACTCACAGCCTGTGCACAGGCACACACTTACAACCCTCTGCCTCGTCCCTCTTCCTGGATTCACTCAGATGTTTTAAAACACACAGCCTTTGCAAACACACACACTTCCAGCCCCTGTGCCTCTTCCCTCTTCCTGGATTCATTCAGACGTTTTAAAAACTCACAGCCTGTGCACAGGAACACACTTCCAGACCCTATGCCTCTTCCCTCTTCCTGGATTCACTCAGAGGTTTTTAAAACTCAAAGCCTCTGCACAGGGACACACTTACAACCCTCTGTCTCGTCCCTCTTCCTGGATTCACTCAGATGTTTTAAAACAAACAGCCTGTGCACAGGGACACACTTACAAGCCTCTGCCTCTTCCCTCTTCCTGGATTCACTCAGAGGTTTTTAAAACTCAAAGCCTGTGCACACACAAACACTTCCAGCCCCTATTGCTATTCCCTCTTCCTGTATTAACTCAGACATTTTTAAAACTAAAAGCCTCTGCACAGGAACACAGTTCCAGCCCCTGTTCCTCTTCCCCCTTCCTGGATTCACTCAGACGTTTTTAAAACTCAAAGCCTGTGCACAGGGATACACTTACAACCCTCTGCCTTGTCCCTCTTCCTGGATTCACTCAGATGTTTAAAAATACAAAGCCTTTGCAAACACACACACTTCCAGCCTCTGTGCCTCTTCCCTCTTCCTGGATTCACTCAGACGTTTTAAAAACTCACAGCCTGTGCACAGGAACACACTTCCAGAACCTCTGTCTCTTCCCTCTTCCTGGATTCACTCAGAGGTTTTTAAAACTCAAAGCCTTTGCAAACACACACACTTCCAGCCCCTGTGCCTCTTCCCTCTTCCTGGATTCACTCAGATGTTTTAAAACACACAGCCTTTGCAAACACACACACTTCCAGCCCCTGTGCCTCTTCCCTCTTCCTGGATTCACTCAGACGTTTTAAAAACTCACAGCCTGTGCACAGGGACACACTTACAACCCTCTGCCTCTTCCCTCTTCCTGGATTCACTCAGACGATTTTAAAACTCACAGCCTGTGCACAGGCACACAGTTCAAGCCCCTCTACCGCTTCCTTGTTCCTGGATTCACTCAGATGTTTTTAAAACTCACAGCCTGTGCACACACACACACTTCCAGACCCGCTGCATTTTCCCTCTTCCGGGATTCACTCAGAGGTTTTTAAAACTCAAAGCCTGTGCACAGGGACACACTTACAACCCTCTGCCTTGTCCCTCTGCCTGGATTCACTCAGATGTTTTAAAACAAACAGCCTGTGCCACACACACACTTCCAGACCCTCTGCCTCTTACCTCTTCCTGGATTCACTCATTGGTTTTTAAAACTCACAGCCTCTGCACAGGGACACACTTACAACCCTCTACCTCTTCCCTCTTCCTGGATTCACTCAGAGGTTTTTAAAACTCACAGACACACACTTCCAGCCCCTGTACCTCTTCCCTCTTCCTGGATTCACTCAGATGTTCTTAAAACTCACAGCTTGTGCACACAAACAGACTTCCAGCCCCTGTACCACTTCCCTCTTCCTGGATTCACTCAAACGTTTTTAAAACTCACAGCCTGTGCACAAAAACACACTTCCAGCCCATGTACCACTTCCCTGTTCCTGGATTAACTCAGATGTTTTTAAAACTCACAGCCTGTGCACAGGCACACACTTACAACCCTCTGCCTCGTCCCTCTTCCTGGATTCACTCAGATGTTTTAAAACACACAGCCTTTGCAAACACACACACTTCCAGCCCCTGTGCCTCTTCCCTCTTCCTGGATTCATTCAGACGTTTTAAAAACTCACAGCCTGTGCACAGGAACACACTTCCAGACCCTATGCCTCTTCCCTCTTCCTGGATTCACTCAGAGGTTTTTAAAACTCAAAGCCTCTGCACAGGGACACACTTACAACCCTCTGTCTCGTCCCTCTTCCTGGATTCACTCAGATGTTTTAAAACAAACAGCCTGTGCACAGGGACACACTTACAAGCCTCTGCCTCTTCCCTCTTCCTGGATTCACTCAGAGGTTTTTAAAACTCAAAGCCTGTGCACACACAAACACTTCCAGCCCCTATTGCTATTCCCTCTTCCTGTATTAACTCAGACATTTTTAAAACTAAAAGCCTCTGCACAGGAACACAGTTCCAGCCCCTGTTCCTCTTCCCCCTTCCTGGATTCACTCAGACGTTTTTAAAACTCAAAGCCTGTGCACAGGGATACACTTACAACCCTCTGCCTTGTCCCTCTTCCTGGATTCACTCAGATGTTTAAAAATACAAAGCCTTTGCAAACACACACACTTCCAGCCTCTGTGCCTCTTCCCTCTTCCTGGATTCACTCAGACGTTTTAAAAACTCACAGCCTGTGCACAGGAACACACTTCCAGACCCTCTGTCTCTTCCCTCTTCCTGGATTCACTCAGAGGTTTTTAAAACTCAAAGCCTTTGCAAACACACACACTTCCAGCCCCTGTGCCTCTTCCCTCTTCCTGGATTCACTCAGATGTTTTAAAACACACAGCCTTTGCAAACACACACACTTCCAGCCCCTGTGCCTCTTCCCTCTTCCTGGATTCACTCAGACGTTTTAAAAACTCACAGCCTGTGCACAGGAACACACTTACAACCCTCTGCCTCGTCCCTCTTCCTGCATTCACTCAGAGGTTTTTAAAACTCAAAGCCTCTGCACAGGGACACACTTACAACCCTCTGCCTCGTCCCTCTTCCTGGATTCACTCAGATGTTTTAAAACAAACAGCCTGTGCCACACACACACTTCCAGACCCTCTGCCTCTTCCTTCTCCCTGGATTCACTCAGAGGTTTTTAAAACTCACAGCCTCTGCACAGGGAGTCACTTCCAGACCCTCTGCCTCTTCCCTCTTCCTGGATTCACTCAGACGTTTTGAAAACTCACAGCCTGTGCACACACACACACTTCCAGTCCCTGTACCACTTCCCTGTTCCTGGATTAACTCAGATGTTTTTAAAACTCAGACCATGTACACAGGCACACACTTACAACCCTCTGCCTCGTCCCTCTTCCTGGATTCACTCAGATGTTTTAAAACACACAGCCTTTGCAAACACACACACTTCCAGCCCCTGTGCCTCTTCCCCCTTCCGGGATTCACTCAGAAGTTTTAAAAACTCACAGCCTGTGCACAGGAACACACTTCCAGACCCTCTGCCTCTTCCCTCTTCCTGGATTCACTCAGAGGTTTTTAAAACTCAAAGCCTCTGCACAGGGACACACTTACAACCCTCTGCCTCGTCCCTCTTCCTGGATTCACTCAGATGTTTTAAAACAAACAGCCTGTGCCACACACACACTTCCAGACCCTCTGCCTCGTCCCTCTTCCTGGATTCACTCAGATGTTTTAAAACACACAGCCTTTGCAAACACACACACTTCCAGCCCCTGTGACTCTTCCTGGATTCACTCAGAGGTTTTTAAAACTCAAAGCTTCTGCACAGGGACACACTTACAACCCTCTGCCTCGTCCCTCTTCCTGGATTCACTCAGAGGTTTTTAAAACTCAAAGCCTCTGCACAGGGACATTCTTACAACCCTCTGCCTCGTCCCTCTTCCAGGATTCACTCAGATGTTTTAAAACAAACAGCCTGTGCCACACACACACTTCCAGACCCTCTGCGTCTTCCCTCTTCCTGGATTCACTCAGACGTTTTTAAAACTCAAAGCCTCTGCACAGGGACACACTTCCAGACCCTCTGCCTCTTCCCTCTTCCTGGATTCACTCAGAGGTTTTTAAAACTCAAAGCCTCTGCACAGGGACACACTTACAACCCTCTGCCTCGTCACTCTTCCTGGATTCACTCAGATGTTTTAAAACAAACAGCCTGTGCACAGGGACACACTTACAACCCTCTGCCTCGTCCCTCTTCCTGGATTCACTCAGATGTTTTAAAACACACAGCCTTTGCAAACACACACACTTCCAGCCCCTGTGCCTCTTCCCTCTTCCTGGATTCATTCAGACGTTTTAAAAACTCACAGCCTGTGCACAGGAACACGCTTCCAGACCCTATGCCTCTTCCCTCTTCCTGGATTCACTCAGAGGTTTTTAAAACTCAAAGCCTCTGCACAGGGACACACTTACAACCCTCTGCCTCTTCCCTCTTCCTGGATTCACTCAGATGTTTTAAAACAAACAGCCTGTGCACAGGGACACACTTACAAGCCTCTGCCTCTTCCCTCTTCCTGGATTCACTCAGATGTTTTAAAACACACAGCCTGTGCACAGGAACACACTTCCAGCCCCTGTGTCTCTTCCCTCTTCCTGGATTCATTCAGACGTTTTAAAAACTCAAACCCTCTGCACAGGGACACACTTAGAACCCTCTGCCTCGTCCCTCTCCCTGGATTCACTCAGATGTTTTAAAACAAACAGCCTGTGCACAGGGACACACTTACAAGCCTCTGCCTCTTCCCTCTTCCTGGATTCACTCAGAGGTTTTTAAAACTCATAGCCTCTGCACAGGGACACACTTACAACCCTCTGCCTCTTCCCTCTTCCTGGATTCACTCAGAGGTTTTGAAAACTCAAAGCCTCTGCACACACAAACACTTCCAGCCCCTATTGCTATTCCCTCTTCCTGTATTAACTCAGACATTTTTTAAACTAAAAGCCTCTGCAAAGGAACACAGTTCCAGCCCCTGTGCCTATTCCCTCTTCCTGTATTAACTCAGACATTTTTAAAACTAAAATCCTCTGCACAGGGACACACTTACAAGCCTCTGCCTTGTCCCTCTTCCTGGATTCACTCAGATGTTTTAAAACAAACAGCCTGTGCCACACACACACTTCCAGACCCTCTGCTCTTACCACTTCCTGGATTCACTCAGACGATTTTAAAACTCACAGCCTGTGCACAGGCACACAGTTCCAGCCCCTCTACCGCTTCCTTGTTCCTGGATTCACTCAGATATTTTTAAAACACACAGCCTGTGCACACACACACACTTCCAGACCCGCTGCATTTTCCCTCTTCCGGGATTCACTCAGAGGTTTTTAAAACTCAAAGCCTGTGCACAGGGACACACTTACAACCCTCTGCCTTGTCCCTCTGCCTGGATTCACTCAGATGTTTTAAAACACACAGCCTTTGGAAACACACACACTTCCAGCCCCTGTGCCTCTTCCCTCTTCCTGGATTCATTCAGACGTTTTAAAAACTCACAGCCTGTGCACAGGAACACACTTCCAGACCCTCTGCCTCTTCCCTCTTCCTGGATTCACTCAGAGGTTTTTAAAACTCAAAGCCTCTGCACAGGTACACACTTAGAACCTTCTGCCTCGTCCCTCTTCCTGGATTCACTCAGATGTTTTAAAACAAACAGCCTGTGCACAGGGACACACTTACAAGCCTCTGCCTCTTCCCTCTTCCTGGATTCACTCAGAGGTTTTTAAAACTCACAGCCTCTGCACAGGGACACACTTACAAGCCGCTGCCTCTTCCCTCTTCCTGGATTCACTCAGAGGTTTTTAAAACTCAAAGCCTGTGCACACACAAACACTTCCAGCCCCTATTGCTATTCCCTCTTCCTGTATTAACTCAGACATTTTTAAAACTAAAAGCCTCTGCACAGGAACACAGTTCCAGCCCCTGTTCCTCTTACCACTTCCTGGATTCACTCAGAGGTTCTTAAAACTCAAAGCTTCTGCATAGGGACACACTTAAAACCCTCTGCCTCTTCCCTCTTCCTGGATTCACTCAGAGGTTTTTAAAACTCACAGCCTCTGCACAGGGACACACTTACAACCCTCTGCCTCTTCCCTCTTCCTGGATTCACTCAGACGATTTTAAAACTCACAGCCTGTGCACAGGCACACAGTTCAAGCCCCTCTACCGCTTCCTTGTTCCTGGATTCACTCAGATGTTTTTAAAACTCACAGCCTGTGCACACACACACACTTCCAGACCCGCTGCATTTTCCCTCTTCCGGGATTCACTCAGAGGTTTTTAAAACTCAAAGCCTGTGCACAGGGACACACTTACAACCCTCTGCCTTGTCCCTCTGCCTGGATTCACTCAGATGTTTTAAAACAAACAGCCTGTGCCACACACACACTTCCAGACCCTCTGCCTCTTACCTCTTCCTGGATTCACTCATTGGTTTTTAAAACTCACAGCCTCTGCACAGGGACACACTTACAACCCTCTACCTCTTCCCTCTTCCTGGATTCACTCAGAGGTTTTTAAAACTCACAGACACACACTTCCAGCCCCTGTACCTCTTCCCTCTTCCTGGATTCACTCAGATGTTCTTAAAACTCACAGCTTGTGCACACAAACAGACTTCCAGCCCCTGTACCACTTCCCTCTTCCTGGATTCACTCAAACGTTTTTAAAACTCACAGCCTGTGCACAAAAACACACTTCCAGCCCATGTACCACTTCCCTGTTCCTGGATTAACTCAGATGTTTTTAAAACTCACAGCCTGTGCACAGGCACACACTTACAACCCTCTGCCTCGTCCCTCTTCCTGGATTCACTCAGATGTTTTAAAACACACAGCCTTTGCAAACACACACACTTCCAGCCCCTGTGCCTCTTCCCTCTTCCTGGATTCATTCAGACGTTTTAAAAACTCACAGCCTGTGCACAGGAACACACTTCCAGACCCTATGCCTCTTCCCTCTTCCTGGATTCACTCAGAGGTTTTTAAAACTCAAAGCCTCTGCACAGGGACACACTTACAACCCTCTGTCTCGTCCCTCTTCCTGGATTCACTCAGATGTTTTAAAACAAACAGCCTGTGCACAGGGACACACTTACAAGCCTCTGCCTCTTCCCTCTTCCTGGATTCACTCAGAGGTTTTTAAAACTCAAAGCCTGTGCACACACAAACACTTCCAGCCCCTATTGCTATTCCCTCTTCCTGTATTAACTCAGACATTTTTAAAACTAAAAGCCTCTGCACAGGAACACAGTTCCAGCCCCTGTTCCTCTTCCCCCTTCCTGGATTCACTCAGACGTTTTTAAAACTCAAAGCCTGTGCACAGGGATACACTTACAACCCTCTGCCTTGTCCCTCTTCCTGGATTCACTCAGATGTTTAAAAATACAAAGCCTTTGCAAACACACACACTTCCAGCCTCTGTGCCTCTTCCCTCTTCCTGGATTCACTCAGACGTTTTAAAAACTCACAGCCTGTGCACAGGAACACACTTCCAGACCCTCTGTCTCTTCCCTCTTCCTGGATTCACTCAGAGGTTTTTAAAACTCAAAGCCTTTGCAAACACACACACTTCCAGCCCCTGTGCCTCTTCCCTATTCCTGGATTCACTCAGATGTTTTAAAACACACAGCCTTTGCAAACACACACACTTCCAGCCCCTGTGCCTCTTCCCTCTTCCTGGATTCACTCAGACGTTTTAAAAACTCACAGCCTGTGCACAGGAACACACTTACAACCCTCTGCCTCGTCCCTTTTCCTGCATTCACTCAGAGGTTTTTAAAACTCAAAGCCTCTGCACAGGGACACACTTACAACCCTCTGCCTCGTCCCTCTTCCTGGATTCACTCAGATGTTTTAAAACAAACAGCCTGTGCCACACACACACTTCCAGACCCTCTTCCTCTTCCTTCTCCCTGGATTCACTCAGAGGTTTTTAAAACTCACAGCCTCTGCACAGGGAGTCACTTCCAGACCCTCTGCCTCTTCCCTCTTCCTGGATTCACTCAGACGTTTTGAAAACTCACAGCCTGTGCACACACACACACTTCCAGTCCCTGTACCACTTCCCTGTTCCTGGATTAACTCAGATGTTTTTAAAACTCAGACCATGTACACAGGCACACACTTAAAACCCTCTGCCTCGTCCCTCTTCCTGGATTCACTCAGATGTTTTAAAACACACAGCCTTTGCAAACACACACACTTCCAGCCCCTGTGCCTCTTCCCCCTTCCGGGATTCACTCAGAAGTTTTAAAAACTCACAGCCTGTGCACAGGAACACACTTCCAGACCCTCTGCCTCTTCCCTCTTCCTGGATTCACTCAGAGGTTTTTAAAACTCAAAGCCTCTGCACAGGGACACACTTACAACCCTCTGCCTCGTCCCTCTTCCTGGATTCACTCAGATGTTTTAAAACAAACAGCCTGTGCCACACACACACTTCCAGACCCTCTTCCTCTTCCTTCTCCCTGGATTCACTCAGAGGTTTTTAAAACTCACAGCCTCTGCACAGGGAGTCACTTCCAGACCCTCTGCCTCTTCCCTCTTCCTGGATTCACTCAGACGTTTTGAAAACTCACAGCCTGTGCACACACACACACTTCCAGTCCCTGTACCACTTCCCTGTTCCTGGATTAACTCAGATGTTTTTAAAACTCAGACCATGTACACAGGCACACACTTACAACCCTCTGCCTCGTCCCTCTTCCTGGATTCACTCAGATGTTTTAAAACGCACAGCCTTTGCAAACACACACACTTCCAGCCCCTGTGCCTCTTCCCCCTTCCGGGATTCACTCAGAAGTTTTAAAAACTCACAGCCTGTGCACAGGAACACACTTCCAGACCCTCTGCCTCTTCCCTCTTCCTGGATTCACTCAGAGGTTTTTAAAACTCAAAGCCTCTGCACAGGGACACACTTACAACCCTCTGCCTCGTCCCTCTTCCTGGATTCACTCAGATGTTTTAAAACAAACAGCCTGTGCCACACACACACTTCCAGACCCTCTGCCTCGTCCCTCTTCCTGGATTCACTCAGATGTTTTAAAACACACAGCCTTTGCAAACACACACACTTCCAGCCCCTGTGACTCTTCCTGGATTCACTCAGAGGTTTTTAAAACTCAAAGCTTCTGCACAGGGACACACTTACAACCCTCTGCCTCGTCCCTCTTCCTGGATTCACTCAGAGGTTTTTAAAACTCAAAGCCTCTGCACAGGGACATACTTACAACCCTCTGCCTCGTCCCTCTTCCAGGATTCACTCAGATGTTTTAAAACAAACAGCCTGTGCCACACACACACTTCCAGACCCTCTGCGTCTTCCCTCTTCCTGGATTCACTCAGACGTTTTTAAAACTCAAAGCCTCTGCACAGGGACACACTTCCAGACCCTCTGCCTCTTCCCTCTTCCTGGATTCACTCAGAGGTTTTTAAAACTCAAAGCCTCTGCACAGGGACACACTTACAACCCTCTGCCTCGTCACTCTTCCTGGATTCACTCAGATGTTTTAAAACAAACAGCCTGTGCACAGGGACACACTTACAACCCTCTGCCTCGTCCCTCTTCCTGGATTCACTCAGATGTTTTAAAACACACAGCCTTTGCAAACACACACACTTCCAGCCCCTGTGCCTCTTCCCTCTTCCTGGATTCATTCAGACGTTTTAAAAACTCACAGCCTGTGCACAGGAACACACTTCCAGACCCTATGCCTCTTCCCTCTTCCTGGATTCACTCAGAGGTTTTTAAAACTCAAAGCCTCTGCACAGGGACACACTTACAACCCTCTGCCTCTTCCCTCTTCCTGGATTCACTCAGATGTTTTAAAACAAACAGCCTGTGCACAGGGACACACTTACAAGCCTCTGCCTCTTCCCTCTTCCTGGATTCACTCAGAGGTTTTTAAAACTCACAGCCTCTGCACAGGGACACACTTACAACCCTCTGCCTCTTCCCTCTTCCTGGATTCACTCAGAGGTTTTTAAAACTCAAAGCCTCTGCACAGGGACACACTTCCAGACCCTCTGCCTCTTCCCTCTTCCTGGATTCACTCAGAGGTTTTTAAAACTCAAAGCCTCTGCACAGGGACACATTTACAACCCTCTGCCTCTTCCCTCTTCCTGGATTCACTCAGAGGTTTTTAAAACTAACAGCCTGTGCACGCACACACACACTTCCAGCCCCTGTGCCTCTTCCCTCTTCCTGGATTCACTCAGACGTTTTTAAAACTCACAGCCTGTTCACAGGCACACAGTTCCAGCCCCTCTACCTCTTCCCTCTTCCTGGATTCACTCAGAGATTTTTAAAACTCACAGACACACACTTCCAGCCCCTGTACCTCTTCCCTCTTCCTGGATTCACTCAGATGTTCTTAAAACTCACAGCTTGTGCACACAAACAGACTTCCAGCCCCTGTACCACTTCCCTCTTCCTGGATTCACTCAAACGTTTTTAAAACTCACAGCCTGTGCACAGGAACACACTTCCAGACCCTATGCCTCTTCCCTCTTCCTGGATTCACTCAGAGGTTTTTAAAACTCAAAGCCTCTGCACAGGGACACACTTACAACCCTCTGCCTCGTCCCTCTTCCTGGATTCACTCAGATGTTTTAAAACAAACAGCCTGTGCACAGGGACACACTTACAAGCCTCTGCCTCTTCCCTCTTCCTGGATTCACTCAGATGTTTTAAAACAAACAGCCTGTGCACAGGGACACACTTACAAGCCTCTGCCTCTTCCCTCTTCCTGGATTCACTCAGAGGTTTTTAAAACTCACAGCCTCTGCACAGGGACACACTTCCAGACCCTCTGCCTCTTCCCTCTTCCTGGATTCACTCAGAGGTTTTTAAAACTCAAAGCCTCTGCACAGGGACAAATTTACAACCCTCTGCCTCTTCCCTCTTCCTGGATTCACTCAGAGGTTTTTAAAACTAACAGCCTGTGCACGCACACACACACTTCCAGCCCCTGTGCCTCTTCCCTCTTCCTGGATTCACTCAGACGTTTTTAAAACTCACAGCCTGTTCACAGGCACACAGTTACAACCCTTTGCCTCTTCCCTCTTCCTGGATTCACTCAGAGGTTTTTAAAACTCAAAGCCTCTGCACAGGGACACACTTCCAGACCCTCTGCCTCTTCCCTCTTCCTGGATTCACTCAGAGGTTTTTAAAACTCAAAGCCTCTGCACAGGGACACAATTACAACCCTCTGCCTCTTCCCTCTTCCTGGATTCACTCAGAGGTTTTTAAAACTAACAGCCTGTGCACGCACACAAACACTTCCATCCCCTGTGCCTCTTCCCTCTTCCTGGATTCACTCAGAGGTTCTTAAAACTCAAAGCCTCTGCACAGCGACACACTTAAAACCCTATGCCTCTTCCCTCTTCCTGGATTCACTGAGAGGTTTTTAAAACTCACAGCCTGTGCACAGGCACACGCTTCCAGACCCTCTGCCTCTTCCCTCTTCCTGGATTCAATCACACATTTTTAAAACTAAAAGCCTTTGCACAGGCACACACTTACAACCCTATACCTCTTCCCTCTTCCTGGATTCAATCAGATGTTCTTAAAACTCACAGCTTGTGCACGCACACACACTTCCAGCCCCTGTACCACTTCCCTGTTCCTGGATTAACTCAGATTTTTTAAAACTCACAGCCTGTGCACACACACATACTTCCAGCCCCTATGCCTCTTCCCTCTTCCTGGATTCACTCAGAGGTTTTTAAAACTCACAGCCTCTGCACAGGGACACACTTACAAGCCTCTGCCTCTTCCCTCTTCCTGGATTCACTCAGAGGTTTTTAAAACTCAAAGCCTCTGCACAGGGACACACTTCCAGACCCTGTGCCTCTTCCCTTTTCCTGGATTCACTCAGAGGTTTTTAAAACACAAAGCCTCTGCACAGGGACCCACTTAAAACCCTCTGCCTTGTCCTTCTTCCTCGATTCACTCAGATGTTTTAAAACACACAGCCTGTGCACACACACACACACTTCCAGACCCTCTGCCTCTTACCGCTTCCTGGATTCACTCAGAGGTTCTTAAAACTCAAAGCCTCTGCACAGGACACACTTACAACCCTCTGCCTCTTCCCTCTTCCTGGATTCACGTAGAGGTTTTTAAAACTCAAAGCCTCTGCACAGGGACACACTTCCAGCCTCTGCCTCTTCCCTTTTCCTGGATTCAGTCAGAGGTTTTTAAAACTCAAAGCCGGTGCACACACAGACACTTCCAGCCCCTCTGCCTCGTCCCTCTTCCTGGATTCACTCAGATGTTTTAAAACAAACAGCCTGTGCACAGGGACACACTTACAAGCCTCTGCCTCTTCCCTCTTCCTGGATTCACTCAAAGGTTTTTAAAACTCACAGCCTCTGCACAGGGACACACTTACAACCCTCTGCCTCTTCCCTCTTCCTGGATTCACTCAGAGGTTTTTAAAACTCAAAGCCTGTGCACACACAAACACTTCCAGCCCCTATTGCTATTCCCTCTTCCTGTATTAACTCAGACATTTTTAAAACTAAAATTCTCTGCACAGGAACACAGTTCCAGCCCCTGTGCCTCTTCCCCCTTCCTGGATTCACTCAGACGTTTTTAAAACTCAAAGCCTGTGCACAGGGATACACTTACAACCCTCTGCCTTGTCCCTCTTCCTGGATTCACTCAGATGTTTAAAAACACAAAGCCTTTGCAAACACACACACTTCCAGCCCCTGTGCCTCTTCCCTCTTCCTGGATTCACTCAGATGTTTTAAAAACTCACAGCCTGTGCACAGGGACACACTTACAACCCTCTGCCTCTTCCCTCTTCCTGGATTCACTCAGAGGTTTTTAAAACTCAAAGCCTCTGCACAGGGACACACTTCCAGACCCTCTGCCTCTTCCCTCTTCCTGGATTCACTCAGAGGTTTTTAAAACTCAAAGCCTCTGCACAGGGACACAATTACAACCCTCTGCCTCTTCCCTCTTCCTGGATTCACTCAGAGGTTTTTAAAACTAACAGACTGTGCACGCACACAAACACTTCCATCCCCTGTGCCTCTTCCCTCTTCCTGGATTCACTCAGACGTTTTTAAAACTAACAGCCTGTTCACAGGCACATAGTTCCAGCCCCTCTACCTCTTCCTTCTTCCTGGATTCACTCAGACGTTTTTAAAACTCAAAGCCTGTGCACAGGGACACACTTACAACCCTCTGCCTGGTCCCTCTGCCTGGATTCACTCAGATGTTTAAAAACACACAGCCTTTGCAAACACACACACTTCCAGCCCCTGTGCCTCTTCCCTCTTCCTGGATTCACTCAGACGTTTTAAAAACTCACAGCCTGTGCACAGGAACACACTTCCAGACCCTCTGTCTCTTCCCTCTTCCTGGATTCACTCAGAGGTTTTTAAAACACAAAGCCTCTGCACAGGGACCCACTTAAAACCCTCTGCCTTGTCCTTCTTCCTCGATTCACTCAGATGTTTTAAAACACACAGCCTGTGCACACACACACACACACTTCCAGACCCTCTGCCTCTTACCTCTTCCTGGATTCACTCAGAGGTTCTTAAAACTCAAAGCCTCTGCACAGGGACACACTTAAAACCCTATGCCTCTTCCCTCTTCCTGGATTCACTGAGAGGTTTTTAAAACTCACAACCTGTGCACAGGCACACGCTTCCAGACCCTCTGCCTCTTCCCTCTTCCTGGATTCAATCACACATTTTTAAAACTAAAAGCCTTTGCACTTACAACCCTCTGCCTCGTCCCTCTTCCTGGATTCACTCAGATGTTTTAATACACACAGCCTGTGCACACACAAACACTTCCAGACCCTGTGCCTCTTACCGCTTACTGGATTCACTCAGAGGTTCTTAAAACTCAAAGCCTCTGCACAGGAACACACTTAAAACCCTATGCCTCTTCCTTCTTCCTGGATTCACTGAGAGGTTTTTAAAACTCAAAGCCTCTGCACAGGGACACACTTAAAACCCTATGCCTCTTCCTTCTTCCTGGATTCAATCAGAGGTTTTTAAAACTCACAGCCTCTGCACAGGGACTCACTTCCAGACCCTCTGCCTCTTCCCTCTTCCTGGATTCACTCAGAGGTTTTTAAAACTCACAGCCTGTGCACACAAACACACTTCCAGTCCCTGTGCCTCTTCCCTCTTCCTGGATTCACTCAGACGTTTTTAAAACTCACAGCCTCTGCACAGTGACACACTTCCAAACCCTGTACCACTTCCCTGTTCCTGGATTAACTCAGATGTTTTTAAAACTCAGAGCCTGTGCACAGGCACACACTTACAACCCTCTGCCTCGTCTCTCTTCCTGGATTCACTCAGATGTTTTAAAACACACAGCCTTTGCAAACACACACACTTCCAGCCCCTGTGCCTCTTCCTGGATTCACTCAGATGTTCTTAAAACTCACAGCTTGTGCACACAAACAGACTTCCAGCCCCTGTGCCTCTTCCCTCTTCCTGGATTCACTCAGACGTTTTTAAAACTCACAGCCTCTGCACAGGGACACACTTACAACCCTCTGCCTCTTCCCTCTTCCTGGATTGACTCAGAGGTTTTTAAAACTCAAAGCCTCTGTACAGGGACACACTTACAACCCTCTGCCTCTTCCCTCTTCCTGGATTCACTCAGAGGTTTTTAAAACTCACAGCCTGTGCACAGGAACACACTTACTGCCCTCTGTCTCGTCCCTCTTCCTGGATTCACTCAGATGTTTTAAAACACACAGCCTGTGCACACACACACACTTCCAGACCCTATGCCTCTTCCATCTTCCTCGATTCACTCAGATGTTCTTTAAACTCACAGCTTGTGCACAGGGACACACTTCCAGACCCTCTGCCTCTTCCCTCTTCCTGGATTCACTCAGAGGTTTTTGAAAACTGACAGCCTGTGCACACACACACACTTCCAGACCCTCTGCCTCTTACCTCTTCCTGGATTCACTCAGAGGTTCTTAAAACTCAAAGCCTCTGCACAGGGACACACTTAAAACCCTATGCCTCTTCCTTCTTCCTGGATTCAATCAGAGGTTTTTAAAACTCACAGCCTCTGCACAGGGACTCACTTCCAGACCCTCTGCCTCTTCCCTCTTCCTGGATTCACTCAGAGGTTTTTAAAACTCACAGCCTGTGCACACAAACACACTTCCAGTCCCTGTGCCTCTTCCCTCTTCCTGGATTAACTCAGATTTTTTTAAAACTCACAGCCTGTGCACACACACATACTTCCAGCCCCTATGCCTCTTCCCTCTTCCTGGATTCAGTCAGAGGTTTTTAAAGCTCACAGCCTCTGCACAGGGACACACTTACAACCATCTGCCTCTTCCCTCTTCCTGGATTCACTCAGAGGTTTTTAAAACTCACAGCTTGTGCACACAAACAGACTTCCAGCCCCTGTGCCTCTTCCCTCTTCCTGGATTCACTCAGATGTTTTAAAACACACAGCCTTTGCAAACACACACACTTCCAGCCCCTGTACATCTTCCCTCTTCCTGGATTGATTCAGACGTTTTAAAAACTCACAGCCTGTGCACAGGAACACACTTCCAGACCCTCTGCCTCTTCCCTCTTCCTGGATTCACTCAGAGGTTTTTAAAACTCAAAGCCTCTGAACAGGGACACACTTACAACCCTCTGCCTCTTCCCTCTTCGTGGATTCACTCAGAGGTTTTTAAAACTCAAAGCCTCTGCACAGGGACACATTTACAACCCTCTGCCTCTTCCCTCTTCCTGGATTCACTCAGAGGTTTTTAAAACTAACAGCCTGTGCACGCACACAAACACTTCCAGCCCCTGTGCCTCTTCCCTCTTCCTGGATTCACTCAGAGGTTTTTAAAACACAAAGCCTCTGCACAGGGACCCACTTAAAACCCTCTGCCTTGTCCTTCTTCCTCGATTCACTCAGATGTTTTAAAACACACAGCCTGTGCACACACAAACACACTTCCAGACCCTCTGCCTCTTACCGCTTCCTGGATTCACTCAGAGGTTCTTAAAACTCAAAGCCTCTGCACAGGACACACTTACAACCCTCTGCCTCTTCCCTCTTCCTGGATTCACTTAGAGGTTTTTAAAACTCAAAGCCTCTGCACAGGGACACACTTCCAGCCTCTGTGCCTCTTCCCTCTTCGTGGATTCACTCAGAGGTTTTTAAAACTCAAAGCCTGTGCACACACAAACACTTCCAGCCCCTATTGCTATTCCCTCTTCCTGTATTAACTCAGACATTTTTAAAACTAAAAGCCTCTGCACAGGCACACAGTACCAGCCCCTGTGCCTCTACCCTCTTCCTGGATTCACTCAGACGTTTTTAAAACTCAAAGCCTGTGCACAGGGACACACTTACAACCCTCTGCCTTGTCCCTCTGCCTGGATTCACTCAGATGTTTTAAAACACACAGCCTGTGCACACACACAAACTTCCAGACCCTATGCCTCTTCCCTCTTCCTGGATTCAATCAGATGTTCTTAAAACTCACAGCTTGTGCACGCACACACACTTCCAGCCCCTGTACCACTTCCCTGTTCCTGGATTAACTCAGATTTTTTTAAAACTCACAGCCTGTGCACACAGACATACTTCCAGCCCCTATGCCTCTTCCCTCTTCCTGGATTCACTCAGAGGTTTTTAAAACTCAAAGCCTCTGTACAGGGACACACTTACAACCCTCTGCCTCTTCCCTCTTCCTAGATTCACTCAGAGGTTTTTAAAACTAACGGCCTGTGCACGCACACACACACTTCCAGCCCCTGTGCCTCTTCCCTCTTCCTGGATTCACTCAGAGGTTTTTAAAACTCACAGCCTCTGCACAGGGACACACTTACAACCCTCTGCCTCGTCCCTCTTCCTGGATTCACTCAGATGTTTTAATACACACAGCCTGTGCACACACACACACTTCCAGACCCTGTGCCTCTTACCGCTTACTGGATTCACTCAGAGGTTCTTAAAACTCAAAGCCTCTGCACAGGGACACACTTAAAACCCTATGCCTCTTCCTTCTTCCTGGATTCACTCAGAGGTTTTTAAAACTCACAGCCTCTGCACAGGGACTCACTTCCAGACCCTCTGCCTCTTCCCTCTTCCTGGATTCACTCAGACCTTTTTAAAACTCACAGCCTGTGCACACAAACACACTTCCAGTCCCTGTGCCTCTTCCCTCTTCCTGGATTCACTCAGACGTTTTTAAAACTCACAGCCTCTGCACAGTGACACACTTCCAGCCCCTGTACCACTTCCTTGTTCCTGGATTAACTCAGATGTTTTTAAAACTCAGAGCCTGTGCACAGGCACACACTTACAACCCTCTGCCTCTTCCCTCTTCCTGGATTAACTCAGATGTTTTTAAAACTCACAGCCTGTGCACACACATACAATTCCAGCCCCTGTGCCTCTTCCCTCTTCCTGGATTAACTCAGATGTTTTTAAAGCTCACAGCCTGTGCACACACAGACACTTCCAGCCCCTGTGCCTCTTCCCTTTTCCTGGATTCACTCAGAGGTTTTTGAAACTCAAAGCCGGTGCACACACAGACACTTCCAGCCCCTCTGCCTCCTCCCTCTTCATGGATTCACTCAGACGTTTTTAAACCTCAAAGCCTGTGCACAGGCACATACTTCCAGCCACTTGCCTCTTCCTGGATTCACTCAGAGGTTTTTAAAACTCACAGGCACAGACCTCCAGCACCTGTACCTCTTCCCTCTTCCTGGATTCACTCAGATGTTCTTAAAACTCACAGCTTGTGCACACAAACAGACTTCCAGCCCCTGTGCCTCTTCCCTCTTCCTGGATTCACTCAGACGTTTTTAAAACTCACAGCATCTGCACAGGGACACACTTCCAGACCCTGTACCACTTCCCTGTTCCTGGATTAACTCAGACATTTTTAAAACTCACAGCCTGTGCACAGGCAGACACTTACAACCCTCTGCCTCTTCCCTCTTCCTGGATTAACTCAGATGTTTTTAAAACTCACAGCCTGTGCACACACAGAAACTTCCAGCCCCTCTGCCTCCTCCCTCTTCCTGGATTCACTCAGACGTTTTTAAACCTCAAAGCCTGTGCACAGGCACATACTTCCAGCCCCTCTGCCTCTTCCTGGATTCACTCAGAGGTTTTTAAAACTCACAGCCTGTGCACACACAGACACTTCCAGCCCCTGTGCCTCTTCCCTTTTCCTGGATTCACTCAGAGGTTTTTGAAACTCAAAGCCGGTGCACACACAGACACTTCCAGCCCCTCTGCCTCCTCCCTCTTCATGGATTCACTCAGACGTTTTTAAACCTCAAAGCCTGTGCACAGGCACATACTACCAGCCACTTGCCTCTTCCTGGATTCACTCAGAGGTTTTTAAAACTCACAGGCACAGACCTCCAGCACCTGTACCTCTTCCCTCTTCCTGGATTCACTCAGATGTTCTTAAAACTCACAGCTTGTGCACACAAACAGACTTCCAGCCCCTGTGCCTCTTCCCTCTTCCTGGATTCACTCAGACGTTTTTAAAACTCACAGCATCTGCACAGGGACACACTTCCAGACCCTGTACCACTTCCCTGTTCCTGGATTAACTCAGACATTTTTAAAACTCACAGCCTGTGCACAGGCAGACACTTACAACCCTCTGCCTCTTCCCTCTTCCTGGATTAACTCAGATGTTTTTAAAACTCACAGCCTGTGCACACACAGACACTTCCAGCCCCTCTGCCTCCTCCCTCTTCCTGGATTCACTCAGACGTTTTTAAACCTCAAAGCCTGTGCACAGGCACATACTTCCAGCCCCTCTGCCTCTTCCTGGATTCACTCAGAGGTTTTTAAAACTCACAGCCTGTGCACACACAAACACTTCCAGCCCTTGTTCCTCTTCCCTCTTCCTGGATTCACTCAGACATTTTTAAAACTCACAGCCTGTGCACAGGCACACACTTCCAGGCCTGTACCTCTTCCCTGTTCCTGGATTAACTCAGATTTTTTTAAAACTCACAGCCTGTGCACACACACATACTTCCAGCCCCTATGCCTCTTCCCTCTTCCTGGATTCACTCAGAGGTTCTTAAAACTCAAAGCCTCTGCACAGGGAGACACTTACAACCCTCTGCCTCTTCCCTCTTCCTGGATTCACTCAGATGTTCTTTAAACTCATAGCTTGTGCACAGGGACACATTTCCAGAACCTGTACCACTTCCCTGTTCCTGGATTAACTCAGATGTTTTTAAAAATCACAGCCTGTGCACACACACACACACACACACTTCCAGCCCCTGTGCCTCTTCCCTCTTCCTGGATTCACTCAGATGTTTTTAAAACTCACAGCCTCTGCACAGGGACACACTTACAACCCTCTGCCTCTTCCCTCTTCCTGGATTCACTCAGAGGTTTTTAAAACTCAAAGCCTCTGCACAGGGACACACTTACAAGCCTCTGCCTCTTCCCTCTTCCTGGATTCACTCAGAGGTTCTTAAAACTCAAAGCCTCTGCACAGGGAGACACTTACAACCCTCTGCCTCTTCCCTCTTCCTGGATTCACTCAGATGTTCTTTAAACTCACAGCTTGTGCACAGGGACACACTTCCAGCCCCTGTACCACTTCCCTGTTCCTGGATTAACTCAGATGTTTTTAAAAATCACAGCCTGTGCACACACACACACACACACACTTCCAGCCCCTGTGCCTCTTCCCTCTTCCTGGATTCACTCAGATGTTTTTAAAACTCACAGCCTCTGCACAGGGACACACTTACAACCCTCTGCCTCTTCCCTCTTCCTGGATTCACTCAGAGGTTTTTAAAACTCAAAGCCTCTGCACAGGGACACACTTACAAGCCTCTGCCTCTTCCCTCTTCCTGGATTCACTCAGAGGTTCTTAAAACTCAAAGCCTCTGCACAGGGAGACACTTACAACCCTCTGCCTCTTCCCTCTTCCTGGATTCACTCAGATGTTCTTTAAACTCACAGCTTGTGCACAGGGACACACTTCCAGCCCCTGTACCACTTCCCTGTTCCTGGATTAACTCAGATGTTTTTAAAAATCACAGCCTGTGCACACACACACACACACACACACACACTTCCAGCCCCTGTGCCTCGTCCCTCTTCCTGGATTCACTCAGATGTTTTTAAAACTAACAGCCTGTGCACGCACACACACACTTCCAGCCCCTGTGCCTCTTCCCTCTTTTTGGATTCACTCAGACGTTTTTAAAACTCGCAGCTGGTGCACAGGGACAAACTTACAAGCCTCTGCCTCTTCCCTCTTCCTGGATTCACTCAGAGGTTTTTAAAACTCACAGCCTCTGCACAGGGACACACTTCCAGACCCTCTGCCTCTTCCCTCTTCCTGGATTCACTCAAAGGTTTTTAAAACTCACAGCCGGTGCACAGGGACACACTTACAAGCCTCTGCCTCTTCCCTCTTCCTGGATTCACTCATAGGTTTTTAAAACTCACAGCCTCTGCACAGGGACACACTTACAACCCTCTGCCTCTTCCCTCTTCCTGGATTGACTCAGAGGTTTTTAAAACTCAAAACCTCTGTACAGGGACACACTACAACCCTCTGCCTCTTCCCTCTTCCTAGATTCACTCAGAGGTTTTTAAAACTCACAGCCTGTGCACAGGAACACACTTCCAGACCCTCTGCCTCTTCCCTCTTCCTGGATTCACTCAGAGGTTTTTAAAACTCAAAGCCTCTGCACAGGGACACACTTACTGCCCTCTGTCTCGTCCCTCTTCCTGGATTCACTCAGATGTTTTAAAACACACAGACTGTGCACACACACACACTTCCAGACCCTCTGCCTCTTATCTCTTCCTGGATTCACTCAGAGGTTCTTAAAACTCAAAGCCTCTGCACAGGGACACACTTAAAACCCTATGCCTCTTCCCTCTTCCTGGATTCAATCAGAGGTTTTTAAAACTCACAGCCTCTGCACAGGCACACACTTCCAGACCCTCTACCTCTTCCCTCTTCCTGGATTCACTCAGACATTTTTAAAAGTCACAGCATGTGCACACACACACACTTCCAGCCCCTGTGCCTCTTCCCTCTTCCTGGATTCACTCAGACATTTTTAAAACTAAAAGCCTGTGCACAGGGACACACTTCCAGACCCTATGACTCTTCCCTCTTCCTTGATTCACTCAGATGTTCTTTAAACTCACAGCTTGTGCACAGGGACACACTTCCAGCCCCTGTAGCACTTCCCTGTTCCTGGATTAACTCAGATGTTTTTAAAACTCACAGCCTGTGCACACACACACACACTTCCAGCCCCTCTGCCTCTTCCCTCTTCCTGGATTCAGTCAGAGGTTTTTGAAACTCACAGCCTGTGCACAGAGACACACTTACAAGCCTCTGCCTCTTCCCTCTTCCTGGATTCACTCAGAGGTTCTTAAAACTCAAAGCCTCTGCACAGGGAGACACTTACAACCCTCTGCCTCTTCCCTCTTCCTGGATTCACTCAGATGTTCTTTAAACTCACAGCTTGTGCACAGGGACACACTTCCAGCCCCTGTACCACTTCCCTGTTCCTGGATTAACTCAGATGTTTTTAAAAATCACAGCCTGTGCACACACACACACACACACACACACACACACACACACACACTTCCAGCCCCTGTGCCTCGTCCCTCTTCCTGGATTCACTCAGGTGTTTTTAAAACTAACAGCCTGTGCACGCACACACACACTTCCAGCCCCTGTGCCTCTTCCCTCTTTTTGGATTCACTCAGACGTTTTTAAAACTCGCAGCCGGTGCACAGGGACAAACTTACAAGCCTCTGCCTCTTCCCTCTTCCTGGATTCACTCAGAGGTTTTTAAAACTCACAGCCTCTGCACAGGGACACACTTCCAGACCCTCTGCCTCTTCCCTCTTCCTGGATTCACTCAAAGGTTTTTAAAACTCACAGCCGGTGCACAGGGACACACTTACAAGCCTCTGCCTCTTCCCTCTTCCTGGATTCACTCATAGGTTTTTAAAACTCACAGCCTCTGCACAGGGACACACTTACAACCCTCTGCCTCTTCCCTCTTCCTGGATTGACTCAGAGGTTTTTAAAACTCAAAACCTCTGTACAGGGACACACTACAACCCTCTGCCTCTTCCCTCTTCCTAGATTCACTCAGAGGTTTTTAAAACTCACAGCCTGTGCACAGGAACACATTTCCAGACCCTCTGCCTCTTCCCTCTTCCTGGATTCACTCAGAGGTTTTTAAAACTCAAAGCCTCTGCACAGGGACACACTTACTGCCCTCTGTCTCGTCCCTCTTCCTGGATTCACTCAGATGTTTTAAAACACACAGACTGTGCACACACACACACTTCCAGACCCTCTGCCTCTTATCTCTTCCTGGATTAACTCAGAGGTTCTTAAAACTCAAAGCCTCTGCACAGGGACACACTTAAAACCCTATGCCTCTTCCCTCTTCCTGGATTCAATCAGAGGTTTTTAAAACTCACAGCCTCTGCACAGGCACACACTTCCAGACCCTCTGCCTCTTCCCTCTTCCTGGATTCACTCAGACATTTTTAAAAGTCACAGCATGTGCACACACACACACTTCCAGCCCCTGTGCCTCTTCCCTCTTCCTGGATTCACTCAGACATTTTTAAAACTAAAAGCCTGTGCACAGGGACACACTTCCAGACCCTATGACTCTTCCCTCTTCCTTGATTCACTCAGATGTTCTTTAAACTCACAGCTTGTGCACAGGGACACACTTCCAGCCCCTGTAGCACTTCCCTGTTCCTGGATTAACTCAGATGTTTTTAAAACTCACAGCCTGTGCACACACACACACACTTCCAGCCCCTCTGCCTCTTCCCTCTTCCTGGATTCAGTCAGAGGTTTTTGAAACTCACAGCCTGTGCACAGAGACACACTTACAAGCCTCTGCCTCTTCCCTCTTCCTGGATTCACTCAGAGGTTCTTAAAACTCAAAGCCTCTGCACAGGGAGACACTTACAACCCTCTGCCTCTTCCCTCTTCCTGGATTCACTCAGAGGTTTTTGAAAACTGACAGCCTCTGCACAGGCACACACTTCCAGACCCTCTGCCTCTTCCCTCTTCCTGGATTCACTCAGACGTTTTTAAAGCTCACAGCCTCTGCACAGGGACACACTTACAATCATCTGACTCTTCCCTCTTCCTGGATTCACTCAGAGGTTTTTAAAACTCAAAGCCTCTGTACAGGGACACACTTACAACCCTCTTCCTCTTCCCTCTTCCTAGATTCACTCAGAGGTTTTTAAAACTAACGGCCTGTGCACGCACACACACACTTCCAGCCCCTGTGCCTCTTCCCTCTTCCTGGATTCACTCAGACGTTTTTAAAACTCACAGCCTCTGCACAGGGACACACTTACAACCATCTGCCTCGTCCCTCTTCCTGGATTCACTCAGATGTTTTAATACACACAGCCTGTGCACACACACACACTTCCAGACCCTGTGCCTCTTACCGCTTACTGGATTCACTCAGAGGTTCTTAAAACTCAAAGCCTCTGCACAGGGACACACTTAAAACCCTATGCCTCTTCCTTCTTCCTGGATTCACTCAGAGGTTTTTAAAACTCACAGACTCTGCACAGGGACTCACTTCCAGACCCTCTGCCTCTTCCCTCTTCCTGGATTCACTCAGACCTTTTTAAAACTCACAGCCTGTGCACACAAACACACTTCCAGTCCCTGTGCCTCTTCCCTCTTCCTGGATTCACTCAGATGTTTTTAAAACTCACAGCCTCTGCACAGTGACACACTTCCAAACCCTGTACCACTTCCCTGTTCCTGGATTAACTCAGATGTTTTTAAAACTCACAGCCTGTGCACACACAAACACTTCCAGCCCCTGTACCACTTCCCTGTTCCTGGATTAACTCAGATGTTTTTAAAACTCAGAGCCTGTGCACACACACACACACACACTTCCAGCCCCTATGGCTCTTCCCTCTTCCTGGATTCACTCAGATGTTTTAAAACACACAGCCGTTGCAAACACACACACTTCCAGCCCCTGTGCCTCTTCCTGGATTAACTCAGATGTTTTTAAAGCTCACAGCCTGTGCACACACAGACACTTCCAGCCCCTGTGCCTCTTCCCTTTTCCTGGATTCACTCAGAGGTTTTTAAAACTCAAAGCCGGTGCACACACAGACACTTCCAGCCCCTCTGCCTCCTCCCTCTTCATGGATTCACTCAGACGTTTTTAAACCTCAAAGCCTGTGCACAGGCACATACTTCCAGCCATTTGCCTCTTCCTGGATTCACTCAGAGGTTTTTAAAACTCAAAACCTCTGTACAGGGACACACTACAACCCTCTGCCTCTTCCCTCTTCCTAGATTCACTCAGAGGTTTTTAAAACTCACAGCCTGTGCACAGGAACACACTTCCAGACCCTCTGCCTCTTCCCTCTTCCTGGATTCACTCAGATGTTCTTTAAACTCACAGCTTGTGCACAGGGACACACTTCCAGCCCCTGTACCACTTCCCTGTTCCTGGATTAACTCAGATGTTTTTAAAAATCACAGCCTGTGCACACACACACACACACACACACACACACACACACTTCCAGCCCCTGTGCCTCGTCCCTCTTCCTGGATTCACTCAGATGTTTTTAAAACTAACAGCCTGTGCACGCACACACACACTTCCAGCCCCTGTGCCTCTTCCCTCTTTTTGGATTCACTCAGACGTTTTTAAAACTCGCAGCCGGTGCACAGGGACAAACTTACAAGCCTCTGCCTCTTCCCTCTTCCTGGATTCACTCAGAGGTTTTTAAAACTCACAGCCTCTGCACAGGGACACACTTCCAGACCCTCTGCCTCTTCCCTCTTCCTGGATTCACTCAAAGGTTTTTAAAACTCACAGCCGGTGCACAGGGACACACTTACAAGCCTCTGCCTCTTCCCTCTTCCTGGATTCACTCATAGGTTTTTAAAACTCACAGCCTCTGCACAGGGACACACTTACAACCCTCTGCCTCTTCCCTCTTCCTGGATTGACTCAGAGGTTTTTAAAACTCAAAACCTCTGCACAGGGACACACTTCCAGACCCTCTGCCTCTTCCCTCTTCCTGGATTCACTCAGAGGTTTTTGAAAACTGACAGCCTCTGCACAGGCACACACTTCCAGACCCTCTGCCTCTTCCCTCTTCCTGGATTCACTCAGACATTTTTAAAACTCACAGCCTGTGCACACACACATACTTCCAGCCCCTATGCCTCTTCCCTCTTCCTGGATTCACTCAGACGTTTTTAAAGCTCACAGCCTCTGCACAGGGACACACTTACAATCATCTGACTCTTCCCTCTTCCTGGATTCACTCAGAGGTTTTTAAAACTCAAAGCCTCTGTACAGGGACACACTTACAACCCTCTTCCTCTTCCCTCTTCCTAGATTCACTCAGAGGTTTTTAAAACTAACGGCCTGTGCACGCACATACACACTTCCAGCCCCTGTGCCTCTTCCCTCTTCCTGGATTCACTCAGACGTTTTTAAAACTCACAGCCTCTGCACAGGGACACACTTACAACCCTCTCCCTCGTCCCTCTTCCTGGATTCACTCAGATGTTTTAATACACACAGCCTGTGCACACACACACACTTCCAGACCCTGTGCCTCTTACCGCTTACTGGATTCACTCAGAGGTTCTTAAAACTCAAAGCCTCTGCACAGGGACACACTTAAAACCCTATGCCTCTTCCTTCTTCCTGGATTCACTCAGAGGTTTTTAAAACTCACAGACTCTGCACAGGGACTCACTTCCAGACCCTCTGCCTCTTCCCTCTTCCTGGATTCACTCAGACCTTTTTAAAACTCACAGCCTGTGCACACAAACACACTTCCAGTCCCTGTGCCTCTTCCCTCTTCCTGGATTCACTCAGATGTTCTTAAAACTCACAGCCTGTGCACACACAGACACTTCCAGCCCCTCTGCCTCTTCCCTCTTCCTGGATTCACTCAGACGTTTTTAAAACTCACAGCATCTGCACAGGGACACACTTCCAGACCCTATGACTCCTCCCTCTTCCTTGATTCACTCAGATGTTCTTTAAACTCACAGCTTGTGCACAGGGACACACTTCCAGCCCCTGTACCACTTCCCTGTTCCTGGATTCAGTCAGACGTTTTTGAAACTCACAGCCTATGCACAGGAACACACTTACAAGCCTCTGCCTCTTCCCTCTTCCTGGATTCACTCAGAGGTTTTTGAAAACTGACAGCCTGTGCGCACACAGACACTTCCAGACCCTCTGCCTCTTACCTCTTCCTGGATTCACTCAGAGGTTCTTAAAGCTCACAGCCTCTGCACAGGGACACACTTACAACCATCTGCCTCTTCCTTCTTCCTGGATTCACTCAGACGTTTTTAAAACTCACAGCCTCTGCACAGGGACAAACTTCCAGACCCTGTACCACTTCCCTGTTCCTGGATTTACTCAGATGTTTTTAAAACTCACAGCCTGTGCACAGGGACACACTTCCAGCCTTTCTGCCTCTTCCCTCTTCCTGGATTCACTCAGAGGTTTTTAAAACTCAAAGCCTCTGTACAGGGACACACTTACAACCCTCTGCCTCTTCCCTCTTCCTAGATTCACTCAGAGGTTTTTAAAACTAACGGCCTGTGCACGCACACACACAGTTCCAGCCCCTGTGCCTCTTCCCTCTTCCTGGATTCACTCAGACGTTTTTAAAACTCACAGCCTCTGCACAGGGACACACTTACAACGCTCTGCCTTGTCCCTCTTCCTGGATTCACTCAGATGTTTTAATGCACACAGCCTGTGCACACACACACACTTCCAGACCCTGTGCCTCTTACCGCTTACTGGATTCACTCAGAGGTTCTTAAAACTCAAAGCCTCTGCACAGGGACACACTTAAAACCCTATGCCTCTTCCCTCTTCCTGGATTCACTCAGACCTTTTTAAAACTCACAGCCTGTGCACACAAACACACTTCCAGTCCCTGTGCCTCTTCCCTCTTCCTGGATTCACTCAGACGTTTTTAAAACTCACAGCCTGTGCACACACACACACTTCCAGCCCCTGTACCACTTCCCTGTTCCTGGATTAACTCAGATGTTTTTAAAACTCAGAGCCTGTGCACAGGCACACACTTCCAGCGCCTGTACCTCTTCCCTCTTCCTGGATTCACTCAGACGTTTTTAAAACTCACAGCAAGTGCACACACACATACTTCCAGCCCCTGTGCCTCTTCCTGGATTAACTCAGATGTTTTTAAAGCTCACAGCCTGTGCACACACACACACTTCCAGCCCCTGTGCCTCTTCCCTTTTCCTGGATTCACTCAGAGGTTTTTAAAACTCAAAGCCGGTGCACACACAGACACTTCCAGCCCCTCTGCCTCCTCCCTCTTCATGGATTCACTCAGACGTTTTTAAACCTCAAAGCCTGTGCACAGGCACATACTTCCAGCCACTTGCCTCTTCCTGGATTCACTCAGAGGTTTTTAAAACTCACAGGCACAGACTTCCAGCGCCTGTACCTCTTCCCTCTTCCTGGATTCACTCAGATGTTCTTAAAACTCACAGCTTGTGCACACAAAGAGACTTCCAGCCCCTGTGCCTCTTCCCTCTTCCTGGATTCACTCAGACGTTTTTAAAACTCACAGCATCTGCACAGGGACACACTTCCAGACCCTGTACCACTTCCCTGTTCCTGGATTAACTCAGACATTTTTAAAACTCACAGCCGGTGCACAGGCAGACACTTACAACCCTCTGCCTCTTCCCTCTTCCTGGATTAACTCAGATGTTTTTAAAACTCAAAGACGGTGCACACACAGACACTTCCAGCCCCTCTGCCTCCTCCCTCTTCCTGGATACACTCAGACGTTTTTAAACCTCAAAGCCTGTGCACAGGCACATACTTCCAGCCCCTCTGCCTCTTCCTGGATTCACTCAGAGGTTTTTAAAACTCACAGCCTGTGCACACACAAACACTTCCAGCCCTTGTTCCTCTTCCCTCTTCCTGGATTCACTCAGACGTTTTTAAAACTCACAGCCTATGCACAGGCACACACTTCCAGCGCCTGTACCTCTTCCCTCTTCCTGGATTCACTCAGACGTTTTTAAAACTCACAGCAAGTGCACACACACATACTTCCAGCAACTATGCCTCTTCCCTCTTCCTGGATTCACTCAGAGGTTTTTAAAGCTCACAGCCTCTGCACAGGGACACACTTACAAGCCTCTGCCTCTTCCATCTTCCTGGATTCACTCAGAGGTTCTTAAAACTCAAAGCCTCTGCACAGGGAGACACTTACAAACCTCTGCCTCTTCCCTCTTCCTGGATTCACTCAGATGTTTTTAAAAATCACAGCCTGTGCACACACACACACACACTTCCAGCCCCTATGCCTCTTCCCTCTTCCTGGATTCACTCAGATGTTTTAAAACACACAGCCTTTGCAAACACACACACTTCCAGCCCCTGTGCCTCTTCCTGGATTAACTCAGATGTTTTTAAAGCTCACAGCCTGTGCACACACACACACTTCCAGACCCTGTGCCTCTTCCCTCTTTTTGGATTCACTCAGACGTTTTTAAAACTCGCAGCCGGTGCACAGGGACAAACTTACAAGCCTCTGCCTCTTCCCTCTTCCTGGATTCACTCAGAGGTTTTTAAAACTCACAGCCTCTGCACAGGGACACACTTCCAGACCCTCTGACTCTTCCCTCTTCCTGGATTCACTCAGAGGTTTTTAAAACTCACAGCCGGTGCACAGGGACAAACTTACAAGCCTCTGCCTCTTCCCGCTTCCTGGATTAACTCAGATGTTTTTAAAACTCACAGCCTGTGCTCACACACACACTTCCAGCCCCTGTGCCTCTTCCCTCTTCCTGGATTCACTCAGAGGTTTTTAAACCTCAAAGCCTGTGCACAGGCACATACTTCCAGCCCCTCTGCCTCTTCCTGGATTCACTCAGAGGTTTTTAAAACTCACAGCCTGTGCACACACAAACACTTCCAGCGCCTGTACCTCTTCCCTCTTCCTGGATTCACTCATACGTTTTTAAAAGTCACAGCCTGTGCAAAGGCACACACTTCCAGACCCTCTGCTTTCTTCCCTCTTCCTGGATTCACTTAGAGGTTTTTAAAACTCACAGGCACACACTTCCAGCCCCTGTGCCTCTTCCCTCTTCCTGGATTCACTCAGACGTTTTTAAAACTCACAGCCTGTGCACACACACACACTTCCAGCCCCTGTACCACTTCCCAGTTCCTGGATTAACTCAGATGTTTTTAAAACTCACAGCCTGTGCACAGGCACACACTTACAACCCTCTGCCTCGTCCCTCTTCCTGGATTCACTCAGATGTTTTTAAAACTCAAAGCCTCTGCACAGGGACACACTTACAACCCTCTGCCTCGTCCCTCTTCCTGGATTCACTCAGATGTTTCAAAACGAACAGCCTGTGCACAGGGACACACTTACAAGCCTCTGCCTCTTCCCTCTTCCTGGATTCACTCAGAGGTTTGTAAAACTCACAGCCTCTGCACAGGGACACACTTCCAGACCCTCTGCCTCTTCCCTCTTCCTGGATTCACTCAGAGGTTTTTAAAACTCAAAGCCTGTGCACACACATACACTTCCAGTCCCTATAGCTATTCCCTCTTCCTGTATTAAATCAGACATTTTTAAAACTAAAAGCCTCTGCACAGGAACACAGTTCCAGCCCCTGTGCCTCTTCCCTCTACCTGGATTCACTCAGACGTTTTAAAAACTCACAGCCTGTGCACAGGAACACACTTCCAGACCCTCTGCCTCTTCCCTCTTCCTGGATTCAATCAGAGGTTTTTAAAACTCAAAGCCTCTGCACAGGGACACACTTACAACCCTCTGCCTCGTCCCTCTTCCTGGATTCACTCAGATGTTTTAAAACAAACAGCCTGTGCCACACACACACTTCCAGACCCTCTGCCTCTTACCTCTTCCTGGATTCACTCAGAGGTTCTTAAAACTCAAAGCTTCTGCATAGGGACACACTTAAAACCCTATGCCTCTTCCCTCTTCCTGGATTCACTCAGAGGTTTTTAAAACTCACAGCCTCTGCACAGGGACACACTTACAATCCTCTGCCTCTTCCCTCTTCCTGGATTCACTCAGAGGTTTTTAAAACTCAAAGCCTCTGCACAGGGACACACTTCCAGACCCTCTGCCTCTTACCTCTTCTTGGATTCACTCAGACGTTCTTAAAACTCAAAGCCTCTGCACAGCGACACACTTAAAACCCTATGCCTCTTCCCTCTTCCTGGATTCACTCAGAGTTTTTTAAAACTCACAGCCTGTGCACAGGCACACGCTTCCAGACCCTCTGCCTCTTCCCTCTTCCTGGATTCAATCAGACATTTTTAAAACTAAAAGCCTTTGCACAGGCTCACACTTACAACCCTATACCTCTTCCCTCTTCCTGGATTCAATCAGATGTTCTTAAAACTCACAGCTTGTGCACGCACACACACTTCCAGCCCCTGTACCACTTCCCTGTTCCTGGATTAACTCAGATTTTTTAAAACTCACAGCCTGTGCACAGGCACACGCTTCCAGCCCCTCTGCCTCTTCCCTCTTCCTGGATTCACTCAGAGGTTTTTAAAACTAACGCCCTGTGCATGCACACACACACTTCCAGCCCCTGTGCCTCTTCCCTCTTCTTGGATTCACTCAGACGTTTTTAAAACTCACAGCCTGTGCACAGGAACACACTTCTAGACCCTCTGCCTCTTCCCTCTTCCTGGATTCACTCAGAGGTTTTTAAAACTCAAAGCCTCTGCACAGGGACACACTTCCAGACCCTCTGCCTCTTCCCTCTTCCTGGATTCACTCAGAGGTTTTTAAAACTCAAAGCCTCTGCACAGGGACACATTTACAACCCTCTGCCTCTTCCCTCTTCCTGGATTCACTCAGAGGTTTTTAAAACTCAAAGCCTCTGCACAGGGACACATTTACAACCCTCTGCCTCTTCACTCTTCCTGGATTCACTCAGAGGTTTTTAAAACTAACAGCCTGTGCACACACAAACACACTTTCAGCCCCTGTGCCTCTATCCTCTTCCTGGATTCACTCAGACGTTTTTAAAACTCACAGCCTGTTCACAGGAACACAGTTCCAGCCCCTCTACCTCTTCCCTCTTCCTGGATTCACTCAGACGTTTTTAAAACTCAAAGCCTGTGCACAGGGACACACTTACAACCCTCTGCCTTGTCCCTCTGCCTGGATTCACTCAGATGTTTAAAAACACACAGCCTTTGCAAACACACACAGTTCCAGCCCCTGTGACTCTTCCTGGATTCACTCAGATGTTTTAAAACACACAGCCTGTGCACACACACACTTCCAGACCCTCTGCCTCTTACCTCTTCCTGGATTCACTCAGAGGTTCTTAAAACTCAAAGCCTCTGCACAGCGACACACTTAAAACCCTATGCCTCTTCCCTCTTCCTGGATTCACTCAGAGGTTTTTAAAACTCACAGCCTGTGCACAGGCACACGCTTCCAGACCCTCTGCCTCTTCCCTCTTCCTGGATTCAATCAGACATTTTTAAAACTAAAAGCCTTTGCACAGGCTCACACTTACAACCCTTCCCTCTTCCTGGATTCACTCAGACGTTTTTAAAACTCAAAGCCTGTGCACAGGGACACACTTACAACCCTCTGCCTTGTCCCTCTGCCTGGATTCACTCAGATGTTTAAAAACACACAGCCTTTGCAAACACACACAGTTCCAGCCCCTGTGACTCTTCCTGGATTCACTCAGATGTTTTAAAACACACAGCCTGTGCACACACACACACACTTCCAGACCCTCTGCCTCTTACCTCTTCCTGGATTCACTCAGAGGTTCTTAAAACTCAAAGCCTCTGCACAGCGACACACTTAAAACCCTATGCCTCTTCCCTCTTCCTGGATTCACTCAGAGGTTTTTAAAACTCACAGCCTGTGCACAGGCACACGCTTCCAGACCCTCTGCCTCTTCCCTCTTCCTGGATTCAATCAGACATTTTTAAAACTAAAAGCCTTTGCACAGGCTCACACTTACAACCCTATACCTCTTCCCTCTTCCTGGATTCAATCAGATGTTCTTAAAACTCACAGCTTGTGCACGCACACACACTTCCAGCCCCTGTACCACTTCCCTGTTCCTGGATTAACTCAGAGGTTTTTAAAACTCACAGCCTCTACACAGGGACACACTTACAACCCTCTGCCTCTTCCCTCTTCCTGGATTCACTTAGAGGTTTTTAAAACTCAAAGCCTCTGTACAGGGACACACTTACAACCCTCTGCCTCTTCCCTCTTCCTAGATTCACTCAGAGGTTTTTAAAACTAACGCCCTGTGCATGCACACACACACTTCCAGCCCCTGTGCCTCTTCCCTCTTCTTGGATTCACTCAGACGTTCTTAAAACTCAAAGCCTCTGCACAGCGACACACTTAAAACCCTATGCCTCTTCCCTCTTCCTGGATTCACTCAGAGTTTTTTAAAACTCACAGCCTGTGCACAGGCACACGCTTCCAGACCCTCTGCCTCTTCCCTCTTCCTGGATTCAATCAGACATTTTTAAAACTAAAAGCCTTTGCACAGGCTCACACTTACAACCCTATACCTCTTCCCTGTTCCTGGATTAACTCAGATTTTTTAAAACTCACAGCCTGTGCACAAACACATACTTCCAGCCCCTCTGCCTCTTCCCTCTTCCTGGATTCACTCAGAGGTTTTTAAAACTAACGCCCTGTGCATGCACACACACACTTCCAGCCCCTGTGCCTCTTCCCTCTTCTTGGATTCACTCAGACGTTTTTAAAACTCACAGCCTGTGCACAGGAACACACTTCTAGACCCTCTGCCTCTTCCCTCTTCCTGGATTCACTCAGAGGTTTTTAAAACTCAAAGCCTCTGCACAGGGACACACTTCCAGACCCTCTGCCTCTTCCCTCTTCCTGGATTCACTCAGAGGTTTTTAAAACTCAAAGCCTCTGCACAGGGACACATTTACAACCCTCTGCCTCTTCCCTCTTCCTGGATTCACTCAGAGGTTTTTAAAACTCAAAGCCTCTGCACAGGGACACATTTACAACCCTCTGCCTCTTCACTCTTCCTGGATTCACTCAGAGGTTTTTAAAACTAACAGCCTGTGCACACACAAACACACTTTCAGCCCCTGTGCCTCTATCCTCTTCCTGGATTCACTCAGACGTTTTTAAAACTCACAGCCTGTTCACAGGAACACAGTTCCAGCCCCTCTACCTCTTCCCTCTTCCTGGATTCACTCAGACGTTTTTAAAACTCAAAGCCTGTGCACAGGGACACACTTACAACCCTCTGCCTTGTCCCTCTGCCTGGATTCACTCAGATGTTTAAAAACACACAGCCTTTGCAAACACACACAGTTCCAGCCCCTGTGACTCTTCCTGGATTCACTCAGATGTTTTAAAACACACAGCCTGTGCACACACACACTTCCAGACCCTCTGCCTCTTACCTCTTCCTGGATTCACTCAGAGGTTCTTAAAACTCAAAGCCTCTGCACAGCGACACACTTAAAACCCTATGCCTCTTCCCTCTTCCTGGATTCACTCAGAGGTTTTTAAAACTCACAGCCTGTGCACAGGCACACGCTTCCAGACCCTCTGCCTCTTCCCTCTTCCTGGATTCAATCAGACATTTTTAAAACTAAAAGCCTTTGCACAGGCTCACACTTACAACCCTTCCCTCTTCCTGGATTCACTCAGACGTTTTTAAAACTCAAAGCCTGTGCACAGGGACACACTTACAACCCTCTGCCTTGTCCCTCTGCCTGGATTCACTCAGATGTTTAAAAACACACAGCCTTTGCAAACACACACAGTTCCAGCCCCTGTGACTCTTCCTGGATTCACTCAGATGTTTTAAAACACACAGCCTGTGCACACACACACACACTTCCAGACCCTCTGCCTCTTACCTCTTCCTGGATTCACTCAGAGGTTCTTAAAACTCAAAGCCTCTGCACAGCGACACACTTAAAACCCTATGCCTCTTCCCTCTTCCTGGATTCACTCAGAGGTTTTTAAAACTCACAGCCTGTGCACAGGCACACGCTTCCAGACCCTCTGCCTCTTCCCTCTTCCTGGATTCAATCAGACATTTTTAAAACTAAAAGCCTTTGCACAGGCTCACACTTACAACCCTATACCTCTTCCCTCTTCCTGGATTCAATCAGATGTTCTTAAAACTCACAGCTTGTGCACGCACACACACTTCCAGCCCCTGTACCACTTCCCTGTTCCTGGATTAACTCAGAGGTTTTTAAAACTCACAGCCTCTACACAGGGACACACTTACAACCCTCTGCCTCTTCCCTCTTCCTGGATTCACTTAGAGGTTTTTAAAACTCAAAGCCTCTGTACAGGGACACACTTACAACCCTCTGCCTCTTCCCTCTTCCTAGATTCACTCAGAGGTTTTTAAAACTAACGCCCTGTGCATGCACACACACACTTCCAGCCCCTGTGCCTCTTCCCTCTTCTTGGATTCACTCAGACGTTCTTAAAACTCAAAGCCTCTGCACAGCGACACACTTAAAACCCTATGCCTCTTCCCTCTTCCTGGATTCACTCAGAGTTTTTTAAAACTCACAGCCTGTGCACAGGCACACGCTTCCAGACCCTCTGCCTCTTCCCTCTTCCTGGATTCAATCAGACATTTTTAAAACTAAAAGCCTTTGCACAGGCTCACACTTACAACCCTATACCTCTTCCCTCTTCCTGGATTCAATCAGATGTTCTTAAAACTCACAGCTTGTGCACGCACACACACTTCCAGCCCCTGTACCACTTCCCTGTTCCTGGATTAACTCAGATTTTTTAAAACTCACAGCCTGTGCACAAACACATACTTCCAGCCCCTCTGCCTCTTCCCTCTTCCTAGATTCACTCAGAGGTTTTTAAAACTAACGCCCTGTGCATGCACACACACACTTCCAGCCCCTGTGCCTCTTCCCTCTTCTTGGATTCACTCAGACGTTTTTAAAACTCACAGCCTGTGCACAGGAACACACTTCTAGACCCTCTGCCTCGTCCCTCTTCCTGGATTCACTCAGGTGTTTTAATACACACAGCCTGTGCACACACACACACTTCCAGACCCTCTGCCTCTTACAGCTTCCTGGATTCACTCAGAGGTTCTTAAAACTCAAAGCCTCTGCACAGGGACACACTTAAAACCCTATGCCTCTTCCTTCTTCCTGGATTCACTCAGAGGTTTTTAAAACTCACAGCCTCTGCACAGGGACTCACTTCCAGACCCTCTGCCTCTTCCCCCTTCCTGGAATAACTCAGATGTTTTTAAAACTCACAGCCTGTGCACGCACGCACACGCTTCCAGCCCCTGTGCCTCTTCCCTCTTCCTGGATTCACTCAGACGCTTTTAAAACACACAGCCTGTGCACAGGCACACAGTTCCAGCCCCTCTACCGCTTCCTTGTTCCTGGATTCAGTCAAATGTTTTTAAAACACACAGCCTGTGCACACAGACACACTTCCAGACCCGCTGCCTCTTCCCTCTTCCGGGATTCACTCAGAGGTTTTAAAAACTCACAGCCTGTGCACACACACACACTTCCAGCCCCTCTACCACTTCCCTGTTCCTGGATTAACTCAGATGTTTTTAAAACTCAGACCCTGTGCACAGGCTCACAATTACAATCCTCTGCCTCGTCCCTCTTCCTGGATTCACTCAGATGTTTTAAAACACACAGCCTTTGCAAACACACACACTTCCAGCCCCTGTGCCTCTTCCCTCTTCCTGGATTCACTCAGACGTTTTAAAAACTCACAGCCTGTGCACAGGAACACACTTCCAGACCCTCTGCCTCTTCCCTCTTCCTGGATTCACTCAGAGGTTTTTAAAACTCAAAGCCTCTGCACAGGGACACACTTACAACCCTCTGCCTCGTCCCTCTTCCTGGATTCACTCAGATGTTTTAAAACAAACAGCCTGTGCCACACACACACTTCCAGACCCTCTGCCTCTTCCTTCTTCCTGGATTCACTCAGAGGTTTTTAAAACTCACAGCCTCTGCACAGGGCCTCACTTCCAGACCCTCTGCCTCTTCCCTCTTCCTGGATTCACTCAGACGTTTTGAAAACTCACAGCCTGTGCACACACACACACTTCCAGTCCCTGTGCCTCTTCCCTCTTCCTGGATTCACTCAGACGTTTTTAAACCTCAAAGCCTGTGCACAGGCACATACTTCCAGCCCCTCTGCCTCTTCCTGGATTCACTCAGAGGTTTTTAAAACTCACAGCCTGTGCACACACAAACACTTCCAGCCCTTGTTCCTCTTCCCTCTTCCTGGATTAACTCAGATTTTTTAAAACTCACAGCCTGTGCACACACACATACTTCCAGCCCCTCTGCCTCCTCCCTCTTCCTGGATTCACTCAGAGGTTTTTAAAGCTCACAGCCTCTGCACAGGGACACACTTACAAGCCTCTGCTTCTTCCCTCTTCCTGGATTCACTCAGAGGTTTTTAAAACTCAAAGCCTCTGCACAGGGAGACACTTACAACCCTCTGCCTCTTCCCTCTTCCTGGATTCACTCAGATGTTCTTTAAACTCATAGCTTGTGCACAGGGACACATTTCCAGAACCTGTACCACTTCCCTGTTCCTGGATTAACTCCCTGGATTCACTCAGATGTTTTTAAAACTCAAAGCCTCTGCACAGGGACACACTTACAACCCTCTGCCTCATCCCTCTTCCTGGATTCACTCAGATGTTTCAAAACGAACAGCCTGTGCACAGGGACACACTTACAAGCCTCTGCCTCTTCCCTCTTCCTGGATTCACTCAGAGGTTTGCAAAACTCACAGCCTCTGCACAGGGACACACTTCCAGACCCTCTGCCTCTTCCCTCTTCCTGGATTCACTCAGAGGTTTTTAAAACTCAAAGCCTGTGTACACACAAACACTTCCAGCCCCTATTGCTATTCCCTCTTCCTGTATTAAATCAGACATTTTTAAAACTAAAAGCCTCTGCACAGGAACACAGTTCCAGCCCCTGTGCCTCTTCCCTCTTCCTGGATTCACTCAGACGTTTTAAAAACTCACAGCCTGTGCACAGGAACACACTTCCAGACCCTCTGCCTCTTCCCTCTTCCTGGATTCAATCAGAGGTTTTTAAAACTCAAAGCCTCTGCACAGGGACACACTTACAACCCTCTGCCTCGTCCCTCTTCCTGGATTCACTCAGATGTTTTAAAACAAACAGCCTGTGCCACACACACACTTCCAGACCCTCTGCCTCTTACCTCTTCGTGGATTCACTCAGAGGTTCTTAAAACTCAAAGCTTCTGCATAGGGACACACTTAAAACCCTATGCCTCTTCCCTCTTCCTGGATTCACTCAGAGGTTTTTAAAACTCACAGCCTCTGCACAGGGACACACTTACAACCCTCTGCCTCTTCCCTCTTCCTGGATTCACTCAGAGGTTTTTAAAACTCAAAGCCTCTGCACAGGGACACACTTCCAGACCCTCTGCCTCTTCCCTCTTCCTGGATTCACTCAGAGGTTTTTAAAACTCAAAGCCTCTGCACAGGGACACATTTACAACCCTCTGCCTCTTCCCTCTTCCTGGATTCACTCAGAGGTTTTTAAAACTAACAGCCTGTGCACACACAAACACACTTCCAGCCCCTGTGCCTCTATCCTCTTCCTGGATTCACTCAGACGTTTTTAAAACTCACAGCCTGTTCACAGGAACACAGTTCCAGCCCCTCTACCTCTTCCCTCTTCCTGGATTCACTCAGACGTTTTTAAAACTCAAAGCCTGTGCACAGGGACACACTTACAACCCTCTGCCTTGTCCCTCTGCCTGGATTCACTCAGATGTTTAAAAACACACAGCCTTTGCAAACACACACACTTCCAGCCCCTGTGACTCTTCCTGGATTCACTCAGATGTTTTAAAACACACAGCCTGTGCACACACACACACACTTCCAGACCCTCTGCCTCTTACCTCTTCCTGGATTCACTCAGACGTTCTTAAAACTCAAAGCCTCTGCACAGCGACACACTTAAAACCCTATGCCTCTTCCCTCTTCCTGGATTCACTCAGAGTTTTTTAAAACTCACAGCCTGTGCACAGGCACACGCTTCCAGACCCTCTGCCTCTTCCCTCTTCCTGGATTCAATCAGACATTTTTAAAACTAAAAGCCTTTGCACAGGCTCACACTTACAACCCTATACCTCTTCCCTCTTCCTGGATTCAATCAGATGTTCTTAAAACTCACAGCTTGTGCACGCACACAAACTTCCAGCCACTGTACCACTTCCCTGTTCCTGGATTAACTCAGAGGTTTTTAAAACTCACAGCCTCTGCACAGGGACACACTTACAACCCTGTGCCTCTTCCCTCTTCCTGGATTCACTTAGAGGTTTTTAAAACTCACAGCCTCTGCACAGGGACACACTTACAACCATCTGCCTCTTCCCTCTTCCTGGATTCACTCAGAGGTTTTTAAATCTCAAAGCCTCTGTACAGGGACACACTTACAACCCTCTGCCTCTTCCCTCTTCCTAGATTCACTCAGAGGTTTTTAAAACTAACGCCCTGTGCATGCACACACACACTTCCAGCCCCTGTGCCTCTTCCCACTTCTTGGATTCACTCAGACGTTTTTAAAACTCACAGCCTGTGCACAGGAACACACTTCTAGACCCTCTGCCTCTTCCCTCTTCCTGGATTCAATCAGATGTTCTTAAAACTCACAGCTTGTCCACGAACACACACACTTCCAGCCCCTCTGCCTCTTACCTCTTCCTGGATTCACTCAGACGTTTTTAAAACTCACAGCCTGTGCACACAAACACACTTCCAGTCCCTGTGCCTCTTCCCTCTTCCTGGATTCACTCAGACGTTTTTAAAACTCACAGCCTGTGCACACACACACACATCCAGCCCCTCTACCACTTCCCTGTTCCTGGATTAACTCAGATGTTTTTAAAACTCACAGCCTGTGCACACACACATACTTCCAGCCCCTATACCTCTTCCCTCTTCCTGGATTCACTCAGAGGTTTTTAAAACTCAAAGCCTCTGCACAGGGACACACTTACAACCCTCTGCCTCTTCCCTCTTCCTGGATTCACTCAGAGGTTTTTAAAACTAACAGCCTGTGCACGCACACACATACTTCCAGCCCCTGTGCCTCTTCCCTCTTCCTGGATTCACTCAGACGTTTTTAAAACTCACAGCCTGTGCACAGTCACACACCTACAAGCCTCTGCTTCTTCCCTCTTCCTGGATTCACTCAGAGGTTTTTAAAACTCACAGCCTCTGCACAAGGACACACTTACAACCCTCTGCCCCTTCCCTCTTCCTGGATTCACTCAGAGGTTTTTAAAACTCACAGCCTGTGCACAGGAACACACTTCCAGACCCTCTGCCTCTTCCCTCTTCCTGAATTCACTCAGAGGTTTTTAAAACTCAAAGCCTCTGCACATGGACACACTTACAGCCCTCTGTCTCGTCCCTCTTCCTGGATTCACTCAGATCTTTTAAAACACACAGCCTGTGCACACACAAACACATCCAGCCCCTCTACCACTTCCGTGTTCCTGGATTAACTCAGATGTTTTTAAAACTCACAGCCTGTGCACACACACATACTTCCAGCCCCTCTGCCTCTTCCCTCTTCCTGGATTCACTCAGAGGTTTTTAAAACTCACAGCCTCTGCACAGGGACACACTTACAACCCTCTGCCTCTTCCCTCTCCCTGGATTCACTCAGAGGTTTTTAAAACTCACAGCCTCTGCACAGGGACACACTTACAACCCTCTGCCTCTTCCCTCTTCCTGGATTCACTCAGAGGTTTTTAAAACTCAAAGCCTCTGCACAGGGACACACTTCCAGACCCTCTGCCTCTTCCCTCTTCCTGGATTCACTCAGATTGTTTAATATACACAGCCTGTGCACACACACACACTTCCAGACCCTCTGCCTCTTACCGCTTCCTGGATTCACTCAGAGGTTTTTAAAACTCAAAGCCGGTGCACACACAGACACTTCCAGCCCCTCTGCCTCGTCCCTCTTCCTGGATTCACTCAGATGTTTTAATACACACAGCCTGTGCACACACACACACTTCCAGACCCTCTGCCTCTTACAGCTTCCTGGATTCACTCAGAGGTTCTTAAAACTCAAAGCCTCTGCACAGGGACACACTTAAAACCCTATGCCTCTTCCTTCTTCCTGGATTCACTCAGAGGTTTTTAAAACTCACAGCCTCTGCACAGGGACTCACTTCCAGACCCTCTGACTCTTCCCCCTTCCTGGAATAACTCAGATGTTTTTAAAACTCACAGCCTGTGCACGCACGCACACGCTTCCAGCCCCTGTGCCTCTTCCCTCTTCCAGGATTCACTCAGACGCTTTTAAAACACACAGCCTGTGCACAGGCACACAGTTCCAGCCCCTCTACCGCTTCCTTGTTCCTGGATTCAGTCAAATGTTTTTAAAACACACAGCCTGTGCACACAGACACACTTCCAGACCCGCTGCCTCTTCCCTCTTCCGGGATTCACTCAGAGGTTTTTAAAACTCACAGCCTCTGCACAGGGACTCACTTCCAGACCCTCTGCCTCTTCCCCCTTCCTGGAATAACTCAGATGTTTTTAAAACTCACAGCCTGTGCACACACACACACTTCCAGCCCCTCTACCACTTCCCTGTTCCTGGATTAACTCAGATGTTATTAAAACTCAGACCCTGTGCACAGGCTCACAATTACAATCCTCTGCCTCGTCCCTCTTCCTGGATTCACTCAGATGTTTTAAAACACACAGCCTTTGCAAACACACACACTTCCAGCCCCTGTGCCTCTTCCCTCTTCCTGGATTCACTCAGACGTTTTAAAAACTCACAGCCTGTGCACAGGAACACACTTCCAGACCCTCTGCCTCTTCCCTCTTCCTGGATTCACTCAGAGGTTTTTAAAACTCAAAGCCTCTGCACAGGGACACACTTACAACCCTCTGCCTCGTCCCTCTTCCTGGATTCACTCAGATGTTTTAAAACAAACAGCCTGTGCCACGCACACACTTCCAGACCCTCTGCCTCTTCCTTCTTCCTGGATTCACTCAGAGGTTTTTAAAACTCATAGCCTCTGCACAGGGCCTCACTTCCAGACCCTCTGCCTCTTCCCTCTTCCTGGATTCACTCAGACGTTTTGAAAACTCACAGCCTGTGCACACACACACACTTCCAGTCCCTGTGCCTCTTCCCTCTTCCTGGATTCACTCAGACGTTTTTAAAACTCACAGCCTCTGCACAGTGACACATTTCCAGACCCTGTACCACTTCCCTGTTCCTGGATTAACTCAGATGTTTTTAAAACTCACAGCCTGTGCACACACACACACTTCCAGCCCCTGTACCACTTCCCTGTTCCTGGATTAACTCAGATGTTTTTAAAACTCAGTCCCTGTGCACAGGCACACACTTACAACCCTCTGCCTCGTCCCTCTTCCTGGATTCACTCAGATGTTTTAAAACACACAGCCTTTGCAAACACACACACTTCCAGCCCCTGTGCCTCTTCCCTCTTCCTGGATTCACTCAGACATTTTAAAAACTCACAGCCTGTGCACAGGAACACACTTCCAGACCCTCTGCCTCTTACCTCTTCCTGGATTCACTCAGAGGTTCTTAAAACTCAAAGCCTTTGCACAGGACACACTTACAACCCTCTGCCTCTTCCCTCTTCCTGGATTCACTCAGAGGTTTTTAAAACTCACAGCCTCTGCACAGGGACACACTTACAACCCTCTGCCTCTTCCCTCTCCCTGGATTCACTCAGAGGTTTTTAAAACTCACAGCCTCTGCACAGGGACACACTTACAACCCTCTGCCTCTTCCCTCTTCCTGGATTCACTCAGAGGTTTTTAAAACTCAAAGCCTCTGCACAGGGACACACTTCCAGACCCTCTGCCTCTTCCCTCTTCCTGGATTCACTCAGAGGTTTTTAAAACTCAAAGCCTCTGCACAGGGACACATTTACAACCCTCTGCCTCTTCCCTCTTCCTGGATTCACTCAGAGGTTTTTAAAACTAACAGCCTGTGCACGCACGCACACGCTTCCAGCCCCTGTGCCTCTTCCCTCTTCCTGGATTCACTCAGACGCTTTTAAAACACACAGCCTGTGCACAGGCACACAGTTCCAGCCCCTCTACCGCTTCCTTGTTCCTGGATTCAGTCAAATGTTTTTAAAACACACAGCCTGTGCACACAGACACACTTCCACACCCGCTGCCTCTTCCCTCTTCCGGGATTCACTCAGAGGTTTTTAAAACTCAAAGCCTCTGCACAGGGACACACTTAAAACACTATGCCTCTTCCCTCTTCCTGGATTCACTCAGATGTTCTTAAAACTCACAGCTTGTGCACACAAACAAACTTCCAGCCCCTGTGCCTCTTCCCTCTTCCTGGATTCACTCAGACGTTTTTAAAACTCACAGCCTGTGCACACAGACACACTTCCAGCCCCTGTACCACTTCCCTGTTCCTGGATTACCTCAGATGTTTTTAAAACTCACAGCCTGTGCACAGGGACACACTTACAACCCTCTGCCTCGTCCCTCTTCCTGGATTCACTCAGATGTTTTAAAACACACAGCCTTTGCAAACACACACACTTCCAGCCCCTGTGCCTCTTCCCTCTTCCTGGATTCATTCAGACGTTTTAAAAACTCACAGCCTGTGCACAGGAACACACTTCCAGACCCTCTACCTCTTCCCTCTTCCTGGATTTACTCAGAGGTTTTTAAAACTCAAAGCCTCTGCACAGGGACACACTTACAACCCTCTGCCTCGTCCCTCTTCCTGGATTCACTCAGAGGTTTTTAAAACTCAAAGCCTGTGCACACACAAACACTTCCAGCCCCTATTGCTATTCCCTCTTCCTGTATTAACTCAGACATTTTTAAAACTAAAAGCCTCTGCACAGGCACACAGTACCAGCCCCTGTGCCTCTACCCTCTTCCTGGATTCACTCAGACGTTTTCAAAACTCAAAGCCTGTGCACAGGGACACACTTACAACCCTCTGCCTTGTCCCTCTGCCTGGATTCACTCAGATGTTTAAAAACACACAGCCTTTGCAAACACACACACTTCCAGCCCCTGTGCCTCTTCCCTCTTCCTGGATTCACTCAGACGTTTTTAAAACTCAAAGCCTCTGCACAGGGACACACTTAAAACCCTATGCCTCTTCCCTCTTCCTGGATTCAATCAGATGTTCTTAAAACTCACAGCTTGTCCACGAACACACACACTTCCAGCCCCTCTGCCTCTTCCCTCTTCCTGGATTCACTCAGACGTTTTTAAAACTCACAGCCTGTGCACACAAACACACTTCCAGTCCCTGTGCCTCTTCCCTCTTCCTGGATTCACTCAGACGTTTTTAAAACTCACAGCCTGTGCACACACACACACATCCAGCCCCTCTACCACTTCCCTGTTCCTGGATTAACTCAGATGTTTTTAAAACTCACAGCCTGTGCACACACACATACTTCCAGCCCCTATACCTCTTCCCTCTTCCTGGATTCACTCAGAGGTTTTTAAAACTCAAAGCCTCTGCACAGGGACACACTTACAACCCTCTGCCTCTTCCCTCTTCCTGGATTCACTCAGAGGTTTTTAAAACTAACAGCCTGTGCACGCACACACATACTTCCAGCCCCTGTGCCTCTTCCCTCTTCCTGGATTCACTCAGACGTTTTTAAAACTCACAGCCTGTGCACAGTCACACACCTACAAGCCTCTGCTTCTTCCCTCTTCCTGGATTCACTCAGAGGTTTTTAAAACTCACAGCCTCTGCACAAGGACACACTTACAACCCTCTGCCCCTTCCCTCTTCCTGGATTCACTCAGAGGTTTTTAAAACTCACAGCCTGTGCACAGGAACACACTTCCAGACCCTCTGCCTCTTCCCTCTTCCTGAATTCACTCAGAGGTTTTTAAAACTCAAAGCCTCTGCACATGGACACACTTACAGCCCTCTGTCTCGTCCCTCTTCCTGGATTCACTCAGATCTTTTAAAACACACAGCCTGTGCACACACAAACACATCCAGCCCCTCTACCACTTCCGTGTTCCTGGATTAACTCAGATGTTTTTAAAACTCACAGCCTGTGCACACACACATACTTCCAGCCCCTCTGCCTCTTCCCTCTTCCTGGATTCACTCAGAGGTTTTTAAAACTCACAGCCTCTGCACAGGGACACACTTACAACCCTCTGCCTCTTCCCTCTCCCTGGATTCACTCAGAGGTTTTTAAAACTCACAGCCTCTGCACAGGGACACACTTACAACCCTCTGCCTCTTCCCTCTTCCTGGATTCACTCAGAGGTTTTTAAAACTCAAAGCCTCTGCACAGGGACACACTTCCAGACCCTCTGCCTCTTCCCTCTTCCTGGATTCACTCAGAGGTTTTTAAAACTCAAAGCCTCTGCACAGGGACACATTTACAACCCTCTGCCTCTTCCCTCTTCCTGGATTCACTCAGAGGTTTTTAAAACTAACAGCCTGTGCACGCACGCACACGCTTCCAGCCCCTGTGCCTCTTCCCTCTTCCTGGATTCACTCAGACGCTTTTAAAACACACAGCCTGTGCACAGTCACACACCTACAAGCCTCTGCTTCTTCCCTCTTCCTGGATTCACTCAGAGGTTTTTAAAACTCACAGCCTCTGCACAAGGACACACTTACAACCCTCTGCCCCTTCCCTCTTCCTGGATTCACTCAGAGGTTTTTAAAACTCACAGCCTGTGCACACAGACACACTTCCAGCCCCTGTACCACTTCCCTGTTCCTGGATTAACTCAGATGTTTTTAAAACTCACAGCCTGTGCACAGGGACACACTTACAACCCTCTGCCTCGTCCCTCTTCCTGGATTCACTCAGATGTTTTAAAACACACAGCCTTTGCAAACACACACACTTCCAGCCCCTGTGCCTCTTCCCTCTTCCTGGATTCATTCAGACGTTTTAAAAACTCACAGCCTGTGCACAGGAACACACTTCCAGACCCTCTACCTCTTCCCTCTTCCTGGATTTACTCAGAGGTTTTTAAAACTCAAAGCCTCTGCACAGGGACACACTTACAACCCTCTGCCTCATCCCTCTTCCTGGATTCACTCAGAGGTTTTTAAAACTCAAAGCCTGTGCACACACAAACACTTCCAGCCCCTATTGCTATTCCCTCTTCCTGTATTAACTCAGACATTTTTAAAACTAAAAGCCTCTGCACAGGCACACAGTACCAGCCCCTGTGCCTCTACCCTCTTCCTGGATTCACTCAGACGTTTTCAAAACTCAAAGCCTGTGCACAGGGACACACTTACAACCCTCTGCCTTGTCCCTCTGCCTGGATTCACTCAGATGTTTAAAAACACACAGCCTTTGCAAACACACACACTTCCAGCCCCTGTGCCTCTTCCCTCTTCCTGGATTCACTCAGACGTTTTTAAAACTCAAAGCCTCTGCACAGGGACACACTTAAAACCCTATGCCTCTTCCCTCTTCCTGGATTCAATCAGATGTTCTTAAAACTCACAGCTTGTCCACGAACACACACACTTCCAGCCCCTCTGCCTCTTCCCTCTTCCTGGATTCACTCAGAGGTTTTTAAAACTCACAGCCTGTGCACACAAACACACTTCCAGTCCCTGTGCCTCTTCCCTCTTCCTGGATTCACTCAGACGTTTTTAAAACTCACAGCCTGTGCACACACACACACATCCAGCCCCTCTACCACTTCCCTGTTCCTGGATTAACTCAGATGTTTTTAAAACTCACAGCCTGTGCACACACACATACTTCCAGCCCCTATACCTCTTCCCTCTTCCTGGATTCACTCAGAGGTTTTTAAAACTCAAAGCCTCTGCACAGGGACACACTTACAACCCTCTGCCTCTTCCCTCTTCCTGGATTCACTCAGAGGTTTTTAAAACTAACAGCCTGTGCACGCACACACATACTTCCAGCCCCTGTGCCTCTTCCCTCTTCCTGGATTCACTCAGACGTTTTTAAAACTCACAGCCTGTGCACAGTCACACACCTACAAGCCTCTGCTTCTTCCCTCTTCCTGGATTCACTCAGAGGTTTTTAAAACTCACAGCCTCTGCACAAGGACACACTTACAACCCTCTGCCCCTTCCCTCTTCCTGGATTCACTCAGAGGTTTTTAAAACTCACAGCCTGTGCACAGGAACACACTTCCAGACCCTCTGCCTCTTCCCTCTTCCTGAATTCACTCAGAGGTTTTTAAAACTCAAAGCCTCTGCACATGGACACACTTACAGCCCTCTGTCTCGTCCCTCTTCCTGGATTCACTCAGATCTTTTAAAACACACAGCCTGTGCACACACAAACACATCCAGCCCCTCTACCACTTCCGTGTTCCTGGATTAACTCAGATGTTTTTAAAACTCACAGCCTGTGCACACACACATACTTCCAGCCCCTCTGCCTCTTCCCTCTTCCTGGATTAACTCAGAGGTTTTTAAAACTCACAGCCTCTGCACAGGGACACACTTACAACCCTCTGCCTCTTCCCTCTCCCTGGATTCACTCAGAGGTTTTTAAAACTCACAGCCTCTGCACAGGGACACACTTACAACCCTCTGCCTCTTCCCTCTTCCTGGATTCACTCAGAGGTTTTTAAAACTCAAAGCCTCTGCACAGGGACACACTTCCAGACCCTCTGCCTCTTCCCGCTTCCTGGATTCACTCAGAGGTTTTTAAAACTCAAAGCCTCTGCACAGGGACACATTTACAACCCTCTGCCTCTTCCCTCTTCCTGGATTCACTCAGAGGTTTTTAAAACTAACAGCCTGTGCACGCACGCACACGCTTCCAGCCCCTGTGCCTCTTCCCTCTTCCTGGATTCACTCAGACGCTTTTAAAACACACAGCCTGTGCACAGTCACACACCTACAAGCCTCTGCTTATTCCCTCTTCCTGGATTCACTCAGAGGTTTTTAAAACTCACAGCCTCTGCACAAGGACACACTTACAACCCTCTGCCCCTTCCCTCTTCCTGGATTCACTCAGAGGTTTTTAAAACTCACAGCCTGTGCACAGGAACACACTTCCAGACCCTCTGCCTCTTCCCTCTTCCTGAATTCACTCAGAGGTTTTTAAAACTCAAAGCCTCTGCACATGGACACACTTACAGCCCTCTGTCTCGTCCCTCTTCCTGGATTCACTCAGATCTTTTAAAACACACAGCCTGTGCACACACAAACACATCCAGCCCCTCTACCACTTCCGTGTTCCTGGATTAACTCAGATGTTTTTAAAACTCACAGCCTGTGCACACACACATACTTCCAGCCCCTCTGCCTCTTCCCTCTTCCTGGATTCACTCAGAGGTTTTTAAAACTCACAGCCTCTGCACAGGGACACACTTACAACCCTCTGCCTCTTCCCTCTCCCTGGATTCACTCAGAGGTTTTTAAAACTCACAGCCTCTGCACAGGGACACACTTACAACCCTCTGCCTCTTCCCTCTTCCTGGATTCACTCAGAGGTTTTTAAAACTCAAAGCCTCTGCACAGGGACACACTTCCAGACCCTCTGCCTCTTCCCTCTTCCTGGATTCACTCAGAGGTTTTTAAAACTCAAAGCCTCTGCACAGGGACACATTTACAACCCTCTGCCTCTTCCCTCTTCCTGGATTCACTCAGAGGTTTTTAAAACTAACAGCCTGTGCACGCACGCACACGCTTCCAGCCCCTGTGCCTCTTCCCTCTTCCTGGATTCACTCAGACGCTTTTAAAACACACAGCCTGTGCACAGGCACACAGTTCCAGCCCCTCTACCGCTTCCTTGTTCCTGGATTCAGTCAAATGTTTTTAAAACACACAGCCTGTGCACACAGACACACTTCCAGACCCGCTGCCTCTTCCCTCTTCCGGGATTCACTCAGAGGTTTTTAAAACTCAAAGCCGCTGCACAGGGACACACTTAAAACACTATGCCTCTTCTCTCTTCCTGGATTCACTCAGATGTTCTTAAAACTCACAGCTTGTGCACACAAACAGACTTCCAGCCCCTGTGCCTCTTCCCTCTTCCTGGATTCACTCAGACGTTTTTAAAACTCACAGCCTGTGCACAGGCACACACTTACAACCCTCTGCCTCGTCCCTCTTCCTGGATTCACTCAGATGTTTTAAAACACACAACCTTTGCACAAGGACACACTTACAACCCTCTGCCCCTTCCCTCTTCCTGGATTCACTCAGAGGTTTTTAAAACTCACAGCCTGTGCACAGGAACACACTTCCAGACCCTCTGCCTCTTCCCTCTTCCTGAATTCACTCAGAGGTTTTTAAAACTCAAAGCCTCTGCATATGGACACACTTACAGCCCTCTGTCTCGTCCCTCTTCCTGGATTCACTCAGATCTTTTAAAACACACAGCCTGTGCACACACACACACATCCAGACCCTCTGCCTCTTACCTCTTCCTGGATTCACTCAGACGTTTTTAAAACTCACAGCATCTGCACAGGGACACACTTCCAGACCCTGTACCACTTCCCTGTTCCTGGATTCAGTCAAATGTTTTTAAAACACACAGCCTGTGCACACAGACACACTTCCAGACCCGCTGCCTCTTCCCTCTTCCGGGATTCACTCAGAGGTTTTTAAAACTCAAAGCCGCTGCACAGGGACACACTTAAAACACTATGCCTCTTCCCTCTTCCTGGATTCACTCAGATGTTCTTAAAACTCACAGCTTGTGCACACAAACAGACTTCCAGCCCCTGTGCCTCTTCCCTCTTCCTGGATTCACTCAGACGTTTTTAAAACTCACAGCCTGTGCACACAGACACACTTCCAGCCCCTGTACCACTTCCCTGTTCCTGGATTAACTCAGATGTTTTTAAAACTCACAGCCTGTGCACAGGCACACACTTACAACCCTCTGCCTCGTCCCTCTTCCTGGATTCACTCAGATGTTTTAAAACACACAACCTTTGCAAACACACACACTTCCAGCCCCTGTGCCTCTTCCCTCTTCCTGGATTCATTCAGACGTTTTAAAAACTCACACCCTGTGCACAGGAACACACTTCCAGACCCTCTGCCTCTTCCCTCTTCCTGGATTCACTCAGAGGTTTTTAAAACTCAAAGCCTTTGCACAGGGACACACTTACAACCCTCTGCCTCCTCCCTCTTCCTGGATTCACTCAGAGGTTTTTAAAACTCAAAGCCTGTGCACACACAAACACTTCCAGCCCCTATTGCTATTCCCTCTTCCTGTATTAACTCAGACATTTTTAAAACTAAAAGCCTCTGCACAGGCACACAGTACCAGCCCCTGTGCCTCTACCCTCTTCCTGGATTCACACAGACGTTTTCAAAACTCAAAGCCTGTGCACAGGGACACACTTACAACCCTCTGCCTTGTCCCTCTGCCTGGATTCACTCAGATGTTTAAAAACACACAGCCTTTGCAAACACACACACTTCCAGCCCCTCTGCCTCTTCCCTCTTCCTGGATTCACTCAGACGTTTTTAAAACTCACAGCCTGTGCACACAAACACACTTCCAGTCCCTGTGCCTCTTCCCTCTTCCTGGATTCACTCAGACGTTTTTAAAACTCACAGCCTGTGCACACACACACACATCCAGCCCCTCTACCACTTCCCTGTTCCTGGATTAACTCAGATGTTTTTAAAACTCACAGCCTGTGCACACACACATACTTCCAGCCCCTATACCTCTTCCCTCTTCCTGGATTCACTCAGAGGTTTTTAAAACTCAAAGCCTCTGCACAGGGACACACTTACAACCCTCTGCCTCTTCCCTCTTCCTGGATTCACTCAGAGGTTTTTAAAACTAACAGCCTGTGCACGCACACACATACTTCCAGCCCCTGTGCCTCTTCCCTCTTCCTGGATTCACTCAGACGTTTTTAAAACTCACAGCCTGTGCACAGTCACACACTTACAAGCCTCTGCTTCTTCCCTCTTCCTGGATTCACTCAGAGGTTTTTAAAACTCACAGCCTCTGCACAAGGACACACTTACAACCCTCTGCCCCTTCCCTCTTCCTGGATTCACTCAGAGGTTTTTAAAACTCACAGCCTGTGCACAGGAACACACTTCCAGACCCTCTGCCTCTTCCCTCTTCCTGAATTCACTCAGAGGTTTTTAAAACTCACAGCATCTGCACAGGGACACACTTCCAGACCCTGTACCACTTCCCTGTTCCTGGATTAACTCAGACATTTTTAAAACTCACAGCCGGTGCACAGGCAGACACTTACAACCCTCTGCCTCTTCCCTCTTCCTGGATTAACTCAGATGTTTTTAAAACTCAAAGACGGTGCACACACAGACACTTCCAGCCCCTCTGCCTCTTCCCTCTTCCTGGATTCACTCAGACGTTTTTAAACCTCAAAGCCTGTGCACAGGCACATACTTCCAGCCCCTCTGCCTCTTCCTGGATTCACTCAGAGGTTTTTAAAACTCACAGCCTGTGCACACACAAAAACTTCCAGCCCTTGTTCCTCTTCCCTCTTCCTGGATTCACTCAGACGTTTTTAAAACTCACAGCCTGTGCACAGGCACACACTTCCAGCGCCTGTACCTCTTCCCTCTTCCTGGATTCACTCAGACGTTTTTAAAACTCACAGCAAGTGCACACACACATACTTCCAGCAACTATGCCTCTTCCCTCTTCCTGGATTCAATCAGAGGTTTTTAAAGCTCACAGCCTCTGCACAGGGACACACTTACAAGCCTCTGCCTCTTCCATCTTCCTGGATTCACTCAGAGGTTCTTAAAACTCAAAGCCTCTGCACAGGGAGACACGTACAAACCTCTGCCTCTTCCCTCTTCCTGGATTCACTCAGATGTTTTTAAAAATCACAGCCTGTGCACACACATACACTTCCAGCCCCTGTGCCTCTTCCTGGATTAACTCAGATGTTTTTAAAGCTCACAGCCTGTGCACACACACACACTTTCAGCCCCTATGCCTCTTCCCTCTTCCTGGATTCACTCAGATGTTTTAAAACACACAGCCTTTGCAAACACATACACTTCCAGCCCCTGTGCCTCTTCCTGGATTAACTCAGATGTTTTTAAAGCTCACAGCCTGTGCACACACACACACTTCCAGCCCCTGTGCCTCTTCCCTCTTTTTGGATTCACTCAGACGTTTTTAAAACTCGCAGCCGGTGCACAGGGACAAACTTACAAGCCTCTGCCTCTTCCCTCTTCCTGGATTCACTCAGAGGTTTTTAAAACTCACAGCCTCTGCACAGGGACACACTTCCAGACCCACTGCCTCTTCCCTCTTCCTGGATTCACTCAGAGGTTTTTAAAACTCACAGCCGGTGCACAGGGACAAACTTACAAGCCTCTGCCTCTTCCCGCTTCCTGGATTAACTCAGATGTTTTTAAAACTCACAGCCTGTGCTCACACACACACTTCCAGCCCCTGTGCCTCTTCCCTCTTCCTGGATTCACTCAGAGGTTTTTAAACCTCAAAGCTTGTGCACAGGCACATACTTCCAGCCCCTCTGCCTCTTCCTGGATTCACTCAGAGGTTTTTAAAACTCACAGCCTGTGCACACACAAACACTTCCAGCGCCTGTACCTCTTCCCTCTTCCTGGATTCACTCATACGTTTTTAAAAGTCACAGCCTGTGCAAAGGCACACACTTCCAGACCCTCTGCTTTCTTCCCTCTTCCTGGATTCACTTAGAGGTTTTTAAAACTCACAGGCACACACTTCCAGCCCCTGTGCCTCTTCCCTCTTCCTGGATTCACTCAGACGTTTTTAAAACTCACAGCCTGTGCACACACACACACTTCCAGCCCCTGTACCACTTCCCAGTTCCTGGATTAACTCAGATGTTTTTAAAACTCACAGCCTGTGCACAGGCACACACTTACAACCCTCTGCCTCGTCCCTCTTCCTGGATTCACTCAGATGTTTTTAAAACTCAAAGCCTCTGCACAGGGACACACTTACAACCCTCTGCCTCGTCCCTCTTCCTGGATTCACTCAGATGTTTCAAAACGAACAGCCTGTGCACAGGGACACACTTACAAGCCTCTGCCTCTTCCCTCTTCCTGGATTCACTCAGAGGTTTGTAAAACTCACAGCCTCTGCACAGGGACACACTTCCAGACCCTCTGCCTCTTCCCTCTTCCTGGATTCACTCAGAGGTTTTTAAAACTCAAAGCCTGTGCACACACAAACACTTCCAGTCCCTATTGCTATTCCCTCTTCCTGTATTAAATCAGACATTTTTAAAACTAAAAGCCTCTGCACAGGAACACAGTTCCAGCCCCTGTGCCTCTTCCCTCTTCCTGGATTCACTCAGACGTTTTAAAAACTCACAGCCTGTGCACAGGAACACACTTCCAGACCCTCTGCCTCTTCCCTCTTCCTGGATTCAATCAGAGGATTTTAAAACTCAAAGCCTCTGCACAGGGACACACTTACAACCCTCTGCCTCGTCCCTCTTCCTGGATTCACTCAGATGTTTTAAAACAAACAGCCTGTGCCACACACACACTTCCAGACCCTCTGCCTCTGCCCTCTTCCTGGATTCACTCAGACGTTTTTAAACCTCAAAGCCTGTGCACAGGCACATACTTCCAGCCCCTCTGCCTCTTCCTGGATTCACTCAGAGGTTTTTAAAACTCACAGCCTGTGCACACACAAAAACTTCCAGCCCTTGTTCCTCTTCCCTCTTCCTGGATTCACTCAGACGTTTTTAAAACTCATAGCCTCTGCACAGGCACACACTTCCAGCGCCTGTACCTCTTCCCTCTTCCTGGATTCACTCAGACGTTTTTAAAACTCACAGCAAGTGCACACACACATACTTCCAGCAACTATGCCTCTTCCCTCTTCCTGGATTCAATCAGAGGTTTTTAAAGCTCACAGCCTCTCCACAGGGACACACTTACAAGCCTCTGCCTCTTCCATCTTCCTGGATTCACTCAGAGGTTCTTAAAACTCAAAGCCTCTGCACAGGGAGACACTTACAAACCTCTGCCTCTTCCCTCTTCCTGGATTCACTCAGATGTTTTTAAAAATCACAGCCTGTGCACACACACAAACACACTTCCAGCCCCTATGCCTCTTCCCTCTTCCTGGATTCACTCAGATGTTTTAAAACACACAGCCTTTGCAAACACACACACTTCCAGCCCCTGTGCCTCTTCCTGGATTAACTCAGATGTTTTTAAAGCTCACAGCCTGTGCACACACACACACTTCCAGCCCCTGTGCCTCTTCCCTCTTTTTGGATTCACTCAGACGTTTTTAAAACTCGCAGCCGGTGCACAGGGACAAACTTACAAGCCTCTGCCTCTTCCCTCTTCCTGGATTCACTCAGAGGTTTTTAAAACTCACAGCCTCTGCACAGGGACACACTTCCAGACCCTCTGCCTCTTCCCTCTTCCTGGATTCACTCAGAGGTTTTTAAAACTCACAGCCGGTGCACAGGGACAAACTTACAAGCCTCTGCCTCTTCCCGCTTCCTGGATTAACTCAGATGTTTTTAAAACTCACAGCCTGTGCTCACACACACACTTCCAGCCCCTGTGCCTCTTCCCTCTTCCTGGATTCACTCAGAGGTTTTTAAACCTCAAAGCCTGTGCACAGGCACATACTTCCAGCCCCTCTGCCTCTTCCTGGATTCACTCAGAGGTTTTTAAAACTCACAGCCTGTGCACACACAAACACTTCCAGCGCCTGTACCTCTTCCCTCTTCCTGGATTCACTCATACGTTTTTAAAAGTCACAGCCTGTGCAAAGGCACACACTTCCAGACCCTCTGCTTTCTTCCCTCTTCCTGGATTCAATCAGACATTTTTAAAACTAAAAGCCTTTGCACAGGCTCACACTTACAACCCTATACCTCTTCCCTCTTCCTGGATTCAATCAGATGTTCTTAAAACTCACAGCTTGTGCACGCACACACACTTCCAGCCCCTGTACCACTTCCCTGTTCCTGGATTAACTCAGAGGTTTTTAAAACTCACAGCCTCTGCACAGGGACACACTTACAACCCTCTGCCTCTTCCCTCTTCCTGGATTCACTTAGAGGTTTTTAAAACTCACAGCCTCTGCACAGGGACACACTAACAACCCTCTGCTTCGTCCCTCTTCCTGGATTCACTCAGATGTTTTAATACACACAGCCTGTGCACACACACACACTTCCAGACCCTCTGCCTCTTACCGCTTCCTGGATTCACTCAGAGGTTTTTAAAACTCAAAGCCGGTGCACACACAGACACTTCCAGCCCCTCTGCCTCGTCCCTCTTCCTGGATTCACTCAGATGTTTTTAAACCTCAAAGCCTGTGCACAGGCACATACTTCCAGCCCCTCTGCCTCTTCCTGGATTCACTCAGAGGTTTTTAAAACTCACAGCCTGTGCACACAAAAACACTTCCAGCGCCTGTACCTCTTCCCTCTTCCTGGATTCACTCATACGTTTTTAAAAGTCACAGCCTGTGCAAAGGCACACACTTCCAGACCCTCTGCTTTCTTCCCTCTTCCTGGATTCACTTAGAGGTTTTTAAAACTCACAGGCACACACTTCCAGCCCCTGTGCCTCTTCCCTCTTCCTGGATTCACTCAGAGGTTTTTAAAACTCACAGCCTGTGCACACACACACACTTCCAGCCCCTGTACCACTTCCCAGTTCCTGGATTAACTCAGATGTTTTTAAAACTCACAGCCTGTGCACAGGCACACACTTACAACCCTCTGCCTCGTCCCTCTCCCTGGATTCACTCAGATGTTTTTAAAAGTCAAAGCCTCTGCACAGGGACACACTTACAACCCTCTGCCTCGTCCCTCTTCCTGGATTCACTCAGATGTTTCAAAACGAACAGCCTGTGCACAGGGACACACTTACAAGCCTCTGCCTCTTCCCTCTTCCTGGATTCACTCAGAGGTTTGTAAAACTCACAGCCTCTGCACAGGGACACACTTCCAGACCCTCTGCCTCTTCCCTCTTCCTGGATTCACTCAGAGGTTTTTAAAACTCAAAGCCTGTGTACACACAAACACTTCCAGCCCCTATTGCTATTCCCTCTTCCTGTATTAAATCAGACATTTTTAAAACTAAAAGCCTCTGCACAGGAACACAGTTCCAGCCCCTGTGCCTCTTCCCTCTTCCTGGATTCACTCAGACGTTTTAAAAACTCACAGCCTGTGCACAGGAACACACTTCCAGACCCTCTGCCTCTTCCCTCTTCCTGGATTCAATCAGAGGTTTTTAAAACTCAAAGCCTCTGCACAGGGACACACTTACAACCCTCTGCCTCGTCCCTCTTCCTGGATTCACTCAGATGTTTTAAAACAAACATCCTGTGCCACACACACACTTCCAGACCCTCTGCCTCTTACCTCTTCCTGGATTCACTCAGAGGTTCTTAAAACTCAAAGCTTCTGCATAGGGACACACTTAAAACCCTATGCCTCTTCCCTCTTCCTGGATTCACTCAGAGGTTTTTAAAACTCACAGCCTCTGCACAGGGACACACTTACAACCCTCTGCCTCTTCCCTCTTCCTGGATTCACTCAGAGGTTTTTAAAACTCAAAGCCTCTGCACAGGGACACACTTCCAGACCCTCTGCCTCTTCCCTCTTCCTGGATTCACTCAGAGATTTTTAAAACTCAAAGCCTCTGCACAGGGACACATTTACAACCCTCTGCCTCTTCCCTCTTCCTGGATTCACTCAGAGGTTTTTAAAACTAACAGCCTGTGCACACACAAACACACTTCCAGCCCCTGTGCCTCTATCCTCTTCCTGGATTCACTCAGACGTTTTTAAAACTCACAGCCTGTTCACAGGAACACAGTTCCAGCCCCTCTACCTCTTCCCTCTTCCTGGATTCACTCAGACGTTTTTAAAACTCAAAGCCTGTGCACAGGGACACACTTACAACCCTCTGCCTTGTCCCTCTGCCTGGATTCACTCAGATGTTTAAAAACACACAGCCTTTGCAAACACACACACTTCCAGCCCCTGTGACTCTTCCTGGATTCACTCAGATGTTTTAAAACACACAGCCTGTGCACACACACACACACTTCCAGACCCTCTGCCTCTTCCCTCTTCCTGGATTCAATCAGACATTTTTAAAACTAAAAGCCTTTGCACAGGCTCACACTTACAACCCTATACCTCTTCCCTCTTCCTGGATTCAATCAGATGTTCTTAAAACTCACAGCTTGTGTACGCACACACACTTCCAGCCCCTGTACCACTTCCCTGTTCCTGGATTAACTCAGATTTTTTAAAACTCACAGCCTGTGCACAAACACATACTTCCAGCCCCTATGCCTCTTCCCTCTTCCTGGATTCACTCAGAGGTTTTTAAAACTCACAGCCTCTGCACAGGGACACACTTACAACCCTCTGCCTCTTCCCTCTTCCTGGATTCACTTAGAGGTTTTTAAAACTCACAGCCTCTGCACAGGGACACACTTACAACCATCTGCCTCTTCCCTCTTCCTGGATTCACTCAGAGGTTTTTAAAACTCAAAGCCTCTGTACAGGGACACACTTACAACCCTCTGCCTCTTCCCTCTTCCTAGATTCACTCAGAGGTTTTTAAAACTAACGCCCTGTGCATGCACGCACACGCTTCCAGCCCCTGTTCCTCTTCCCTCTTCCGGGATTAACTCAGAGGTTTTTAAAACTCACAGCCTCTGCACAGGGACTCACTTCCAGACCCTCTGCCTCTTCCCCCTTCCTGGAATAACTCAGAGGTTTTTAAAACTCACAGCCGGTGCACAGGGACACACTTAGAAGCCTCTGCCGCTTCCCTCTTCCTGGATTAACTCAGAGGTTTTTAAAACTCACAGCCTCTGCACAGGGACACACTTACAACCCTCTGCCTCTTCCCTCTTCCTGGATTCACTCAGAGGTTTTTAAAACTCAAAGCCTCTGTACAGGGACACACTTCCAGCCCCTGTGCCTCTTCCCTCTTCCTGGATTCACTCAGACGTTTTTAAAACTCAAAGCCTGTGCACAGGGACACACTTACAACCCTCTGCCTTGTCCCTCTGCCTGGATTCACTCAGATGTTTAAAAACACACAGCCTTTGCAAACACACACACTTCCAGCCCCTGTGACTCTTCCTGGATTCACTCAGATCTTTTAAAACACACAGCCTGTGCACACACACACACACTTCCAGACCCTCTGCCTCTTACCTCTTCCTGGATTCACTCAGACGTTCTTAAAACTCAAAGCCTCTGCACAGCGACACACTTAAAACCCTATGCCTCTTCCCTCTTCCTGGATTCACTCAGAGTTTTTTAAAACTCACAGCCTGTGCACAGGCACACGCTTCCAGACCCTCTGCCTCTTCCCTCTTCCTGGATTCAATCAGACATTTTTAAAACTAAAAGCCTTTGCACAGGCTCAACTTACAACCCTATACCTCTTTCCTCTTCCTGGATTCAATCAGATGTTGTTAAAACTCACAGCTTGTGCACGCACACACACTTCCAGCCCCTGTACCACTTCCCTCTTCCTGGATTCACTCAGAGGTTTTTAAAACTCACAGCCTGTGCACACAAAAACACTTCCAGCGCCTGTACCTCTTCCCTCTTCCTGGATTCACTCATACGTTTTTAAAAGTCACAGCCTGTGCAAAGGCACACACTTCCAGACCCTCTGCTTTCTTCCCTCTTCCTGGATTCACTTAGAGGTTTTTAAAACTCACAGGCACACACTTCCAGCCCCTGTGCCTCTTCCCTCTTCCTGGATTCACTCAGAGGTTTTTAAAACTCACAGCCTGTGCACACACACACACTTCCAGCCCCTGTACCACTTCCCAGTTCCTGGATTAACTCAGATGTTTTTAAAACTCACAGCCTGTGCACAGGCACACACTTACAACCCTCTGCCTCGTCCCTCTCCCTGGATTCACTCAGATGTTTTTAAAAGTCAAAGCCTCTGCACAGGGACACACTTACAACCCTCTGCCTCGTCCCTCTTCCTGGATTCACTCAGATGTTTCAAAACGAACAGCCTGTGCACAGGGACACACTTACAAGCCTCTGCCTCTTCCCTCTTCCTGGATTCACTCAGAGGTTTGTAAAACTCACAGCCTCTGCACAGGGACACACTTCCAGACCCTCTGCCTCTTCCCTCTTCCTGGATTCACTCAGAGGTTTTTAAAACTCAAAGCCTGTGTACACACAAACACTTCCAGCCCCTATTGCTATTCCCTCTTCCTGTATTAAATCAGACATTTTTAAAACTAAAAGCCTCTGCACAGGAACACAGTTCCAGCCCCTGTGCCTCTTCCCTCTTCCTGGATTCACTCAGACGTTTTAAAAACTCACAGCCTGTGCACAGGAACACACTTCCAGACCCTCTGCCTCTTCCCTCTTCCTGGATTCAATCAGAGGTTTTTAAAACTCAAAGCCTCTGCACAGGGACACACTTACAACCCTCTGCCTCGTCCCTCTTCCTGGATTCACTCAGATGTTTTAAAACAAACATCCTGTGCCACACACACACTTCCAGACCCTCTGCCTCTTACCTCTTCCTGGATTCACTCAGAGGTTCTTAAAACTCAAAGCTTCTGCATAGGGACACACTTAAAACCCTATGCCTCTTCCCTCTTCCTGGATTCACTCAGAGGTTTTTAAAACTCACAGCCTCTGCACAGGGACACACTTACAACCCTCTGCCTCTTCCCTCTTCCTGGATTCACTCAGAGGTTTTTAAAACTCAAAGCCTCTGCACAGGGACACACTTCCAGACCCTCTGCCTCTTCCCTCTTCCTGGATTCACTCAGAGATTTTTAAAACTCAAAGCCTCTGCACAGGGACACATTTACAACCCTCTGCCTCTTCCCTCTTCCTGGATTCACTCAGAGGTTTTTAAAACTAACAGCCTGTGCACACACAAACACACTTCCAGCCCCTGTGCCTCTATCCTCTTCCTGGATTCACTCAGACGTTTTTAAAACTCACAGCCTGTTCACAGGAACACAGTTCCAGCCCCTCTACCTCTTCCCTCTTCCTGGATTCACTCAGACGTTTTTAAAACTCAAAGCCTGTGCACAGGGACACACTTACAACCCTCTGCCTTGTCCCTCTGCCTGGATTCACTCAGATGTTTAAAAACACACAGCCTTTGCAAACACACACACTTCCAGCCCCTGTGACTCTTCCTGGATTCACTCAGATGTTTTAAAACACACAGCCTGTGCACACACACACACACTTCCAGACCCTCTGCCTCTTCCCTCTTCCTGGATTCAATCAGACATTTTTAAAACTAAAAGCCTTTGCACAGGCTCACACTTACAACCCTATACCTCTTCCCTCTTCCTGGATTCAATCAGATGTTCTTAAAACTCACAGCTTGTGTACGCACACACACTTCCAGCCCCTGTACCACTTCCCTGTTCCTGGATTAACTCAGATTTTTTAAAACTCACAGCCTGTGCACAAACACATACTTCCAGCCCCTATGCCTCTTCCCTCTTCCTGGATTCACTCAGAGGTTTTTAAAACTCACAGCCTCTGCACAGGGACACACTTACAACCCTCTGCCTCTTCCCTCTTCCTGGATTCACTTAGAGGTTTTTAAAACTCACAGCCTCTGCACAGGGACACACTTACAACCATCTGCCTCTTCCCTCTTCCTGGATTCACTCAGAGGTTTTTAAAACTCAAAGCCTCTGTACAGGGACACACTTACAACCCTCTGCCTCTTCCCTCTTCCTAGATTCACTCAGAGGTTTTTAAAACTAACGCCCTGTGCATGCACGCACACGCTTCCAGCCCCTGTTCCTCTTCCCTCTTCCGGGATTAACTCAGAGGTTTTTAAAACTCACAGCCTCTGCACAGGGACTCACTTCCAGACCCTCTGCCTCTTCCCCCTTCCTGGAATAACTCAGAGGTTTTTAAAACTCACAGCCGGTGCACAGGGACACACTTAGAAGCCTCTGCCGCTTCCCTCTTCCTGGATTAACTCAGAGGTTTTTAAAACTCACAGCCTCTGCACAGGGACACACTTACAACCCTCTGCCTCTTCCCTCTTCCTGGATTCACTCAGAGGTTTTTAAAACTCAAAGCCTCTGTACAGGGACACACTTCCAGCCCCTGTGCCTCTTCCCTCTTCCTGGATTCACTCAGACGTTTTTAAAACTCAAAGCCTGTGCACAGGGACACACTTACAACCCTCTGCCTTGTCCCTCTGCCTGGATTCACTCAGATGTTTAAAAACACACAGCCTTTGCAAACACACACACTTCCAGCCCCTGTGACTCTTCCTGGATTCACTCAGATCTTTTAAAACACACAGCCTGTGCACACACACACACACTTCCAGACCCTCTGCCTCTTACCTCTTCCTGGATTCACTCAGACGTTCTTAAAACTCAAAGCCTCTGCACAGCGACACACTTAAAACCCTATGCCTCTTCCCTCTTCCTGGATTCACTCAGAGTTTTTTAAAACTCACAGCCTGTGCACAGGCACACGCTTCCAGACCCTCTGCCTCTTCCCTCTTCCTGGATTCAATCAGACATTTTTAAAACTAAAAGCCTTTGCACAGGCTCAACTTACAACCCTATACCTCTTCCCTCTTCCTGGATTCAATCAGATGTTGTTAAAACTCACAGCTTGTGCACGCACACACACTTCCAGCCCCTGTACCACTTCCCTGTTCCTGGATTAACTCAGATTTTTTAAAACTCACAGCCTGTGCACAAACACATACTTCCAGCCCCTATGCCTCTTCCCTCTTCCTGGATTCACTCAGAGGTTTTTAAAACTCACAGCCTCTGCACAGGGACACACTTACAACCCTCTGCCTCTTCCCTCTTCCTGGATTCACTTAGAGGTTTTTAAAACTCACAGCCTCTGCACAGGGACACACTTACAACCATCTGCCTCTTCCCTCTTCCTGGATTCACTCAGAGGTTTTTAAAACTCAAAGCCTCTGTACAGGGACACACTTACAACCCTCTGCCTCTTCCCTCTTCCTAGATTCACTCAGAGGTTTTTAAAACTAACGCCCTGTGCATGCACGCACACGCTTCCAGCCCCTGTTCCTCTTCCCTCTTCCGGGATTCACTCAGAGGTTTTTAAAACTCACAGCCTCTGCACAGGGACTCACTTCCAGACCCTCTGCCTCTTCCCCCTTCCTGGAATAACTCAGAGGTTTTTAAAACTCACAGCCGGTGCACAGGGACACACTTAGAAGCCTCTGCCGCTTCCCTCTTCCTGGATTAACTCAGAGGTTTTTAAAACTCACAGCCTCTGCACAGGGACACACTTACAACCCTCTGCCTCTTCCCTCTTCCTGGATTCACTCAGAGGTTTTTAAAACTCAAAGCCTCTGTACAGGGACACACTTCCAGCCCCTGTGCCTCTTCCCTCTTCCTGGATTCACTCAGACGTTTTAAAAACTCACAGCCTGTGCACAGGAACACACTTCCAGACCCTCTGCCTCTTCCCTCTTCCTGGATTCACTCAGAGGTTTTTAAAACTCAAAGCCTCTGCACAGGGACACACTTACAACCCTCTGCTTCGTCCCTCTTCCTGGATTCACTCAGATGTTTTAAAACAAACAGCCTGTGCAAACACACACACACTTCCAGCCCCTCTGCCTCTTCCCTCTTCCTGGATTCAGTCAGAGGTTTTTGAAACTCACAGCCTGTGCACAGGGACACACTTACAAGCCTCTGCCTCTTCCCTCTTCCTGGATTAACTCAGAGGTTTTTAAAACTCACAGCCTGTGCACACACACATACTTCCAGCCCCTATACCTCTTCCCTCTTCCTGGATTCACTCAGAGGTTTTTAAAACTCAAAGCCTCTGCACAGGGACACACTTACAACCCTCTGCCTCTTCCCTCTTCCTGGATTCACTCAGACGTTTTTAAAACTAACAGCCTGTGCACACACACAAACTTCCAGCCCCTATGCCTCTTCCCTCTTCCTGGATTCACTCAGAGGATTTTAAAACTCAAAGCCTCTGCACAGGGACACACTTACAACCCTCTGCCTCGTCCCTCTTCCTGGATTCACTCAGATGTTTTCAAAACTAACAGCCTGTGCACAGGGACACACTTAGAAGCCCCTGTGCCTCTTCCCTCTTCCTGGATTCACTCAGACGTTTTTAAAACTCGCAGCCGGTGCACAGGGACACACTTACAAGCCTCTGCCTCTTCCCTCTTCCTGGATTCACTCAGAGGTTTTTAAAACTCACAGCCTCTGCACAGGGACACACTTCCGGACCCTCTGCCTCTTCCATCTTCCTGGATTCACTCAGAGGTTTTTAAAACTCACAGCCGGTGCACAGGGACACACTTAGAAGCCTCTGCCTCTTCCCTCTTCCTGGATTCACTCAGAGGTTTTTAAAACTCACAGCCTCTGCACAGGGACACACTTACAACCCTCTGCCTCTTCCCTCTTCCTGGATTCACTCAGAGGTTTTTAAAACTCAAAGCCTCTGCACAGGGACACACTTACAACCCTCTGCCTCTTCCCTCTTCCTGGATTCACTCAGAGGTTTTTAAAACTCAAAGCCTCTGTACAGGGACACACTTACAACCCTCTGCCTCTTCCCTCTTCCTAGATTCACTCAGAGGTTTTTAAAACTAAAGGCCTGTGCACGCACACACACAGTTCCAGCCCCTGTGCCTCTTCCCTCTTCCTGGATTCACTCAGACGCTTTTAAAACACACAGCCTGTGCACAGGTACACAGTTCCAGCCCCTCTACCGCTTCCTTGTTCCTGGATTCAGTCAAATGTTTTTAAAACACACAGCCTGTGCACACAGACACACTTCCAGACCCGCTGCCTCTTCCCTCTTCCGGGATTCACTCAGAGGTTTTTAAAACTCAAAGCCTCTGCACAGGGACACACTTAAAACACTATGCCTCTTCCCTCTTCCTGGATTCACTCAGATGTTCTTAAAACTCACAGCTTGTGCACACAAACAGACTTCCAGCCCCTGTGCCTCTTCCCTCTTCCTGGATTCACTCAGACGTTTTTAAAACTCACAGCCTGTGCACACAGACACACTTCCAGCCGCTGTACCACTTCCCTGTTCCTGGATTAACTCAGATGTTTTTAAAACTCACAGCCTGTGCACAGGCACACACTTACAAACCTCTGCCTCTTCCCTCTTCCTGGATTCACTCAGATGTTTTAAAACACACAGCCTTTGCAAACACACACACTTCCAGCCCCTGTGCCTCTTCCCTCTTCCTGGATTCATTCAGACGTTTTAAAAACTCACAGCCTGTGCACAGGAACACACTTCCATACCCTCTGCCTCTTCCCTCTTCCTGGATTCACTCAGAGGTTTTTAAAACTCAAAGCCTGTGCACACACAAACACTTCCAGCCCCTATTGCTATTCCCTCTTCCTGTATTAAATCAGACATTTTTAAAACTAAAAGCCTCTGCACAGGCACACAGTACCAGCCCCTGTGCCTCTAACCTCTTCCTGGATTCACTCAGACGTTTTCAAAACTCAAAGCCTGTGCACAGGGACACACTTACAACCCTCTGCCTTGTCCCTCTGGCTGGATTCACTCAGATGTTTAAAAACACACAGCCTTTGCAAACACACACACTTCCAGCCCCTGTGCCTCTTCCCTCTTCCTGGATTCACTCAGACGTTTTTAAAACTCAAAGCCTCTGCACAGGGACACACTTAAAACCCTATGCCTCTTCCCTCTTCCTGGATTCAATCAGATGTTCTTAAAACTCACAGCTTGTGCACGAACACACACACTTCCAGCCCCTGTACCACTTCCCTGTTCCTGGATTAACCCAGATGTTCTTAAAACTCACAGCTTGTGCACACAAACAGACTTCCAGCCCCTGTGCCTCTTCCCTCTTCCTGGATTCACTCAGACGTTTTTAAAACTCACAGATTCTGCACAGGGACAAACTTCCAGACCCTGTACCACTTCCCTGTTCCTGGATTTACTCAGATGTTTTTAAAACTCACAGCCTGTGCACAGGGACACACTTCCAGCCTTTCTGCCTCTTCCCTCTTCCTGGATTCACTCAGAGGTTTTTAAAACTCAAAGCCTCTGTACAGGGACACACTTACAACCCTCTGCCTCTTCCCTCTTCCTAGATTCACTCAGAGGTTTTTAAAACTAACCGCCTGTGCACGCACACACACAGTTCCAGCCCCTGTGCCTCGTCCCTCTTCCTGGATTCACTCAGATGTTTTAATGCACACAGCCTGTGCACACACACACACTTCCAGACCCTGTGCCTCTTACCGCTTACTGGATTCACTCAGAGGTTCTTAAAACTCAAAGCCTCTGCACAGGGACATACTTAAAACCCTATGCCTCTTCCCTCTTCCTGGATTCACTCAGACCTTTTTAAAACTCACAGCCTGTGCACACAAACACACTTCCAGTCCCTGTGCCTCTTCCCTCTTCCTGGATTCACTCAGACGTTTTTAAAACTCACAGCCTGTGCACACACACACACTTCCAGCCCCTGTGCCTCTTCCCTTTTCCTGGATTCACTCAGAGGTTTTTAAAACTCAAAGCCGGTGCACACACAGACACTTCCAGCCCCTCTGCCTCCTCCCTCTTCATGGATTCACTCAGACGTTTTAAACCTCAAAGCCTGTGCACAGGCACATACTTCCAGCCACTTGCCTCTTCCTGGATTCACTCAGAGGTTTTAAAAACTCACAGGCACAGACTTCCAGGGCCTGTACCTCTTCCCTCTTCCTGGATTCACTCAGATGTTCTTAAAACTCACAGCTTGTGCACACAAACAGACTTCCAGCCCCTGTGCCTCTTCCCTCTTCCTGGATTCACTCAGACGTTTTTAAAACTCACAGCATCTGCACAGGGACACACTTCCAGACCCTGTACCACTTCCCTGTTCCTGGATTAACTCAGACATTTTTAAAACTCACAGCCGGTGCACAGGAAGACACTTACAACCGTCTGCCTCTTCCCTCTTCCTGGATTAACTCAGATGTTTTTAAAACTCAAAGACGGTGCACACACAGACACTTCCAGCCCCTCTGCCTCCTCCCTCTTCCTGGATTCACTCAGACGTTTTTAAAACTCAAAGCCTCTGTACAGGGACACACTTACAACCCTCTGCCTCTTCCCTCTTCCTAGATTCACTCAGAGGTTTTTAAAACTAACGGCCTGTGCACGCACACACACAGTTCCAGCCCCTGTGCCTCTTCCCTCTTCCTGGATTCACTCAGTCACTTTTAAAACACACAGCCTGTGCACAGGCACACAGTTCCAGCCCCTCTACCGCTTCCTTGTTCCTGGATTCAGTCAAATGTTTTTAAAACACACAGCCTGTGCACACAGACACACTTCCAGACCCGCTGCCTCTTCCCTCTTCCGGGATTCACTCAGAGGTTTTTAAAACTCAAAGCCTCTGCACAGGGACACACTTAAAACACTATGCCTCTTCCCTCTTCCTGGATTCACTCAGATGTTCTTAAAACTCACAGCTTGTGCACACAAACAGACTTCCAGCCCCTGTGCCTCTTCCCTCTTCCTGGATTCACTCAGACGTTTTTAAAACTCACAGCCTGTGCACACAGACACACTTCCAGCCCCTGTACCACTTCCCTGTTCCTGGATTAACTGAGATGTTTTTAAAACTCACAGCCTGTGCACAGGCACACACTTACAACCCTCTGCCTCGTCCCTCTTCCTGGATTCACTCAGATGTTTTAAAACACACAGCCTTTGCAAACACACACACTTCCAGCCCCTGTGCCTCTTCCCTCTTCCTGGATTCATTCAGACGTTTTAAAAACTCACAGCCTGTGCACAGGAACACACTTCCAGACCCTCTGCCTCTTCCCTCTTCCTGGATTCACTCAGAGGTTTTTAAAACTCAAAGCCTCTGCACAGGGACACACTTACAACCCTCTGCCTCTTCCCTCTTCCTAGATTCACTCAGAGGTTTTTAAAACTCAAAGCCTGTGCACACACAAACACTTCCAGCCCCTGTGCCTCTTCCCTCTTCCTGGATTCACTCAGACGTTTTTAAAACTCACAGCCTCTGCACAGGGACACACTTACAACGCTCTGCCTCGTCCCTCTTCCTGGATTCACTCAGATGTTTTAATGCACACAGCCTGTGCACACACACACACTTCCAGACCCTGTGCCTCTTACCGCTTACTGGATTCACTCAGAGGTTCTTAAAACTCAAAGCCTCTGGACAGGGACACACTTAAAACCCTATGCCTCTTTCCTCTTCCTGGATTCACTCAGACCTTTTTAAAACTCACAGCCTGTGCACACAAACAGACTTCCAGTCCCTGTGCCTCTTCCCTCTTCCTGGATTCACTCAGACGTTTTTAAAACTCAAAGCCTCTGCACAGGGACACACTTACAACCCTCTGCCTCGTCCCTCTTCCTGGATTCACTCAGATGTTTTTAAAACTCACAGCCTGTGCACACACACACACTTCCAGCCCATGTGCCTCTTCCCTCTTCCTGGATTCACTCAGACGTTTTTAAAACTCACAGCCTCTGCACAGGGACAAACTTCCAGACCCTGTACCACTTCCCTGTTCCTGGATTTACTCAGATGTTTTTAAAACTCACAGCCTGTGCACAGGGACACACTTCCAGCCTTTCTGCCTCTTCCCTCTTCCTGGATTCACTCAGAGGTTTTTAAAACTCAAAGCCTCTGTACAGGGACACACTTACAACCCTATGCCTCTTCCCTCTTCCTAGATTCACTCAGAGGTTTTTAAAACTCAAAGCCTGTGCACACACAAACACTTCCAGCCCCTGTGCCTCTTCCCTCTTCCTGGATTCACTCAGACGTTTTTAAAACTCACAGCCTCTGCACAGGGACACACTTACAACGCTCTGCCTCGTCCCTCTTCCTGGATTCACTCAGATGTTTTAATGCACACAGCCTGTGCACACACACACACTTCCAGACCCTGTGCCTCTTACCGCTTACTGGATTCACTCAGAGGTTCTTAAAACTCAAAGCCTCTGGACAGGGACACACTTAAAACCCTATGCCTCTTCCCTCTTCCTGGATTCACTCAGACCTTTTTAAAACTCACAGCCTGTGCACACAAACACACTTCCAGTCCCTGTGCCTCTTCCCTCTTCCTGGATTCACTCAGACGTTTTTAAAACTCAAAGCCTCTGCACAGGGACACACTTACAACCCTCTGCCTCGTCCCTCTTCCTGGATTCACTCAGATGTTTTTAAAACTCACAGCCTGTGCACACACACACACTTCCAGCCCCTGTACCACTTCCCTGTTCCTGGATTAACTCAGATGTTTTTAAAACTCAGAGCCTGTGCACAGGCACACACTTACAACCCTCTGCCTCGTCCCTCTTCCTGGATTCACTCAGATGTTTTAAAACACGCAGCCTTTGCAAACACACAAACTTCCAGCAACTGTGCCTCTTCCTGGATTAACTCAGATGTTTTTAAAGCTCACAGCCTGTGAGCACACACACTTCCAGCCCCTGTGCCTCTTCCCTTTACCTGGATTCACTCAGAGGTTTTTAAAACTCAAAGCCGGTGCACACACAGACACTTCCAGCCCCTCTGCCTCCTCCCTCTTCATGGATTCACTCAGACGTTTTTAAACCTCAAAGCCTGTGCACAGGCACATACTTCCAGCCACTTGCCTCTTCCTGGATTCACTCAGAGGTTTTTAAAACTCACAGGCACAGACTTCCAGCGCCTGTACCTCTTCCCTCTTCCTGGATTCACTCAGATGTTCTTAAAACTCACAGCTTGTGCACACAAACAGACTTCCAGCCCCTGTGCCTCTTCCCTCTTCCTGGATTCACTCAGACGTTTTTAAAACTCACAGCATCTGCACAGGGACACACTTCCAGACCCTGTACCACTTCCCTGTTCCTGGATTAACTCAGATATTTTTAAAACTCACAGCCGGTGCACAGGCAGACACTTACAACCGTCTGCCTCTTCCCTCTTCCTGGATTAACTCAGATGTTTTTAAAACTCAAAGACGGTGCACACACAGACACTTCCAGCCCCTCTGCCTCCTCCCTCTTCCTGGATTCACTCAGATGTTTTTAAACCTCAAAGCCTGTGCACAGGCACATACTTCCAGCCCCTCTGCCTCTTCCTGGATTCACTCAGAGGTTTTTAAAACTCACATCCTGTGCACACACAAACACTTCCAGCCCTTGTTCCTCTTCCCTCTTCCTGGATTCACTCAGACATTTTTAAAACTCACAGCCTGTGCAGAGGCACACACTTCCAGCGCCTGTACCTCTTCCCTCTTCCTGGATTCACTCAGACGTTTTTAAAACTCACAGCAAGTGCACACACACATACTTCCAGCAACTATGCCTCTTCCCTCTTCCTGGATTCACTCAGACTTTTTTAAAACTCACAGCCTCTGCACAGGGACACACTTACAACCCTCTGCCTCTTCCCTCTTCCTGGATTCACTGAGACGTTTTTAAAACTAAAAGCCTGTGCACACAAACACACTTCCTGTCCCTGTGCCTCTTCCCTCTTCCTGGATTCACTCAGACGTTTTTAAAACTCACAGCCTGTGCACACACACACACTTCCAGCCCCTCTACCACTTCCCTGTTCCTGTATTAACTCAGATGTTTTTAAAACTCACAGCCTGTGCACACACACAAACTTCCAGCCCCTATGCCTCTTCCCTCTTCCTGGATTCACTCAGAGGTTTTTAAAACTCAAAGCCTCTGCACAGGGACACACTTAAAATCCTATGCCTCTTCCTTCTTCCTGGATTCAATCAGAGGTTTTTAAAACTCACAGCCTCTGCATAGGGACTCACTTCCAAACCCTCTGCCTCTTCCCTCTTCCTGGATTCACTCAGACGTTTTTAAAACTCACAGCCTGTGCACACAAACACACTTCCAGTCCCTGTGCCTCTTCCCTCTTCCTGGATTCACTCAGACGTTTTTAAAACTCACAGCCTGTGCACACACACACACATCCAGCCCCTGTACCACTTCCCTGTTCCTGGATTAACTCAGATGTTTTTAAAATTCACATCCTGTGCACACACACACACGTCCAGCCCCTGTGCCTCTTCCCTCTTCCTGGATTCACTCAGACGTTTTAAAAACTCACAGCCTGTGCACAGGAACACACTTCACGACCCTCTGCCTCTTACCTCTTCCTGGATTCACTCAGAGGTTCTTCAAACTCAAAGCCTCTGCACAGGGACACACTTAAAACCCTATGCCTCTTCCTTCTTCCTGGATTCAATCAGAGGTTTTTAAAACTCACAGCCTCTGCATAGGGACTCACTTCCAAACCCTCTGCCTCTTCCCTCTTCCTGGATTCACTCAGACGTTTTTAAAACTCACAGCCTGTACACACAAACACACTTCCAGTCCCTGTGCCTCTTCCCTCTTCCTGGATTCACTCAGACGTTTTTAAAACTCACAGCCTGTGCACACACACACACATCCAGCCCCTCTACCACTTCCCTGTTCCTGGATTAACTCAGATGTTTTTAAAACTCACAGCCTGTGCACACACACATACTTCCAGCCCCTATACCTCTTCCCTCTTACTGGATTCACTCAGAGGTTTTTAAAACTCAAAGCCTCTGCACAGGGACACACTTACAACCCTCTGCCTCTTCCCTCTTCCTGGATTCACTCAGAGGTTTTTAAAACTAACAGCCTGTGCACACACACAAACTTCCAGCCCCTATGCCTCTTCCCTCTTCCTGGATTCACTCAGAGGTTTTTAAAACTCAAAGCCTCTGCACAGGGACACACTTACAACCCTCTGCCTCGTCCCTCTTCCTGGATTCACTCAGATGTTTTTAAAACTAACAGCCTGTGCACGCACATACACACTTCCAGCCCCTTTGCCTCTTCCCTCTTCCTGGATTCACTCAGACGTTTTTAAAACTCGCAGCCGGTGCACAGGGACACACTTACAAGCCTCTGCCTCTTCCCTCTTCCTGGATTCACTCAGAGGTTTTTAAAACTCACAGCCTCTGCACAGGGACACACTTCCGGACCCTCTGCCTCTTCCATCTTCCTGGATTCACTCAGAGGTTTTTAAAACTCACAGCCGGTGCACAGGGACACACTTAGAAGCCTCTGCCTCTTCCCTCTTCCTGGATTCACTCAGAGGTTTTTAAAACTCACAGCCTCTGCACAGGGACACACTTACAACCCTCTGCCTCTTCCCTCTTCCTGGATTCACTCAGAGGTTTTTAAAACTCAAAGCCTCTGTACAGGGACACACTTACAACCCTCTGCCTCTTCCCTCTTCCTGGATTCACTCAGACATTTTTAAAACTAAAAGCCTGTGCACAGGGACACACTTCCAGACCCTATGACTCTTCCCTCTTCCTTGATTCACTCAGAGGTTCTTCAAACTCAAAGCCTCTGCACAGGGACACACTTAAAACCCTATGCCTCTTCCTTCTTCCTGGATTCAATCAGAGGTTTTTAAAACTCACAGCCTCTGCATAGGGACTCACTTCCAAACCCTCTGCCTCTTCCCTCTTCCTGGATTCACTCAGACGTTTTTAAAACTCACAGCCTGTGCACACAAACACACTTCCAGTCCCTGTGCCTCTTCCCTCTTCCTGGATTCACTCAGACGTTTTTAAAACTCACAGCCTGTGCACACACACACACATCCAGCCCCTCTACCACTTCCCTGTTCCTGGATTAACTCAGATGTTTTTAAAACTCAAAGCCTCTGCACAGGGACACACTTCCAGACCCTATGACTCTTCCCTCTTCCTTGATTCACTCAGATGTTCTTTAAACTCACAGCTTGTGCACAGGGACACACTTCCAGCCCCTGTACCACTTCCCTGTTCCTAGATTAACTCAGTTGTTTTTAAAACTCACAGCCTGTGCAAACACACACACACTTCCAGCCCCTCTGCCTCTTCCCTCTTCCTGGATTCAGTCAGAGGTTTTTGAAACTCACAGCCTGTGCACAGGGACACACTTACAAGCCTCTGCCTCTTCCCTCTTCCTGGATTCACTCAGAGGTTTTTAAAACTCACAGCCTCTGCACAGGGACACACTTCCAGACCCTATGCCTCTTCCCTCTTCCTCGATTCACTCAGATGTTCTTTAAACTCACAGCTTGTGCACAGGGACACACTTCCAGCCCATGTACCACTTCCCTGTTCCTGGATTAACTCAGATGTTTTTAAAATTCACAGCCTGTGCACACACACACACTTCCAGCACCTGTGCCTCTTCCCTCTTCCTGGATTCACTCAGACGTTTTAAAAACTCACAGCCTGTGCACAGGAACACACTTCACGACCCTCTGCCTCTTCCGTCTTTCTGGATTAACTCAGAGGTTTTTAAAACTCAAAGCCTCTGCACAGGGACACACTTACTGCCCTCTGTCTCGTCCCTCTTCCTGGATTAACTCACATGTTTTTAAAACTCACAGCCTGTGCACACACACATACTTCCAGCCCCTATACCTCTTCCCTCTTCCTGGATTCACTCAGAGGTTTTTAAAACTCAAAGCCTCTGCACAGGGACACACTTACAACCCTCTGCCTCTTCCCTCTTCCTGGATTCACTCAGAGGTTTTTAAAACTAACAGCCTGTGCACGCACACACACTTCCAGACCCTCTGCCTCTTACCTCTTCCTGGATTCACTCAGAGGTTCTTCAAACTCAAAGCCTCTGCACAGGGACACACTTAAAACCCTATGCCTCTTCCTTCTTCCTGGATTCAATCAGAGGTTTTTAAAACTCACAGCCTCTGCATAGGGACTCACTTCCAAACCCTCTGCCTCTTCCCTCTTCCTGGATTCACTCAGACGTTTTTAAAACTCACAGCCTGTGCACGCACACACACTTCCAGACCCTCTGCCTCTTACCTCTTCCTGGATTCACTCAGAGGTCCTTCAAACTCAAAGCCTCTGAACAGGGACACACTTACTGCCCTCTGTCTCGTCCCTCTTCCTGGATTAACTCAGATGTTTTTAAAACTCACAGCCTGTGCACACACACATACTTCCAGCCCCTATACCTCTTCCCTCTTCCTGGATTCACTCAGAGGTTTTTAAAACTCAAAGCCTCTGCACAGGGACACACTTACAACCCTCTGCCTCTTCCCTCTTCCTGGATTCACTCAGAGGTTTTTAAAACTAACAGCCTGTGCACGCACACACACTTCCAGACCCTCTGCCTCTTACCTCTTCCTGGATTCACTCAGAGGTTCTTCAAACTCAAAGCCTCTGCACAGGGACACAGTTAAAACCCTATGCCTCTTCCTTCTTCCTGGATTCAATCAGAGGTTTTTAAAACTCACAGCCTCTGCATAGGGACTCACTTCCAAACCCTCTGCCTCTTCCCTCTTCCTGGATTCACTCAGACGTTTTTAAAACTCACAGCCTGTGCACACAAACACACTTCCAGTCCCTGTGCCTCTTCCCTCTTCCTGGATTCACTCAGACGTTTTTAAAACTCACAGCCTGTGCACAAACACACACATCCAGCCCCTGTACCACTTCCCTGTTCCTGGATTAACTCAGATGTTTTTAAAATTCACAGCCTGTGCACACACACACACTTCCAGCCCCTGTGCCTCTTCCCTCTTCCTGGATTCACTCAGACGTTTTAAAAACTCACAGCCTGTGCACAGGAACACACTTCACGACCCTCTGCCTCTTACCTCTTCCTGGATTCACTCAGAGGTTCTTCAAACTCAAAGCCTCTGCACAGGGACACACTTAAAACCCTATGCCTCTTCCTTCTTCCTGGATTCAATCAGAGGTTTTTAAAACTCACAGCCTCTGCATAGGGACTCACTTCCAAACCCTCTGCCTCTTCCCTCTTCCTGGATTCACTCAGACGTTTTTAAAACTCACAGCCTGTACACACAAACACACTTCCAGTCCCTGTGCCTCTTCCCTCTTCCTGGATTCACTCAGACGTTTTTAAAACTCACAGCCTGTGCACACACACACACATTCAGCCCCTCTACCACTTCCCTGTTCCTGGATTAACTCAGATGTTTTTAAAACTCACAGCCTGTGCACACACACATACTTCCAGCCCCTATACCTCTTCCCTCTTCCTGGATTCACTCAGAGGTTTTTAAAACTCAAAGCCTCTGCACAGGGACACACTTACAACCCTCTGCCTCTTCCCTCTTCCTGGATTCACTCAGAGGTTTTTAAAACTAACAGCCTGTGCACACACACAAACTTCCAGCCCCTATGCCTCTTCCCTCTTCCTGGATTTACTCAGAGGTTTTTAAAACTCAAAGCCTCTGCACAGGGACACACTTACAACCCTCTGCCTCGTCCCTCTTCCTGGATTCACTCAGATGTTTTTAAAACTAACAGCCTGTGCACAAACATACACACTTCCAGCCCCTGTGCCTCTTCCCTCTTCCTGGATTCACTCAGACGTTTTTAAAACTCGCAGCCGGTGCACAGGGACACACTTACAAGCCTCTGCCTCTTCCCGCTTCCTGGATTCACTCAGAGGTTTTTAAAACTCACAGCCTCTGCACAGGGACACACTTCCGGACCCTCTGCCTCTTCCATCTTCCTGGATTCACTCAGAGGTTTTTAAAACTCACAGCCGGTGCACAGGGACACACTTAGAAGCCTCTGCCTCTTCCCTCTTCCTGGATTCACTCAGAGGTTTTTAAAACTCACAGCCTCTGCACAGGGACACACTTACAACCCTCTGCCTCTTCCCTCTTCCTGGATTCACTCAGAGGTTTTTAAAACTCAAAGCCTCTGTACAGGGACACACTTACAACCCTCTGCCTCTTCCCTCTTCCTGGATTCACTCAGACATTTTTAAAACTAACAGCCTGTGCACGCGGACACACTTCCAGACCCTATGACTCTTCCCTCTTCCTTGATTCACTCAGAGGTTCTTCAAACTCAAAGCCTCTGCACAGGGACACACTTAAAACCCTATGCCTCTTCCTTCTTCCTGGATTCAATCAGAGGTTTTTAAAACTCACAGCCTCTGCATAGGGACTCACTTCCAAACCCTCTGCCTCTTCCCTCTTCCTGGATTCACTCAGACGTTTTTAAAACTCACAGCCTGTGCACACAAACACACTTCCAGTCCCTGTGACTCTTCCCTCTTCCTGGATTCACTCAGACGTTTTTAAAACTCACAGCCTGTGCACACACACACACATCCAGCCCCTCTACCACTTCCCTGTTCCTGGATTAACTCAGATGTTTTTAAAACTCAAAGCCTCTGCACAGGGACACACTTACAACCCTCTGCCTCTTCCCTCTTCCTGGATTCACTCAGACGTTTTTAAAACTAACAGCCTGTGCACGCACACGCACTTCCAGACCCTCTGCCTCTTACCTCTTCCTGGATTCACTCAGAGGTTCTTCAAACTCAAAGCCTCTGAACAGGGACACACTTACTGCCCTCTGTCTCGTCCCTCTTCCTGGATTAACTCAGATGTTTTTAAAACTCACAGCCTGTGCACACACACATACTTCCAGCCCCTATACCTCTTCCCTCTTCCTGGATTCACTCAGAGGTTTTTAAAACTCAAAGCCTCTGCACAGGGACACACTTACAACCCTCTGCCTCTTCCCTCTTCCTGGATTCACTCAGAGGTTTTTAAAACTAACAGCCTGTGCACGCACACACACTTCCAGACCCTCTGCCTCTTACCTCTTCCTGGATTCACTCAGAGGTTCTTCAAACTCAAAGCCTCTGCACAGGGACACACTTAAAACCCTATGCCTCTTCCTTCTTCCTGGATTCAATCAGAGGTTTTTAAAACTCACAGCCTCTGCATAGGGACTCACTTCCAAACCCTCTGCCTCTTCCCTCTTCCTGGATTCACTCAGACGTTTTTAAAACTCACAGCCTGTGCACACAAACACACTTCCAGTCCCTGTGCCTCTTCCCTCTTCCTGGATTCACTCAGACGTTTTTAAAACTCACAGCCTGTGCACACACACACACATCCAGCCCCTGTACCACTTCCCTGTTCCTGGATTAACTCAGATGTTTTTAAAATTCACAGCCTGTGCACACACACACACTTCCAGCCCCTGTGCCTCTTCCCTCTTCCTGGATTCACTCAGACGTTTTAAAAACTCACAGCCTGTGCACAGGAACACACTTCACGACCCTCTGCCTCTTACCTCTTCCTGGATTCACTCAGAGGTTCTTCAAACTCAAAGCCTCTGCACAGGGACACACTTAAAACCCTATGCCTCTTCCTTCTTCCTGGATTCAATCAGAGGTTTTTAAAACTCACAGCCTCTGCATAGGGACTCACTTCCAAACCCTCTGCCTCTTCCCTCTTCCTGGATTCACTCAGACGTTTTTAAAACTCACAGCCTGTACACACAAACACACTTCCAGTCCCTGTGCCTCTTCCCTCTTCCTGGATTCACTCAGACGTTTTTAAAACTCACAGCCTGTGCACACACACACACATCCAGCCCCTCTACCACTTCCCTGTTCCTGGATTAACTCAGATGTTTTTAAAACTCACAGCCTGTGCACACACACATACTTCCAGCCCCTATACCTCTTCCCTCTTCCTGGATTCACTCAGAGGTTTTTAAAACTCAAAGCCTCTGCACAGGGACACACTTACAACCCTCTGCCTCTTCCCTCTTCCTGGATTCACTCAGAGGTTTTTAAAACTAACAGCCTGTGCACACACACAAACTTCCAGCCCCTATGCCTCTTCCCTCTTCCTGGATTCACTCAGACGTTTTTAAAACTCGCAGCCGGTGCACAGGGACACACTTACAAGCCTCTGCCTCTTCCCTCTTCCTGGATTCACTCAGAGGTTTTTAAAACTCACAGCCTCTGCACAGGGACACACTTCCGGACCCTCTGCCTCTTCCATCTTCCTGGATTCACTCAGAGGTTTTTAAAACTCACAGCCGGTGCACAGGGACACACTTAGAAGCCTCTGCCTCTTCCCTCTTCCTGGATTCACTCAGAGGTTTTTAAAACTCACAGCCTCTGCACAGGGACTCACTTACAACCCTCTGCCTCTTCCCTCTTCCTGGATTCACTCAGAGGTTTTTAAAACTCAAAGCCTCTGTACAGGGACACACTTACAACCCTCTGCCTCTTCCCTCTTCCTGGATTCACTCAGACATTTTTAAAACTAAAAGCCTGTGCACAGGGACACACTTCCAGACCCTATGACTCTTCCCTCTTCCTTGTTTCACTCAGATGTTCTTTAAACTCACAGCTTGTGCACAGGGACACACTTCCAGCCCCTGTACCACTTCCCTGTTCCTAGATTAACTCAGTTGTTTTTAAAACTCACAGCCTGTGCAAACACACACACACTTCCAGCCCCTCTGCCTCTTCCCTCTTCCTGGATTCAGTCAGAGGTTTTTGAAACTCACAGCCTCTGCACAGGGACTCACTTACAACCCTCTGCCTCTTCCCTCTTCCTGGATTCACTCAGAGGTTTTTAAAACTCAAAGCCTCTGTACAGGGACACACTTACAACCCTCTGCCTCTTCCCTCTTCCTGGATTCACTCAGACATTTTTAAAACTAAAAGCCTGTGCACAGGGACACACTTCCAGACCCTATGACTCTTCCCTCTTCCTTGATTCACTCAGATGTTCTTTAAACTCACAGCTTGTGCACAGGGACACACTTCCAGCCCCTGTACCACTTCCCTGTTCCTAGATTAACTCAGTTGTTTTTAAAACTCACAGCCTGTGCAAACACACACACACTTCCAGCCCCTCTGCCTCTTCCCTCTTCCTGGATTCAGTCAGAGGTTTTTGAAACTCACAGCCTGTGCACAGGGACACACTTACAAGCCTCTGCCTCTTCCCTCTTCCTGGATTAACTCAGAGGTTTTTAAAACTCACAGCCTGTGCACACACACATACTTCCAGCCCCTATACCTCTTCCCTCTTCCTGGATTCACTCAGAGGTTTTTAAAACTCAAAGCCTCTGCACAGGGACACACTTACAACCCTCTGCCTCTTCCCTCTTCCTGGATTCACTCAGAGGTTTTTAAAACTAACAGCCTGTGCACACACACAAACTTCCAGCCACTATGCCTCTTCCCTCTTCCTGGATTCACTCAGAGGTTTTTAAAACTCAAAGCCTCTGCACAGGGACACACTTACAACCCTCTGCCTCGTCCCTCTTCCTGGATTCACTCAGATGTTTTTAAAACTAACAGCCTGTGCACGCACATACACACTTCCAGCCCCTGTGCCTCTTCCCTCTTCCTGGATTCACTCAGACGTTTTTAAAACTCGCAGCCGGTGCACAGGGACACACTTACAAGCCTCTGCCTCTTCCCTCTTCCTGGATTCACTCAGAGGTTTTTAAAACTCACAGCCTCTGCACAGGGACACACTTCCGGACCCTCTGCCTCTTCCATCTTCCTGGATTCACTCAGAGGTTTTTAAAACTCACAGCCGGTGCACAGGGACACACTTAGAAGCCTCTGCCTCTTCCCTCTTCCTGGATTCACTCAGAGGTTTTTAAAACTCACAGCCTCTGCACAGGGACACACTTACAACCCTCTGCCTCTTCCCTCTTCCTGGATTCACTCAGAGGTTTTTAAAACTCAAAGTGTCTGTACAGGGACACACTTACAACCCTCTGCCTCTTCCCTCTTCCTGGATTCACTCAGACATTTTTAAAACTAAAAGCCTGTGCACAGGGACACACTTCCAGACCCTATGACTCTTCCCTCTTCCTTGATTCACTCAGATGTTCTTTAAACTCACAGCTTGTGCACAGGGACACACTTCCAGCCCCTGTACCACTTCCCTGTTCCTAGATTAACTCAGTTGTTTTTAAAACTCACAGCCTGTGCAAACACACACACACTTCCAGCCCCTCTGCCTCTTCCCTCTTCCTGGATTCAGTCAGAGGTTTTTGAAACTCACAGCCTGTGCACAGGGACACACTTACAAGCCTCTGCCTCTTCCCTCTTCCTGGATTCACTCAGAGGTTTTTAAAACTCACAGCCTCTGCACAGGGACACACTTCCAGACCCTATGCCTCTTCCCTCTTCCTCGATTCACTCAGATGTTCTTTAAACTCACAGCTTGTGCACAGGGACACACTTCCAGCCCCTGTACCACTTCCCTGTTCCTGGATTAACTCAGATGTTTTTAAAATTCACAGCCTGTGCACACACACACACTTCCAGCCCCTGTGCCTCTTCCCTCTTCCTGGATTCACTCAGACGTTTTAAAAACTCACAGCCTGTGCACAGGAACACACTTCACGACCCTCTGCCTCTTCCGTCTTCCTGGATTAACTCAGAGGTTTTTAAAACTCAAAGCCTCTGCACAGGGACACACTTACTGCCCTCTGTCTCGTCCCTCTTCCTGGATTAACTCAGAGGTTTTTAAAACTCAAAGCCTCTGCACAGGGACACACTTACAACCCTCTGCCTCTTCCCTCTTCCTGGATTCACTCAGAGGTTTTTAAAACTAACAGCCTGTGCACACAAACAAACTTCCAGCCCCTATGCCTCTTCCCTCTTCCTGGATTCACTCAGAGGTTTTTAAAACTCAAAGCCTCTGCACAGGGACACACTTACAACCCTCTGCCTCGTCCCTCTTCCTGGATTCACTCAGATGTTTTTAAAACTAACAGCCTGTGCACGCACATACACACTTCCAGCCCCTGTGCCTCTTCCCTCTTCCTGGATTCACTCAGACGTTTTTAAAACTCACAGCCGGTGCACAGGGACACACTTACAAGCCTCTGCATCTTCCCTCTTCCTGGATTCACTCAGAGGTTTTTAAAACTCACAGCCTCTGCACAGGGACACACTTCCAGCCCCTGTACCACTTCCCTGTTCCTAGATTAACTCAGTTGTTTTTAAAACTCACAGCCTGTGCAAACACACACACACTTCCAGCCCCTCTGCCTCTTCCCTCTTCCTGGATTCAGTCAGAGGTTTTTGAAACTCACAGCCTGTGCACAGGGACACACTTACAAGCCTCTGCCTCTTCCCTCTTCCTGGATTAACTCAGAGGTTTTTAAAACTCACAGCCTGTGCACACACACATACTTCCAGCCCCTATACCTCTTCCCTCTTCCTGGATTCACTCAGAGGTTTTTAAAACTCAAAGCCTCTGCACAGGGACACACTTACAACCCTCTGCCTCTTCCCTCTTCCTGGATTCACTCAGAGGTTTTTAAAACTAACAGCCTGTGCACACACACAAACTTCCAGCCACTATGCCTCTTCCCTCTTCCTGGATTCACTCAGAGGTTTTTAAAACTCAAAGCCTCTGCACAGGGACACACTTACAACCCTCTGCCTCGTCCCTCTTCCTGGATTCACTCAGATGTTTTTAAAACTAACAGCCTGTGCACGCACATACACACTTCCAGCCCCTGTGCCTCTTCCCTCTTCCTGGATTCACTCAGACGTTTTTAAAACTCGCAGCCGGTGCACAGGGACACACTTACAAGCCTCTGCCTCTTCCCTCTTCCTGGATTCACTCAGAGGTTTTTAAAACTCACAGCCTCTGCACAGGGACACACTTCCGGACCCTCTGCCTCTTCCATCTTCCTGGATTCACTCAGAGGTTTTTAAAACTCACAGCCGGTGCACAGGGACACACTTAGAAGCCTCTGCCTCTTCCCTCTTCCTGGATTCACTCAGAGGTTTTTAAAACTCACAGCCTCTGCACAGGGACACACTTACAACCCTCTGCCTCTTCCCTCTTCCTGGATTCACTCAGAGGTTTTTAAAACTCAAAGTGTCTGTACAGGGACACACTTACAACCCTCTGCCTCTTCCCTCTTCCTGGATTCACTCAGACATTTTTAAAACTAAAAGCCTGTGCACAGGGACACACTTCCAGACCCTATGACTCTTCCCTCTTCCTTGATTCACTCAGATGTTCTTTAAACTCACAGCTTGTGCACAGGGACACACTTCCAGCCCCTGTACCACTTCCCTGTTCCTAGATTAACTCAGTTGTTTTTAAAACTCACAGCCTGTGCAAACACACACACACTTCCAGCCCCTCTGCCTCTTCCCTCTTCCTGGATTCAGTCAGAGGTTTTTGAAACTCACAGCCTGTGCACAGGGACACACTTACAAGCCTCTGCCTCTTCCCTCTTCCTGGATTCACTCAGAGGTTTTTAAAACTCACAGCCTCTGCACAGGGACACACTTCCAGACCCTATGCCTCTTCCCTCTTCCTCGATTCACTCAGATGTTCTTTAAACTCACAGCTTGTGCACAGGGACACACTTCCAGCCCCTGTACCACTTCCCTGTTCCTGGATTAACTCAGATGTTTTTAAAATTCACAGCCTGTGCACACACACACACTTCCAGCCCCTGTGCCTCTTCCCTCTTCCTGGATTCACTCAGACGTTTTAAAAACTCACAGCCTGTGCACAGGAACACACTTCACGACCCTCTGCCTCTTCCGTCTTCCTGGATTAACTCAGAGGTTTTTAAAACTCAAAGCGTCTGCACAGGGACACACTTACTGCCCTCTGTCTCGTCCCTCTTCCTGGATTAACTCAGAGGTTTTTAAAACTCAAAGCCTCTGCACAGGGACACACTTACAACCCTCTGCCTCTTCCCTCTTCCTGGATTCACTCAGAGGTTTTTAAAACTAACAGCCTGTGCACACAAACAAACTTCCAGCCCCTATGCCTCTTCCCTCTTCCTGGATTCACTCAGAGGTTTTTAAAACTCACAGCCTCTGCACAGGGACACACTTCCAGCCCCTGTACCACTTCCCTGTTCCTAGATTAACTCAGTTGTTTTTAAAACTCACAGCCTGTGCAAACACACACACACTTCCAGCCCCTCTGCCTCTTCCCTCTTCCTGGATTCAGTCAGAGGTTTTTGAAACTCACAGCCTGTGCACAGGGACACACTTACAAGCCTCTGCCTCTTCCCTCTTCCTGGATTAACTCAGAGGTTTTTAAAACTCACAGCCTGTGCACACACACATACTTCCAGCCCCTATACCTCTTCCCTCTTCCTGGATTCACTCAGAGGTTTTTAAAACTCAAAGCCTCTGCACAGGGACACACTTACAACCCTCTGCCTCTTCCCTCTTCCTGGATTCACTCAGAGGTTTTTAAAACTAACAGCCTGTGCACACACACAAACTTCCAGCCACTATGCCTCTTCCCTCTTCCTGGATTCACTCAGAGGTTTTTAAAACTCAAAGCCTCTGCACAGGGACACACTTACAACCCTCTGCCTCGTCCCTCTTCCTGGATTCACTCAGATGTTTTTAAAACTAACAGCCTGTGCACGCACATACACACTTCCAGCCCCTGTGCCTCTTCCCTCTTCCTGGATTCACTCAGACGTTTTTAAAACTCACAGCCGGTGCACAGGGACACACTTACAAGCCTCTGCCTCTTCCCTCTTCCTGGATTCACTCAGAGGTTTTTAAAACTCACAGCCTCTGCACAGGGACACACTTCCGGACCCTCTGCTTCTTCCATCTTCCTGGATTCACTCAGAGGTTTTTAAAACTCACAGCCGGTGCACAGGGACACACTTAGAAGCCTCTGCCTCTTCCCTCTTCCTGGATTCACTCAGAGGTTTTTAAAACTCACAGCCTCTGCACAGGGACACACTTCCGGACCCTCTGCCTCTTCCATCTTCCTGGATTCACTCAGAGGTTTTTAAAACTCACAGCCGGTGCACAGGGACACACTTACAACCCTCTGCCTCTTCCCTCTTCCTGGATTCACTCAGAGGTTTTTAAAACTCACAGCCTCTGTACAGGGACACACTTACAACCCTCTGCCTCTTCCCTCTTCCTGGATTCACTCAGACATTTTTAAAACTAAAAGCCTGTGCACAGGGACACACTTCCAGACCCTATGACTCTTCCCTCTTCCTTGATTCACTCAGATGTTCTTTAAACTCACAGCTTGTGCACAGGGACACACTTCCAGCCCCTGTACCACTTCCCTGTTCCTAGATTAACTCAGTTGTTTTTAAAACTCACAGCCTGTGCAAACACACACACACTTCCAGCCCCTCTGCCTCTTCCCTCTTCCTGGATTCAGTCAGAGGTTTTTGAAACTCACAGCCTGTGCACAGGGACACACTTACAAGCCTCTGCCTCTTCCCTCTTCCTGGATTCACTCAGAGGTTTTTAAAACTCACAGCCTCTGCACAGGGACACACTTCCAGACCCTATGCCTCTTCCCTCTTCCTCGATTCACTCAGATGTTCTTTAAACTCACAGCTTGTGCACATGGACACACTTCCAGCCCCTGTACCACTTCCCTGTTCCTGGATTAACTCAGATGTTTTTAAAATTCACAGCCTGTGCACACACACACACTTCCAGCCCCTGTGCCTCTTCCCTCTTCCTGGATTCACTCAGACGTTTTAAAAACTCACAGCCTGTGCACAGGAACACACTTCACGACCCTCTGCCTCTTCCGTCTTCCTGGATTAACTCAGAGGTTTTTAAAACTCAAAGCCTCTGCAAAGGGACACACTTACTGCCCTCTGTCTCGTCCCTCTTCCTGGATTAACTCAGATGTTTTTAAAACTCACAGCCTGTGCACACACACATACTTCCAGCCCCTATACCTCTTCCCTTTTCCTGGATTCACTCAGAGGTTTTTAAAACTCAAAGCCTCTGCACAGGGACACACTTACAACCCTCTGCCTCTTCCCTCTTCCTGGATTCACTCAGACGTTTTTAAAACTCACAGCCTGTGCACACAAACACACTTCCAGTCCCTGTGCCTCTTCCCTCTTCCTGGATTCACTCAGACGTTTTTAAAACTCACAGCCTGTGCACACACACACACATCCAGCCCCTCTACCACTTCCCTGTTCCTGGATTAACTCAGATGTTTTTAAAACTCAAAGCCTCTGCACAGGGACACACTTAAAACCCTCTGCCTCTTCCCTCTTCCTGGATTCACTCAGAGGTTTTTAAAACTAACAGCCTGTGCACGCACACACACTTCCAGACCCTCTGCCTCTTACCTCTTCCTGGATTCACTCAGAGGTTCTTCAAACTCAAAGCCTGTGCACAGGGACACACTTACTGCCCTCTGTCTCGTCCCTCTTCCTGGATTAACTCAGATGTTTTTAAAACTCACAGCCTGTGCACACACACATACTTCCAGCCCCTATACCTCTTCCCTCTTCCTGGATTCACTCAGAGGTTTTTAAAACTCAAAGCCTCTGCACAGGGACACACTTACAACCCTCTGCCTCTTCCCTCTTCCTGGATTCACTCAGAGGTTTTTAAAACTAACAGCCTGTGCACGCACACACACTTCCAGACCCTCTGCCTCTTACCTCTTCCTGGATTCACTCAGAGGTTCTTCAAACTCAAAGCCTGTGCACAGGGACACACTTACTGCCCTCTGTCTCGTCCCTCTTCCTGGATTAACTCAGATGTTTTTAAAACTCACAGCCTGTGCACACACACATACTTCCAGCCCCTATACCTCTTCCCTCTTCCTGGATTCACTCAGAGGTTTTTAAAACTCAAAGCGTCTGCACAGGGACACACTTACAACCCTCTGCCTCTTACCTCTTGCTGGATTCACTCAGAGGTTCTTCAAACTCAAAGCCTCTGCACAGGGACACACTTAAAACCCTATGCCTCTTCCTTCTTCCTGGATTCAATCAGAGGTTTTTAAAACTCACAGCCTCGGCATAGGGACTCACTTCCAAACCCTCTGCCTCTTCCCTCTTCCTGGATTCACTCAGACATTTTTAAAACTCACAGCCTGTGCACACAAACACACTTCCAGTACCTGTGCCTCTTCCCTCTTCCTGGATTCACTCAGACGTTTTTAAAACTCACAGCCTGTGCACAGACACACACATCCAGCCCCTCTACCACTTCCCTGTTCCTGGATTAACTCAGATGTTTTTAAAACTCAAAGCCTCTGCACAGGGACACACTTACAACCCTCTGCCTCTTCCCTCTTCCTGGATTCACTCAGAGGTTTTTAAAACTAACAGCCTGTGCACGCACACACACTTCCAGCCCCTATACCTCTTCCCTCTTCCTGGATTCACTCAAAGGTTTTTAAAACTCAAAGCCTCTGCACAGGGACACACTTACAACCCTCTGCCTCTTCCCTCTTCCTGGATTCACTCAGAGGTTTTTAAAACTAACAGCCTGTGCACGCACACACACTTCCAGACCCTCTGCCTCTTACCTCTTCCTGGATTCACTCAGAGGTTCTTCAAACTCAAAGCCTCTGCACAGGGACACAGTTACAAGCCTCTGCCTCTTCCCTCTTCCTGGATTCACTCAGAGGTTTTTAAAACTCACAGCCTCTGCACAGGGACACACTTCCAGACCCTATGCCTCTTCCCTCTTCCTCGATTCACTCAGATGTTCTTTAAACTCACAGCTTGTGCACATGGACACACTTCCAGCCCCTGTACCACTTCCCTGTTCCTGGATTAACTCAGATGTTTTTAAAATTCACAGCCTGTGCACACACACACACTTCCAGCCCCTGTGCCTCTTCCCTCTTCCTGGATTCACTCAGACGTTTTAAAAACTCACAGCCTGTGCACAGGAACACACTTCACGACCCTCTGCCTCTTCCGTCTTCCTGGATTAACTCAGAGGTTTTTAAAACTCAAAGCCTCTGCAAAGGGACACACTTACTGCCCTCTGTCTCGTCCCTCTTCCTGGATTAACTCAGATGTTTTTAAAACTCACAGCCTGTGCACACACACATACTTCCAGCCCCTATACCTCTTCCCTTTTCCTGGATTCACTCAGAGGTTTTTAAAACTCAAAGCCTCTGCACAGGGACACACTTACAACCCTCTGCCTCTTCCCTCTTCCTGGATTCACTCAGAGGTTTTTAAAACTAACAGCCTGTGCACGCACACACACTTCCAGACCCTCTGCCTCTTACCTCTTCCTGGATTCACTCAGAGGTTCTTCAAACTCAAAGCCTCTGCACAGGGACACACTTAAAACCCTATGCCTCTTCCTTCTTCCTGGATTCAATCAGAGGTTTTTAAAACTCACAGCCTCTGCATAGGGACTCACTTCCAAACCCTCTGCCTCTTCCCTCTTCCTGGATTCACTCAGACGTTTTTAAAACTCACAGCCTGTGCACACAAACACACTTCCAGTCCCTGTGCCTCTTCCCTCTTCCTGGATTCACTCAGACGTTTTTAAAACTCACAGCCTGTGCACACACACACACATCCAGCCCCTCTACCACTTCCCTGTTCCTGGATTAACTCAGATGTTTTTAAAACTCAAAGCCTCTGCACAGGGACACACTTAAAACCCTCTGCCTCTTCCCTCTTCCTGGATTCACTCAGAGGTTTTTAAAACTAACAGCCTGTGCACGCACACACACTTCCAGACCCTCTGCCTCTTACCTCTTCCTGGATTCACTCAGAGGTTCTTCAAACTCAAAGCCTGTGCACAGGGACACACTTACTGCCCTCTGTCTCGTCCCTCTTCCTGGATTAACTCAGATGTTTTTAAAACTCACAGCCTGTGCACACACACATACTTCCAGCCCCTATACCTCTTCCCTCTTCCTGGATTCACTCAGAGGTTTTTAAAACTCAAAGCCTCTGCACAGGGACACACTTACAACCCTCTGCCTCTTCCCTCTTCCTGGATTCACTCAGAGGTTTTTAAAACTAACAGCCTGTGCACGCACACACACTTCCAGACCCTCTGCCTCTTACCTCTTCCTGGATTCACTCAGAGGTTCTTCAAACTCAAAGCCTGTGCACAGGGACACACTTACTGCCCTCTGTCTCGTCCCTCTTCCTGGATTAACTCAGATGTTTTTAAAACTCACAGCCTGTGCACACACACATACTTCCAGCCCCTATACCTCTTCCCTCTTCCTGGATTCACTCAGAGGTTTTTAAAACTCAAAGCCTCTGCACAGGGACACACTTACAACCCTCTGCCTCTTACCTCTTGCTGGATTCACTCAGAGGTTCTTCAAACTCAAAGCCTCTGCACAGGGACACACTTAAAACCCTATGCCTCTTCCTTCTTCCTGGATTCAATCAGAGGTTTTTAAAACTCACAGCCTCGGCATAGGGACTCACTTCCAAACCCTCTGCCTCTTCCCTCTTCCTGGATTCACTCAGACATTTTTAAAACTCACAGCCTGTGCACACAAACACACTTCCAGTACCTGTGCCTCTTCCCTCTTCCTGGATTCACTCAGACGTTTTTAAAACTCACAGCCTGTGCACAGACACACACATCCAGCCCCTCTACCACTTCCCTGTTCCTGGATTAACTCAGATGTTTTTAAAACTCAAAGCCTCTGCACAGGGACACACTTACAACCCTCTGCCTCTTCCCTCTTCCTGGATTCACTCAGAGGTTTTTAAAACTAACAGCCTGTGCACGCACACACACTTCCAGCCCCTATACCTCTTCCCTCTTCCTGGATTCACTCAAAGGTTTTTAAAACTCAAAGCCTCTGCACAGGGACACACTTACAACCCTCTGCCTCTTCCCTCTTCCTGGATTCACTCAGAGGTTTTTAAAACTAACAGCCTGTGCACGCACACACACTTCCAGACCCTCTGCCTCTTACCTCTTCCTGGATTCACTCAGAGGTTCTTCAAACTCAAAGCCTCTGCACAGGGACACACTTAAAACCCTATGCCTCTTCCTTCTTCCTGGATTCAATCAGAGGTTTTTAAAACTCACAGCCTCTGCATAGGGACTCACTTCCAAACCCTCTGCCTCTTCCCTCTTCCTGGATTCACTCAGACGTTTTTAAAACTCACAGCCTGTGCACACAAACACACTTCCAGTCCCTGTGCCTCTTCCCTCTTCCTGGATTCACTCAGACGTTTTTAAAACTCACAGCCTGTGCACACAAACACACTTCCAGTCCCTGTGCCTCTTCCCTCTTCCTGGATTCACTCAGACGTTTTTAAAACTCACAGCCTGTGCACACAAACAAACATCCAGCCCCTCTACCACTTCCCTGTTCCTGGATTAACTCAGATGTTTTTAAAACTCACAGCCTCTGCATAGGGACTCACTTCCAAACCCTCTGCCTCTTCCCTCTTCCTGGATTCACTCAGACGTTTTTAAAACTCACAGCCTGTGCACACAAACACACTTCCAGTCCCTGTGCCTCTTCCCTCTTCCTGGATTCACTCAGACGTTTTTAAAACTCACAGCCTGTGCACACAAACACACTTCCAGTCCCTGTGCCTCTTCCCTCTTCCTGGATTCACTCAGACGTTTTTAAAACTCACAGCCTGTGCACACAAACAAACATCCAGCCCCTCTACCACTTCCCTGTTCCTGGATTAACTCAGATGTTTTTAAAACTCAAAGCCTCTGCACAGGGACACACTTACAACCCTCTGCCTCTTCCCTCTTCCTGGATTCACTCAGAGGTTTTTAAAACTAACAGCCTGTGCACGCACACACACTTCCAGCCCCTATACCTCTTCCCTCTTCCTGGATTCACTCAAAGGTTTTTAAAACTCAAAGCCTCTGCACAGGGACACACTTACAACCCTCTGCCTCTTCCCTCTTCCTGGATTCACTCAGAGGTTTTTAAAACTAACAGCCTGTGCACGCACACACACTTCCAGACCCTCTGCCTCTTACCTCTTCCTGGATTCACTCAGAGGTTCTTCAAACTCAAAGCCTCTGCACAGGGACACACTTAAAACCCTATGCCTCTTCCTTCTTCCTGGATTCAATCAGAGGTTTTTAAAACTCACAGCCTCTGCATAGGGACTCACTTCCAAACCCTCTGCCTCTTCCCTCTTCCTGGATTCACTCAGACGTTTTTAAAACTCACAGCCTGTGCACACAAACACACTTCCAGTCCCTGTGCCTCTTCCCTCTTCCTGGATTCACTCAGACGTTTTTAAAACTCACAGCCTGTGCACACACACACACATCCAGCCCCTCTACCACTTCCCTGTTCCTGGATTAACTCAGATGTTTTTAAAACTCAAAGCCTCTGCACAGGGACACACTTACAACCCTCTGCCTCTTCCCTCTTCCTGGATTCACTCAGAGGTTTTTAAAACTAACAGCCTGTGCACGCACACACACTTCCAGACCCTCTGCCTCTTACCTCTTCCTGGATTCACTCAGAGGTTCTTCAAACTCAAAGCCTGTGCACAGGGACACACTTACTGCCCTCTGTCTCGTCCCTCTTCCTGGATTAACTCAGATGTTTTTAAAACTCACAGCCTGTGCACACACACATACTTCCAGCCCCTATACCTCTTCCCTCTTCCTGGATTCACTCAGAGGTTTTTAAAACTCAAAGCCTCTGCAGAGGGACACACTTACAACCCTCTGCCTCTTCCCTCTTCCTGGATTCACTCAGAGGTTTTTAAAACTAACATCCTGTGCACGCACACACACTTCCAGACCCTCTGCCTCTTACCTCTTCCTGGATTCACTCAGAGGTTCTTCAAACTCAAAGCCTCTGCACAGGGACACACTTAAAACCCTATGCCTCTTCCTTCTTCCTGGATTCAATCAGAGGTTTTTAAAACTCACAGCCTCTGCATAGGGACTCACTTCCAAACCCTCTGCCTCTTCCCTCTTCCTGGATTCACTCAGACGTTTTTAAAACTCACAGCCTGTGCACACAAACACACTTCCAGTCCCTGTGCCTCTTCCCTCTTCCTGGATTCACTCAGACGTTTTTAAAACTCACAGCCTGTGCACACACACACACATCCAGCCCCTCTACCACTTCCCTGTTCCTGGATTAACTCAGATGTTTTTAAAACTCAAAGCCTCTGCACAGGGACACACTTAAAACCCTCTGCCTCTTCCCTCTTCCTGGATTCACTCAGAGGTTTTTAAAACTAACAGCCTGTGCACGCACACACACTTCCAGACCCTCTGCCTCTTACCTCTTCCTGGATTCACTCAGAGGTTCTTCAAACTCAAAGCCTGTGCACAGGGACACACTTACTGCCCTCTGTCTCGTCCCTCTTCCTGGATTAACTCAGATGTTTTTAAAACTCACAGCCTGTGCACACACACATACTTCCAGCCCCTATACCTCTTCCCTCTTCCTGGATTCACTCAGAGGTTTTTAAAACTCAAAGCCTCTGCACAGGGACACACTTACAACCCTCTGCCTCTTCCCTCTTCCTGGATTCACTCAGAGGTTTTTAAAACTAACAGCCTGTGCACGCACACACACTTCCAGACCCTCTGCCTCTTACCTCTTCCTGGATTCACTCAGAGGTTCTTCAAACTCAAAGCCTGTGCACAGGGACACACTTACTGCCCTCTGTCTCGTCCCTCTTCCTGGATTAACTCAGATGTTTTTAAAACTCACAGCCTGTGCACACACACATACTTCCAGCCCCTATACCTCTTCCCTCTTCCTGGATTCACTCAGAGGTTTTTAAAACTCAAAGCCTCTGCACAGGGACACACTTACAACCCTCTGCCTCTTCCCTCTTCCTGGATTCACTCAGAGGTTTTTAAAACTAACAGCCTGTGCACGCACACACACTTCCAGACCCTCTGCCTCTTACCTCTTCCTGGATTCACTCAGAGGTTCTTCAAACTCAAAGCCTCTGCACAGGGACACACTTAAAACCCTATGCCTCTTCCTTCTTCCTGGATTCAATCAGAGGTTTTTAAAACTCACAGCCTCTGCATAGGGACTCACTTCCAAACCCTCTGCCTCTTCCCTCTTCCTGGATTCACTCAGACGTTTTTAAAACTCACAGCCTGTGCACACAAACACACTTCCAGTCCCTGTGCCTCTTCCCTCTTCCTGGATTCACTCAGACGTTTTTAAAACTCACAGCCTGTGCACACAAACACACTTCCAGTCCCTGTGCCTCTTCCCTCTTCCTGGATTCACTCAGACGTTTTTAAAACTCACAGCCTGTGCACACAAACAAACATCCAGCCCCTCTACCACTTCCCTGTTCCTGGATTAACTCAGATGTTTTTAAAACTCACAGCCTCTGCATAGGGACTCACTTCCAAACCCTCTGCCTCTTCCCTCTTCCTGGATTCACTCAGACGTTTTTAAAACTCACAGCCTGTGCACACAAACACACTTCCAGTCCCTGTGCCTCTTCCCTCTTCCTGGATTCACTCAGACGTTTTTAAAACTCACAGCCTGTGCACACAAACACACTTCCAGTCCCTGTGCCTCTTCCCTCTTCCTGGATTCACTCAGACGTTTTTAAAACTCACAGCCTGTGCACACAAACAAACATCCAGCCCCTCTACCACTTCCCTGTTCCTGGATTAACTCAGATGTTTTTAAAACTCAAAGCCTCTGCACAGGGACACACTTACAACCCTCTGCCTCTTCCCTCTTCCTGGATTCACTCAGAGGTTTTTAAAACTAACAGCCTGTGCACGCACACACACTTCCAGCCCCTATACCTCTTCCCTCTTCCTGGATTCACTCAAAGGTTTTTAAAACTCAAAGCCTCTGCACAGGGACACACTTACAACCCTCTGCCTCTTCCCTCTTCCTGGATTCACTCAGAGGTTTTTAAAACTAACAGCCTGTGCACGCACACACACTTCCAGACCCTCTGCCTCTTACCTCTTCCTGGATTCACTCAGAGGTTCTTCAAACTCAAAGCCTCTGCACAGGGACACACTTAAAACCCTATGCCTCTTCCTTCTTCCTGGATTCAATCAGAGGTTTTTAAAACTCACAGCCTCTGCATAGGGACTCACTTCCAAACCCTCTGCCTCTTCCCTCTTCCTGGATTCACTCAGACGTTTTTAAAACTCACAGCCTGTGCACACAAACACACTTCCAGTCCCTGTGCCTCTTCCCTCTTCCTGGATTCACTCAGACGTTTTTAAAACTCACAGCCTGTGCACACACACACACATCCAGCCCCTCTACCACTTCCCTGTTCCTGGATTAACTCAGATGTTTTTAAAACTCAAAGCCTCTGCACAGGGACACACTTACAACCCTCTGCCTCTTCCCTCTTCCTGGATTCACTCAGAGGTTTTTAAAACTAACAGCCTGTGCACGCACACACACTTCCAGACCCTCTGCCTCTTACCTCTTCCTGGATTCACTCAGAGGTTCTTCAAACTCAAAGCCTGTGCACAGGGACACACTTACTGCCCTCTGTCTCGTCCCTCTTCCTGGATTAACTCAGATGTTTTTAAAACTCACAGCCTGTGCACACACACATACTTCCAGCCCCTATACCTCTTCCCTCTTCCTGGATTCACTCAGAGGTTTTTAAAACTCAAAGCCTCTGCAGAGGGACACACTTACAACCCTCTGCCTCTTCCCTCTTCCTGGATTCACTCAGAGGTTTTTAAAACTAACATCCTGTGCACGCACACACACTTCCAGACCCTCTGCCTCTTACCTCTTCCTGGATTCACTCAGAGGTTCTTCAAACTCAAAGCCTCTGCACAGGGACACACTTAAAACCCTATGCCTCTTCCTTCTTCCTGGATTCAATCAGAGGTTTTTAAAACTCACAGCCTCTGCATAGGGACTCACTTCCAAACCCTCTGCCTCTTCCCTCTTCCTGGATTCACTCAGACGTTTTTAAAACTCACAGCCTGTGCACACAAACACACTTCCAGTCCCTGTGCCTCTTCCCTCTTCCTGGATTCACTCAGACGTTTTTAAAACTCACAGCCTGTGCACACAAACACACATCCAGCCCCTCTACCACTTCCCTGTTCCTGGATTAACTCAGATGTTTTTAAAACTCAAAGCCTCTGCACAGGGACACACTTACAACCCTCTGCCTCTTCCCTCTTCCTGGATTCACTCAGAGGTTTTTAAAAGTAACAGCCTGTGCACGCACACACACTTCCAGCCCCTATACCTCTTCCCTCTTCCTGGATTCACTCAAAGGTTTTTAAAACTCAAAGCCTCTGCACAGGGACACACTTACAACCCTCTGCCTCTTCCCTCTTCCTGGATTCACTCAGAGGTTTTTAAAACTAACAGCCTGTGCACGCACACACACTTCCAGACCCTCTGCCTCTTACCTCTTCCTGGATTCACTCAGAGGTTTTTAAAACTCAAAGCCTCTGCACAGGGACACACTTACAACCCTCTGCCTCTTCCCTCTTCCTGGATTCACTCAGAGGTTTTTAAAACTAACAGCCTGTGCACGCACACACACTTCCAGACCCTCTGCCTCTTACCTCTTCCTGGATTCACTCAGAGGTTCTTCAAACTCAAAGCCTCTGCACAGGGACACACTTACTGCCCTCTGTCTCGTCCCTCTTCCTGGATTAACTCAGATGTTTTTAAAACTCACAGCCTGTGCACACACACATACTTCCAGCCCCTATACCTCTTCCCTCTTCCTGGATTCACTCAGAGGTTTTTAAAACTCAAAGCCTCTGCAGAGGGACACACTTACAACCCTCTGCCTCTTCCCTCTTCCTGGATTCACTCAGAGGTTTTTAAAACTAACATCCTGTGCACGCACACACACTTCCAGACCCTCTGCCTCTTACCTCTTCCTGGATTCACTCAGAGGTTCTTCAAACTCAAAGCCTCTGCACAGGGACACACTTAAAACCCTATGCCTCTTCCTTCTTCCTGGATTCAATCAGAGGTTTTTAAAACTCACAGCCTCTGCATAGGGACTCACTTCCAAACCCTCTGCCTCTTCCCTCTTCCTGGATTCACTCAGACGTTTTTAAAACTCACAGCCTGTGCACACAAACACACTTCCAGTCCCTGTGCCTCTTCCCTCTTCCTGGATTCACTCAGACGTTTTTAAAACTCACAGCCTGTGCACACAAACACACATCCAGCCCCTCTACCACTTCCCTGTTCCTGGATTAACTCAGATGTTTTTAAAACTCAAAGCCTCTGCACAGGGACACACTTACAACCCTCTGCCTCTTCCCTCTTCCTGGATTCACTCAGAGGTTTTTAAAAGTAACAGCCTGTGCACGCACACACACTTCCAGCCCCTATACCTCTTCCCTCTTCCTGGATTCACTCAAAGGTTTTTAAAACTCAAAGCCTCTGCACAGGGACACACTTACAACCCTCTGCCTCTTCCCTCTTCCTGGATTCACTCAGAGGTTTTTAAAACTAACAGCCTGTGCACGCACACACACTTCCAGACCCTCTGCCTCTTACCTCTTCCTGGATTCACTCAGAGGTTCTTCAAACTCAAAGCCTCTGCACAGGGACACACTTAAAACCCTATGCCTCTTCCTTCTTCCTGGATTCAATCAGAGGTTTTTAAAACTCACAGCCTCTGCATAGGGACTCACTTCCAAACCCTCTGCCTCTTCCCTCTTCCTGGATTCACTCAGACGTTTTTAAAACTCACAGCCTGTGCACACAAACACACTTCCAGTCCCTGTGCCTCTTCCCTCTTCCTGGATTCACTCAGACGTTTTTAAAACTCACAGCCTGTGCACACACACACACATCCAGCCCCTCTACCACTTCCCTGTTCCTGGATTAACTCAGATGTTTTTAAAACTCACAGCCTGTGCACACACACATACTTCCAGCCCCTATACCTCTTCCCTCTTCCTGGATTCACTCAGAGGTTTTTAAAACTCAAAGCCTCTGCACAGGGACACACTTACAACCCTCTGCCTCTTCCCTCTTCCTGGATTCACTCAGAGGTTTTTAAAACTCAAAGTGTCTGTACAGGGACACACTTACAACCCTCTGCCTCTTCCCTCTTCCTGGATTCACTCAGATGTTTTTAAAACTAACAGCCTGTGCACGCACATACACACTTCCAGCCCCTGTGCCTCTTCCCTCTTCCTGGATTCACTCAGACGTTTTTAAAACTCACAGCCTCTGCACAGGGACACACTTCCGGACCCTCTCCCTCTTCCCTCTTCCTGGATTCACTCAGAGGTTTTTAAAACTCACAGCCGGTGCACAGGGACACACTTACAACCCTCGGCCTCTTCCCTCTTCCTGGATTCACTCAGAGGTTTTTAAAACTCAAACCTCTGTACAAGGACACACTTACAACCCTCTGCCTCTTCCCTCTTCCTGGATTCACTCAGACATTTTTAAAACTAAAAGCCTGTGCACAGGGACACACTTCCAGACCCTATGACTCTTCCCTCTTCCTTGATTCACTCAGATGTTCTTTAAACTCACAGCTTTTGCACAGGGACACACTTCCAGCCCCTGTACCACTTCCCTGTTCCTAGATTAACTCAGTTGTTTTTAAAACTCACAGCCTGTGCAAACACACACACACGTCCAGCCCCTCTGCCTCTTCCCTCTTCCTGGATTCAGTCAGAGGTTTTTGAAACTCACAGCCTGTGCACAGGGACACACTTACAAGCCTCTGCCTCTTCCCTCTTCCTGGATTCACTCAGAGGTTTTTAAAACTCACAGCCTCTGCACAGGGACACACTTCCAGACCCTATGCCTCTTCCCTCTTCCTCGATTCACTCAGATGTTCTTTAAACTCACAGCTTGTGCACAGGGACACACTTTCAGCCCCTGTACCACTTCCCTGTTCCTGGATTAACTCAGATGTTTTTAAAATTCACAGCCTCTGCACACACACACACTTCCAGCCCCAGTGCCTCTTCCCTCTTCCTGGATTCACTCAGACGTTTTAAAAACTCACAGCCTGTGCACAGGAACACACTTCACGACCCTCTGCCTCTTCCGTCTTCCTGGATTAACTCAGAGGTTTTTAAAACTCAAAGCCTCTGCACAGGGACACACTTACTGCCCTCTGTCTCGTCCCTCTTCCTGGATTAACTCAGATGTTTTTAAAACTCACACCCTGTGCACACACACATACTTCCAGCCCCTATACCTCTTCCCTCTTCCTGGATTCACTCAGAGGTTTTTAAAACTCAAAGCCTCTGCACAGGGACACACTTACAACCCTCTGCCTCTTCCCTCTTCCTGGATTCACTCAGAGGTTTTTAAAACTCAAAGCCTCTGTACAAGGACACACTTACAACCCTCTGCCTCTTCCCTCTTCCTGGATTCACTCAGACATTTTTAAAACTAAAAGCCTGTGCACAGGGACACACTTCCAGACCCTATGACTCTTCCCTCTTCCTTGATTCACTCAGATGTTCTTTAAACTCACAGCTTTTGCACAGGGACACACTTCCAGCCCCTGTACCACTTCCCTGTTCCTAGATTAACTCAGTTGTTTTTAAAACTCACAGCCTGTGCAAACACACACACACGTCCAGCCCCTCTGCCTCTTCCCTGTTCCTGGATTAACTCAGATGTTTTTAAAACTCAAAGCCTCTGCACAGGGACACACTTAAAACCCTCTGCCTCTTCCCTCTTCCTGGATTCACTCAGAGGTTTTTAAAACTAACAGCCTGTGCACGCACACACACTTCCAGACCCTCTGCCTCTTACCTCTTCCTGGATTCACTCAGAGGTTCTTCAAACTCAAAGCCTGTGCACAGGGACACACTTACTGCCCTCTGTCTCGTCCCTCTTCCTGGATTAACTCAGATGTTTTTAAAACTCACAGCCTGTGCACACACACATACTTCCAGCCCCTATACCTCTTCCCTCTTCCTGGATTCACTGAGAGGTTTTTAAAACTCAAAGCCTCTGCACAGGGACACACTTACAACCCTCTGCCTCTTCCCTCTTCCTGGATTCACTCAGAGGTTTTTAAAACTAACAGCCTGTGCACGCACACACACTTCCAGACCCTCTGCCTCTTACCTCTTCCTGGATTCACTCAGAGGTTCTTCAAACTCAAAGCCTGTGCACAGGGACACACTTACTGCCCTCTGTCTCGTCCCTCTTCCTGGATTAACTCAGATGTTTTTAAAACTCACAGCCTGTGCACACACACATACTTCCAGCCCCTATACCTCTTCCCTTTTCCTGGATTCACTCAGAGGTTTTTAAAACTCAAAGCCTCTGCACAGGGACACACTTACAACCCTCTGCCTCTTACCTCTTGCTGGATTCACTCAGAGGTTCTTCAAACTCAAAGTCTCTGCACAGGGACACACTTAAAACCCTATGCCTCTTCCTTCTTCCTGGATTCAATCAGAGGTTTTTAAAACTCACAGCCTCGGCATAGGGACTCACTTCCAAACCCTCTGCCTCTTCCCTCTTCCTGGATTCACTCAGACGTTTTTAAAACTCACAGCCTGTGCACACAAACACACTTCCAGTACCTGTGCCTCTTCCCTCTTCCTGGATTCACTCAGACGTTTTTAAAACTCACAGCCTGTGCACAGACACACACATCCAGCCCCTCTACCACTTCCCTGTTCCTGGATTCACTCAAAGGTTTTTAAAACTCAAAGCCTCTGCACAGGGACACACTTACAACCCTCTGCCTCTTCCCTCTTCCTGGATTCACTCAGAGGTTTTTAAAACTAACAGCCTGTGCACGCACACACACTTCCAGACCCTCTGCCTCTTACCTCTTCCTGGATTCACTCAGAGGTTCTTCAAACTCAAAGCCTCTGCACAGGGACACACTTAAAACCCTATGCCTCTTCCTTCTTCCTGGATTCAATCAGAGGTTTTTAAAACTCACAGCCTCTGCATAGGGACTCACTTCCAAACCCTCTGCCTCTTCCCTCTTCCTGGATTCACTCAGACGTTTTTAAAACTCACAGCCTGTGCACACAAACACACTTCCAGTCCCTGTGCCTCTTCCCTCTTCCTGGATTCACTCAGACGTTTTTAAAACTCACAGCCTGTGCACACACACACACATCCAGCCCCTCTACCACTTCCCTGTTCCTGGATTAACTCAGATGTTTTTAAAACTCAAAGCCTCTGCACAGGGACACACTTACAACCCTCTGCCTCTTCCCTCTTCCTGGATTCACTCAGAGGTTTTTAAAACTAACAGCCTGTGCACGCACACACACTTCCAGACCCTCTGCCTCTTACCTCTTCCTGGATTCACTCAGAGGTTCTTCAAACTCAAAGCCTGTGCACAGGGACACACTTACTGCCCTCTGTCTCGTCCCTCTTCCTGGATTAACTCAGATGTTTTTAAAACTCACAGCCTGTGCACACACACATACTTCCAGCCCCTATACCTCTTCCCTCTTCCTGGATTCACTCAGAGGTTTTTAAAACTCAAAGCCTCTGCAGAGGGACACACTTACAACCCTCTGCCTCTTCCCTCTTCCTGGATTCACTCAGAGGTTTTTAAAACTAACATCCTGTGCACGCACACACACTTCCAGACCCTCTGCCTCTTACCTCTTCCTGGATTCACTCAGAGGTTCTTCAAACTCAAAGCCTCTGCACAGGGACACACTTAAAACCCTATGCCTCTTCCTTCTTCCTGGATTCAATCAGAGGTTTTTAAAACTCACAGCCTCTGCATAGGGACTCACTTCCAAACCCTCTGCCTCTTCCCTCTTCCTGGATTCACTCAGACGTTTTTAAAACTCACAGCCTGTGCACACAAACACACTTCCAGTCCCTGTGCCTCTTCCCTCTTCCTGGATTCACTCAGACGTTTTTAAAACTCACAGCCTGTGCACACAAACACACATCCAGCCCCTCTACCACTTCCCTGTTCCTGGATTAACTCAGATGTTTTTAAAACTCAAAGCCTCTGCACAGGGACACACTTACAACCCTCTGCCTCTTCCCTCTTCCTGGATTCACTCAGAGGTTTTTAAAACTAACAGCCTGTGCACGCACACACACTTCCAGCCCCTATACCTCTTCCCTCTTCCTGGATTCACTCAAAGGTTTTTAAAACTCAAAGCCTCTGCACAGGGACACACTTACAACCCTCTGCCTCTTCCCTCTTCCTGGATTCACTCAGAGGTTTTTAAAACTAACAGCCTGTGCACGCACACACACTTCCAGACCCTCTGCCTCTTACCTCTTCCTGGATTCACTCAGAGGTTCTTCAAACTCAAAGCCTCTGCACAGGGACACATTTAAAACCCTATGCCTCTTCCTTCTTCCTGGATTCAATCAGAGGTTTTTAAAACTCACAGCCTCTGCATAGGGACTCACTTCCAAACCCTCTGCCTCTTCCCTCTTCCTGGATTCACTCAGACGTTTTTAAAACTCACAGCCTGTGCACACAAACACACTTCCAGTCCCTGTGCCTCTTCCCTCTTCCTGGATTCACTCAGACGTTTTTAAAACTCACAGCCTGTGCACACACACACACATCCAGCCCCTCTACCACTTCCCTGTTCCTGGATTAACTCAGATGTTTTTAAAACTCACAGCCTGTGCACACACACATACTTCCAGCCCCTATACCTCTTCCCTCTTCCTGGATTCACTCAGAGGTTTTTAAAACTCAAAGCCTCTGCACAGGGACACACTTACAACCCTCTGCCTCTTCCCTCTTCCTGGATTCACTCAGAGGTTTTTAAAACTAACAGCCTGTGCACACACACAAACTTCCAGCCCCTATGTCTCTTCCCTCTTCCTGGATTCACTCAGAGGTTTTTAAAACTCAAAGCCTCTGCACAGGGACACACTTACAACCCTCTGCCTCGTCCCTCTTCCTGGATTCACTCAGATGTTTTTAAAACTAACAGCCTGTGCACGCACATACACACTTCCAGCCCCTGTGCCTCTTCCCTCTTCCTGGATTCACTCAGACGTTTTTAAAACTCACAGCCTCTGCACAGGGACACACTTCCGGACCCTCTGCCTCTTCCCTCTTCCTGGATTCACTCAGAGGTTTTTAAAACTCACAGCCGGTGCACAGGGACACACTTACAACCCTCTGCCTCTTCCCTCTTCCTGGATTCACTCAGAGGTTTTTAAAACTCAAAGCCTCTGTACAAGGACACACTTACAACCCTCTGCCTCTTCCCTCTTCCTGGATTCACTCAGACATTTTTAAAACTAAAAGCCTGTGCACAGGGACACACTTCCAGACCCTATGACTCTTCCCTCTTCCTTGATTCACTCAGATGTTCTTTAAACTCACAGCTTTTGCACAGGGACACACTTCCAGCCCCTGTACCACTTCCCTGTTCCTAGATTAACTCAGTTGTTTTTAAAACTCACAGCCTGTGCAAACACACACACACACGTCCAGCCCCTCTGCCTCTTCCCTCTTCCTGGATTCAGTCCGAGGTTTTTGAAACTCACAGCCTGTGCACAGGGACACACTTACAAGCCTCTGCCTCTTCCCTCTTCCTGGATTCACTCAGAGGTTTTTAAAACTCACAGCCTCTGCACAGGGACACACTTCCAGACCCTATGCCTCTTCCCTCTTCCTCGATTCACTCAGATGTTCTTTAAACTCACAGCTTGTGCACAGGGACACACTTCCAGGCCCTGTACCACTTCCCTGTTCCTGGATTAACTCAGATGTTTTTAAAATTCACAGCCTGTGCACACACACACACTTCCAGCCCCTGTGCCTCTTCCCTCTTCCTGGATTCACTCAGACGTTTTAAAAACTCACAGCCTGTGCACAGGAACACACTTCACGACCCTCTGCCTCTTCCGTCTTCCTGGATTAACTCAGAGGTTTTTAAAACTCAAAGCCTCTGCACAGGGACACACTTACTACCCTCTGTCTCGTCCCTCTTCCTGGATTAACTCAGAGGTTTTTAAAACTCAAAGCCTCTGCACATGGACACACTTACAGCCCTCTGTCTCGTCCCTCTTCCTGGATTCACTCAGATCTTTTAAAACACACAGCCTGTGCACACACACACACACATCCAGACCCTCTGCCTCTTACCTCTTCCTGGATTCACTCAGAGGTTCTTAAAACTCAAAGCCTCTGCACAGGGTCACACTTAAAACCCTATGCCTCTTCCCTCTTCCTGGATTCAGTCAGACGTTTTTAAAACTCACAGCCTCTGCACAGGGACACACTTACAACCCTCTGCCTCTTCCCTCTTCCTGGATTCACTCAGATGTTTTTAAAACTCAGAGCCTGTGCACAGGCACACACTTACAACCCTCTGCCTCGTCCCTCTTCCTGGATTCACTCAGATGTTTTAAAACACGCAGCCTTTGCAAACACACACACTTCCAGCCCCTGTGCCTCTTCCTGGATTAACTCAGATGTTTTTAAAGCTCACAGCCTGTGCACACACACACACTTCCAGCCCCTGTGCCTCTTCCCTTTTCCTGGATTCACTCAGAGGTTTTTAAAACTCAAAGCCGGTGCACACACAGACACTTCCAGCCCCTCTGCCTCCTCCCTCTTCATGGATTCACTCAGACGTTTTTAAACCTCAAAGCCTGTGCACAGGCACATACTTCCAGCCACTTGCCTCTTCCTGGATTCACTCAGAGGTTTTTAAAACTCACAGGCACAGACTTCCAGCGCCTGTACCTCTTCCCTCTTCCTGGATTCACTCAGATGTTCTTAAAACTCACAGCTTGTGCACACAAATAGACTTCCAGCCCCTGTGCCTCTTCCCTCTTCCTGGATTCACTCAGACGTTTTTAAAACTCACAGCATCTGCACAGGGACACACTTCCAGACCCTGTACCACTTCCCTGTTCCTGGATTAACTCAGACATTTTTAAAACTCACAGCCGGTGCACAGGCAGACACTTACAACCCTCTGCCTCTTCCCTCTTCCTGGATTAACTCAGATGTTTTTAAAACTCAAAGACGGTGCACACACAGACACTTCCAGCCCCTCTGCCTCCTCCCTCTTCCTGGATTCACTCAGACGTTTTTAAACCTCAAAGCCTGTGCACAGGTACATACTTCCAGCCCCTCTGCCTCTTCCTGGATTCACTCAGAGGTTTTTAAAACTCACAGCCTGTGCACACACAAATACTTTCAGCCCTTGTTCCTCTTCCCTCTTCCTGGATTCACTCAGACGTTTTTAAAACTCACAGCCTGTGCACAGGCACACACTTCCAGCGCCTGTGCCTCTTCCCTCTTCCTGGATTCACTCAGACGTTTTTAAAACTCACAGCAAGTGCACACACACATACTTCCAGCAACTATGCCTCTTCCCTCTTCCTGGATTCACTCAGAGGTTTTTAAAGCTCACAGCCTCTGCACAGGGACACACTTACAAGCCTCTGCCTCTTCCCTCTTCCTGGATTCACTCAGAGGTTCTTAAAACTCAAAGCCTCTGTACAGGGAGACACTTACAAACCTCTGCCTCTTCCCTCTTCCTGGATTCACTCAGATGTTTTTAAAAATCACAGCCTGTGCACACACACACACACACACTTCCAGCCCCTCTACCACTTCCCTGTTCCTGTATTAACTCAGATGTTTTTAAAACTCACAGCCTGTGCACACACACAAACTTCCAGCCCCTATGCCTCTTCCCTCTTCCTGGATTCACTCAGAGGTTTTTAAAACTCAAAGCCTCTGCACAGGGACACACTTACAACCCTCTGCCTCGTCCCTCTTCCTGGATTCACTCAGATGTTTTTAAAACTAACAGCCTGTGCACGCACATACACACTTCCAGCCCCTGTGCCTCTTCCCTCTTCCTGGATTCACTCAGACGTTTTTAAAACTCGCAGCCGGTGCACAGGGACACACTTACAAGCCTCTGCCTCTTCCCTCTTCCTGGATTCACTCAGAGGTTTTTAAATCTCACAGCCTCTGCACAGGGACACACTTCCGGACCCTCTGCCTCTTCCCTCTTCCTCGATTCACTCAGATGTTCTTTAAACTTACAGCTTGTGCACAGGGACACACTTCCAGCCCCTGTACCTCTTCCCTGTTCCTGGATTAACTCAGATGTTTCTAAAATTCACAGCCTGTGCACACACACACACATCCAGCCCCTCTACCACTTCCCTGTTCCTGGATTAACTCAGATGTTTTTAAAACTCAAAGCCTCTGCACAGGGACACACTTACAACCCTCTGCCTCTTCCCTCTGCCTGGATTAACTCAGATGTTTTTAAAACTAACAGCCTGTGCACGCACACACACTTCCAGACCCTCTGCCTCTTACCTCTTCCTGGATTCACTCAGAGGTTCTTCAAACTCAAAGCCTCTGCACAGGGACACACTTACTGCCCTCTGTCTCGTCCCTCTTCCTGGATTAACTCAGATGTTTTTAAAACTCACAGCATGTGCACACACACATACTTCCAGCCCCTATACCTCTTCCCTCTTCCTGGATTCACTCAGAGGTTTTTAAAACTCAAAGCCTCTGCACAGGGACACACTTACAACCCTCTGCCTCTTCCCTCTTCCTGGATTCACTCAGAGGTTTTTAAAACTAACAGCCTGTGCACGCACACACACTTCCAGACCCTCTGCCTCTTACCTCTTCCTGGATTCACTCAGAGGTTCTTCAAACTCAAAGCCTCTGCACAGGGACACACTTAAAACCCTATGCCTCTTCCTTCTTCCTGGATTCAATCAGAGGTTTTTAAAACTCACAGCCTCTGCATAGGGACTCACTTCCAAAACCTCTGCCTCTTCCCTCTTCCTGGATTCACTCAGACGTTTTTAAAACTCACAGCCTGTGCACACAAACACACTTCCAGTCCCTGTGCCTCTTCCCTCTTCCTGGATTCACTCAGACGTTTTTAAAACTCACAGCCTGTGCACACACACACACATCCAGCCCCTCTACCACTTCCCTGTTCCTGGATTAACTCAGATGTTTTTAAAACTCAAAGCCTCTGCACAGGGACACACTTACAACCCTCTGCCTCTTCCCTCTTCCTGGATTCACTCAGAGGTTTTTAAAACTAACAGCCTGTGCACGCACACACACTTCCAGCCCCTCTACCACTTCCCTGTTCCTGGATTAACTCAGATGTTTTTAAAACTCACAGCCTGTGCACACACACATACTTCCAGCCCCTATGCCTCTTCCCTCTTCCTGGATTCACTCAGAGGTTTTTAAAACTCAAAGCCTCTGCACAGGGACACACTTACAACCCTCTGCCTCTTCCCTCTTCCTGGATTCACTCAGAGGTTTTTAAAACTCACAGCCTGTGCACAGGAACACACTTCCAGACCCTCTGCCTCTTCCCTCTTCCTGAATTCACTCAGAGGTTTTTAAAACTCAAAGCCTCTGCACATGGACACACTTACAGCCCTCTGTCTCGTCCCTCTTCCTGGATTCACTCAGATCTTTTAAAACACACAGCCTGTGCACACACACACACATCCAGACCCTCTGCCTCTTACCTCTTCCTGGATTCACTCAGAGGTTCTTAAAACTCAAAGCCTCTGCACAGGGTCACACTTAAAACCCTATGCCTCTTCCCTCTTCCTGGATTCAGTCAGACGTTTTTAAAACTCACAGCCTCTGCACAGGGACACACTTACAACCCTCTGCCTCTTCCCTCTTCCTGGATTCACTCAGATGTTTTTAAAACTCAGAGCCTGTGCACAGGCACACACTTACAACCCTCTGCCTCGTCCCTCTGCCTGGATTAACTCAGATGTTTTTAAAACTAACAGCCTGTGCACGCACACACACTTCCAGACCCTCTGCCTCTTACCTCTTCCTGGATTCACTCAGAGGTTCTTCAAACTCAAAGCCTCTGCACAGGGACACACTTACTGCCCTCTGTCTCGTCCCTCTTCCTGGATTAACTCAGATGTTTTTAAAACTCACAGCATGTGCACACACACATACTTCCAGCCCCTATACCTCTTCCCTCTTCCTGGATTCACTCAGAGGTTTTTAAAACTCAAAGCCTCTGCACAGGGACACACTTACAACCCTCTGCCTCTTCCCTCTTCCTGGATTCACTCAGAGGTTTTTAAAACTAACAGCCTGTGCACGCACACACACTTCCAGACCCTCTGCCTCTTACCTCTTCCTGGATTCACTCAGAGGTTCTTCAAACTCAAAGCCTCTGCACAGGGACACACTTAAAACCCTATGCCTCTTCCTTCTTCCTGGATTCAATCAGAGGTTTTTAAAACTCACAGCCTCTGCATAGGGACTCACTTCCAAAACCTCTGCCTCTTCCCTCTTCCTGGATTCACTCAGACGTTTTTAAAACTCACAGCCTGTGCACACAAACACACTTCCAGTCCCTGTGCCTCTTCCCTCTTCCTGGATTCACTCAGACGTTTTTAAAACTCACAGCCTGTGCACACACACACACATCCAGCCCCTCTACCACTTCCCTGTTCCTGGATTAACTCAGATGTTTTTAAAACTCAAAGCCTCTGCACAGGGACACACTTACAACCCTCTGCCTCTTCCCTCTTCCTGGATTCACTCAGAGGTTTTTAAAACTAACAGCCTGTGCACGCACACACACTTCCAGCCCCTCTACCACTTCCCTGTTCCTGGATTAACTCAGATGTTTTTAAAACTCACAGCCTGTGCACACACACATACTTCCAGCCCCTATGCCTCTTCCCTCTTCCTGGATTCACTCAGAGGTTTTTAAAACTCAAAGCCTCTGCACAGGGACACACTTACAACCCTCTGCCTCTTCCCTCTTCCTGGATTCACTCAGAGGTTTTTAAAACTCACAGCCTGTGCACAGGAACACACTTCCAGACCCTCTGCCTCTTCCCTCTTCCTGAATTCACTCAGAGGTTTTTAAAACTCAAAGCCTCTGCACATGGACACACTTACAGCCCTCTGTCTCGTCCCTCTTCCTGGATTCACTCAGATCTTTTAAAACACACAGCCTGTGCACACACACACACATCCAGACCCTCTGCCTCTTACCTCTTCCTGGATTCACTCAGAGGTTCTTAAAACTCAAAGCCTCTGCACAGGGTCACACTTAAAACCCTATGCCTCTTCCCTCTTCCTGGATTCAGTCAGACGTTTTTAAAACTCACAGCCTCTGCACAGGGACACACTTACAACCCTCTGCCTCTTCCCTCTTCCTGGATTCACTCAGATGTTTTTAAAACTCAGAGCCTGTGCACAGGCACACACTTACAACCCTCTGCCTCGTCCCTCTTCCTGGATTCACTCAGATGTTTTAAAACACGCAGCCTTTGCAAACACACACACTTCCAGCCCCTGTGCCTCTTCCTGGATTAACTCAGATGTTTTTAAAGCTCACAGCCTGTGCACACACACACACTTCCAGCCCCTGTGCCTCTTCCCTTTTCCTGGATTCACTCAGAGGTTTTTAAAACTCAAAGCCGGTGCACACACAGACACTTCCAGCCCCTCTGCCTCCTCCCTCTTCATGGATTCACTCAGACGTTTTTAAACCTCAAAGCCTGTGCACAGGCACATACTTCCAGCCACTTGCCTCTTCCTGGATTCACTCAGAGGTTTTTAAAACTCACAGGCACAGACTTCCAGCGCCTGTACCTCTTCCCTCTTCCTGGATTCACTCAGATGTTCTTAAAACTCACAGCTTGTGCACACAAACAGACTTCCAGCCCCTGTGCCTCTTCCCTCTTCCTGGATTCACTCAGACGTTTTTAAAACTCACAGCATCTGCACAGGGACACACTTCCAGACCCTGTACCACTTCCCTGTTCCTGGATTAACTCAGACATTTTTAAAACTCACAGCCGGTGCACAGGCAGACACTTACAACCCTCTGCCTCTTCCCTCTTCCTGGATTAACTCAGATGTTTTTAAAACTCAAAGACGGTGCACACACAGACACTTCCAGCCCCTCTGCCTCCTCCCTCTTCCTGGATTCACTCAGACGTTTTTAAACCTCAAAGCCTGTGCACAGGCACATACTTCCAGCCCCTCTGCCTCTTCCTGGATTCACTCAGAGGTTTTTAAAACTCACAGCCTGTGCACACACAAATACTTCCAGCAACTATGCCTCTTCCCTCTTCCTGGATTCACTCAGAGGTTTTTAAAGCTCACAGCCTCTGCACAGGGACACACTTACAAGCCTCTGCCTCTTCCCTCTTCCTGGATTCACTCAGAGGTTCTTAAAACTCAAAGCCTCTGCACAGGGACACACTTACAACCCTCTGCCTCGTCCCTCTTCCTGGATTCACTCAGATGTTTTTAAAACTAACAGCCTGTGCACGCACATACACACTTCCAGCCCCTGTGCCTCTTCCCTCTTCCTGGATTCACTCAGAGGTTTTTAAATCTCACAGCCTCTGCACAGGGACACACTTCCGGACCCTCTGCCTCATCCCTCTTCCTCGATTCACTCAGATGTTCTTTAAACTTACAGCTTGTGCACAGGGACACACTTCCAGCCCCTGTACCACTTCCCTGTTCCTGGATTAACTCAGATGTTTTTAAAATTCACAGCCTGTGCACACACACACACTTCCAGCCCCTGTGCCTCTTCCCTCTTCCTGGATTCACTCAGACGTTTTAAAAACTCACAGCCTGTGCACAGGAACACACTTCACGACCCTCTGCCTCTTCCGTCTTCCTGGATTAACTCAGAGGTTTTTAAAACTCAAAGCCTCTGCACAGGGACACACTTACTGCCCTCTCTCTCGTCCCTCTTCCTGGATTAACTCAGATGTTTTTAAAACTCACAGCCTGTGCACACACACATACTTCCAGCCCCTATACCTCTTCCCTCTTCCTGGTTTCACTCAAAGGTTTTTAAAACTCAAAGCCTCTGCACAGGGACACACTTACAACCCTCTGCCTATTCCCTCTTCCTGGATTCACTCAGAGGTTTTTAAAACTAACAGCCTGTGCACGCACACACACTTCCAGACCCTCTGCCTCTTACCTCTTCCTGGATTCACTCAGAGGTTCTTCAAACTCAAAGCCTCTGCACAGGGACACACTTAAAACCCTATGCCTCTTCCCTCTTCCTGGATTCACTCAGACGTTTTTAAAACTCACAGCCTGTGCACACAAACACACTTCCAGTCCCTGTGCCTCTTCCCTCTTCCTGGATTCACTCAGACGTTTTTAAAACTCACAGCCTGTGCACACACACACACATCCAGCCCCTCTACCACTTCCCTGTTCCTGGATTAACTCAGATGTTTTTAAAACTCACAGCCTGTGCACACACACATACTTCCAGCCCCTATACCTCTTCCCTCTTCCTGGATTCACTCAGAGGTTTTTAAAACTCAAAGCCTCTGCACAGGGACACACTTACAACCCTCTGCCTCTTCCCTCTTCCTGGATTCACTCAGAGGTTTTTAAAACTCACAGCCTGTGCACAGGAACACACTTCCAGACCCTCTGCCTCTTCCCTCTTCCTGAATTCACTCAGAGGTTTTTAAAACTCAAAGCCTCTGCACATGGACACACTTACAGCCCTCTGTCTCGTCCCTCTTCCTGGATTCACTCAGATCTTTTAAAACACACAGCCCGTGCACACACACACACATCCAGACCCTCTGCCTCTTACCTCTTCCTGGATTCACTCAGAGGTTCTTAAAACTCAAAGCCTCTGCACAGGGTCACACTTAAAACCCTATGCCTCTTCCCTCTTCCTGGATTCAGTCAGACGTTTTTAAAACTCACAGCCTCTGCACAGGGACACACTTACAACCCTCTGCCTCTTCCCTCTTCCTGTATTCACTCAGACGTTTTTAAAACTCACAGCCTGTGCACACAAACACACTTCCAGTCCCTGTGCCTCTTCCCTCTTCCTGGATTCACTCAGACGTTTTTAAAACTCACAGCCTGTGCACACACACACTCTTCCAGCCCCTCTACCACTTCCCTGTTCCTGTATTAACTCAGATGTTTTTAAAACTCAAAGCCTCTGTACAGGGACACACTTACAACCCTCTGCCTCGTCCCTCTTCCTGGATTCACTCAGATGTTTTTAAAACTAACAGCCTGTGCACAGGAACACACTTCCAGACCCTCTGCCTCTTCCCTCTTCCTGATTTCACTCAGAGGTTTTTAAAACTCAAAGCCTCTGCACAGGGACACACTTACAGCCCTCTGTCTCGTCCCTCTTCCTGGATTCACTCAGATGTTTTAAAACACACAGCCTGTGCAGACACACACACTTCCAGACCCTCTGCCTCTTCCCTCTTCCTGGATTCACTCAGACGTTTTAAAAACTCACACCCTGTGCACAGGAACACACTTCCAGACCCTCTGCCTCTTCCCTCTTCCTGGATTCACTCAGAGGTTTTTAAAACTCAAAGCCTCTGCACAGGGACACACTTACAACCCTCTGCCTCTTCCCTCTTCCTGGATTCACTCAGATGTTTTAAAACAAACAGCCTGTGCCACACACACACTTCCAGACCCTCTGCCTCTTACCTCTTCCTGGATTCACTCAGAGGTTCTTAAAACTCAAAGCCTTTGCACAGGACACACTTACAACCCTCTGCCTCTTCCTTCTTCCTGGATTCACTCAGAGGTTTTTAAAACTCACAGCCTGTGCACAGGGACACAGTTCCAGCCCCTCTACCGCTTCCTTGTTCCTGGATTCAGTCAGATGTTTTTAAAACTCACAGCTTGTGCACACAAACAGACTTCCAGCCCCTGTGCCACTTCCCTCTTCCTGGATTCACTCAGATGTTTTTAAAACTCACAGCCTCTGCACAGGGACACATTTACAACCCTCTGCCTCTTCCCTCTTCCTGGATTCACTCAGAGGTTTTTAAAACTAACAGCCTGTGCACAGGCACAGAGTTCCAGCCCCTCTACCGCATCCTTGTTCCTGGATTCAGTCAGATGTTTTTAAAACACACAGCCTGTGCACACAGACACACTTCCAGACCCGCTGCCTCTTCCCTCTTCCGGGATTCACTCAGAGGTTTTTAAAACTCAAAGCCTCTGCACAGGGACACACTTAAAACCCTGTGCCTCTTCCCTCTTCCTGGATTCACTCAGACGTTTTTAAAACTCACAGCCTGTGCACAGGCACACAGTTCCGGCCCCTCTACCGCTTCCTTGTTCCTGGA
>NC_138555.1:39519808-39848625 GCF_964273705.1 Natrix helvetica | reverse complement strand
GATACCTATGTGGGTAGTACCCAGACACGCGATAGAGAATATAAGTATAGAACAAAAACAGGATGTAATTACATATAGAGAACTTCTTAATATAGAGAGAGGTGTACTACAGTTAAAACCTTTGAACCTATTAAGAGAGGAAAGGGTAATTCAAACCTGGTTCCAGTATGGACAGTTACAAGCTAGATGGAAAAAAGTTCAGACAATTGGTACCACGCAAAATGAGGATAGTTTAGTAAAACAAATTAGGGACCAGAGTCAAATGCATGTAAAAAGTTTGTATAATATACTGATAGAAACAGATTCTGGAACAGAGTTAGTTAAAGACTGTATGATAAAATGGGCACAAAATTTTGAAGAACCAATAATGATGGAAACATGGGAAAAGATTTGGGTAAGAAATGTAAAATTTACGCAAGCTCAGAATTTGAGAGAGAATTTTTATAAGATGTTGTATAGATGGCATTTAGATCCAAAAAAATTATCTTGTATGTATCCGAATTTACAACCTAAATGTTGGAGATGTGATTGTGCTGATACTACGTATTACCATATATACTACTGCAACGCTCTCTACATGGGGCTGCCCTTGAAGAGCACCCAGAGGCTTCAGCTGGTCCAGAATGCGGCCACGCGGGTTATCATGGGGGTACCTAGGTGCTCCCATGTTACACCCCTTTTAGGCGGCCTGCACTGGTTACCGGTTGTCTTCCGGGTGCGATTCAAGGTATTAATTATGACCTTTAAAGCGCTCCATGGCTTAGGCCCAGGGTACCTGTGAGACCACCTACTGCCACCAGTAGCCTCCCACCGTCCAGTATGATCCCACAGAGTTGGCCTCCTCAGGGTGCCGTCGGCCAGACAGTGTCGGCTGGTGACCCCCAGGGGGAGAGCCTTCTCTGTGGGAGTGCCCTCCCTCTGGAATGAGCTGCACCCGGAGCTTCCCATAATCCCTGACCTCCGGTCCTTCCGACGCGCCCTAAAAAGTTGGCTTTTCCAGCAAGCCGGCCTGGCCTGTTAATTTTTATTTAATTTTTAAAATGTGAGTGTTATATAAATTGGGTTTGTTTTTTGGATTGTTTCTAATTTCCTTTTAACTTGTGTTTTTTAATGCTGTACGCCGCCCTGAGTCCTTGGGAGAAGGGCGGCATATAAATCCAATTAAAAAAAAAATATGGTGGACTTGCAAAAAAGTCAAAGCATTTTGGATAAAAATATGGTGGGTTATTCAAAATATACTTAAAAAGAGGATACAGTTCACTCCCCAGTTGTTTTTGTTAGGTATAATTACAGACTGTACAGTTATAGAGACTAATTTGATTTTGAACTTAACGACGGGAGCAAGATTGTTGGTGACGCAGTACTGGAAGAGGGAAGAATTGCCTACTATTCAAGAATGGATTCTAAAAGTAGTAAATCTAGCAGAGATGGCCAAAATCACAGCATATTTGAAGGACCATTCGGATGAGAAATATAAGTTGGAATGGAGAAGATGGATCGACTATATTCAAAATAAATATTGGACTAGGAAATTTCAATTAGCTTATGAGTGAAGGCACAAAGAATGTTACAATTTACCTAAAGTTAGCTTAACAAAAGGGGAATTAAAGCACAAGAGGAGGTAGGATGTCAAAATCAGTTAGCTTATGTTAGCGTATGATTGTTAAATGTTTATACCCTGTATTTTGCTCTTGGAAGTTGTGGGGAGGGGAGGGTTTGGGGTGGAGGGAGGGAAGGGGAAGGGGAAACATATTGTAAAATTTATTAAAACTTTAATAAAAAAAAAGAGGTTCCTTAGCTAGATGAAAGTGGCCTAGAGCCTTAGAAGAGGTTCCTTAGCTAGAGGAAAGTGGCCTACAGCCTCAGAACGTTCCTCAAGAGGTTCCTTAGCGAGAGGAATGTGGCCTACAGCCTCAGAAGAGGTTCCTTAGCTAGAGGAATGTGGCCTACAGTCTCAAAAGGATCCTCAAGAGGTTCCTCAGCTAGAGGAACATGGCCTACAGCAGTGATGGCGAACCTATGGCACGCGTGCCACAAGTGGCACGCGGAGCCATTTGTCAGGGCACGCGAGGCGCTGCCCTGTGAGCTGGCCTGCGCGCATGCGCGCGCTGGCCAGCTGAGTTCACCTTTTTAAAAGCTATTTTTCGTCTTCCCCAGGCTCCAGAGTGTCAGCGTTCCAAATATCATGCAGAATTAAATCATTGTCCAAGGCAAAGTAGTCCTTAAAACTCCAATTTAATAAGACAGGCATGTTGGCATTAAGCTGGTGAAATTTCAACTCTAAGGTACATCCGGTGAATTCCCCAAGTTAAAAGTTCATCATCTATCCCCACACCCCATAATTCATCACATGGTCCAATCTTCATCTTCCACTCTGGCATGTACACCCCTCTTCTTCCGGCCAGGTGTCGAGGTGCGGAGACAAAAGACGACCTTGAGCTTCTAAGAAATCCATAACAATACATTCCACAATCCTACTCCTTTCTATTCCCCCCTCCCAACTACTATACCAATGAAACAGCATAATATGTATGTTTTAATTATGTGGCAGGCCAAAGATCCTAAAAGGAACAGAATTACAGGCCTGACAGGCGGCCTCTCCTCAAGAGAAAAACGTTTCCTGAAAAGAGAATAACATAAATGTTAACTATCAAAATTTAACCACCTCTTCCTGCCCCAGGGGGACCCTTTGGCTTATCAGGGAATTTCTCATGGAATTGCTTCACTAATTTATCTGCTTTCAGATCCCAACTTTTCACCCACGTAGCTTCTGACAAAGGGTATCCCTTCCAATGCACTAAATATTGTAAACGACCTCTATACAGCCTGGAATCTAATATTTTTTTCACTTCATAATGTGTTTCCCCTTCTACCACTACGGGAGGAGGTGGAGTTTGGGTGGATGGTCTCGTGCTAGACTCCCTTACCGGCTTCAATAAGCTACAATGGAATACCGGGTAAATTTTCCCTAAGAGTCTGGGTAGGCTGAGTCGAACTGTAACTGGGTTAATTATCTTTTCTATTGGGAAAGGACCTAGAAATTTTGGACCTAATTTCTTACTAGGCATCTTTAATCTTATGTATTTAGTAGACAAAAAAACTTTGTCCCCCACTCGAAAGGGGGGTTGTAGGGAACGATGTTTATCAGCTTGCTTCTTGTAGGCTTCTGCCGCATCTGTTAGCGCCTTTTTGGTATTCTCCCATCCCTTCTTTAGTGCCTCCAGCCATTCATTCAGGGACATGGATGAGGGAGGTTCCTTAGGTAGTTCAGGCATGGGAACGAATTCCATGCCACTGGTAATCTGGAAAGGAGTTAATCCGGTACTGCTGTGAACCGTATTATTATATGCTACTTCAGCGAAAGGTAGCAAGTCCGACCAATTGTCTTGCTGATAGTCCACATAACACCGGATATACTGTTCCACCATCGCATTGGCCCTCTCTGCTGCCCCATTTGTGCTGGGATGAAATGCTGAGCTGAGTCCCTGCGTGGACCCGATCGATTTTAGGAATTCTCTCCAGAACTTGGCGGTGAATTGAACTCCGCGATCTGAAATGATCCTTTTTGGAACTCCATGTAGGCGATAAATGTGTTTCACAAACATTTTCGCTAATTTCTTTGCGGATGGTAGGCTTGAACAAGCGATAAAGTGTGCTTGCTTGGAAAACAAATCAATAACTGTCCAGATTACTTTATTACCACTGCTATCTGGAAGTTCGACAATGAAGTCCATTGCTATCTCTTCCCATGGTCGGCTAGGGTTGGCCACTTGTTGTAGTAGTCCAGGGGGCTTTCCCGGACGGGTTTTCATTGTTGCACAAGTAGCACAGCTTTTTACATAATCTTCCACCTCCGACCTCATCTTTGGCCACCAAAATTGACGTCTAGCGAGGTGGAGAGTTTTCAGGAATCCGAAATGACCTCCTAGTTTCGCATCATGACTCCGCTGTAGCACTTGCAATCTCATTTCTGCAGGGACGTACAGTTTGGATCCCTTCCAGGCTACGCCATCATTAATCGTTAGGATGTCTTTGTTGTTGTTGAACCATGGGTCTGTCTGGAGGGCTGCTTTCAGTTCGGTTCTCAGTTTATCTTGGCTTCGACTGGTGACTTGAGCTGCCTTTTGGTGAGAAGGAGATATGATGGGGTGGAAAATTTCTTCCTTCTTACTGTCAAACTGGGGTTTTCTCGACAGTGCATCTGCTAATAAGTTCTTCCCTGCGGGGATGTGTTTAATTTCAAATTTGAACCTTTGGAAATATTGGGCCCAACGGACCTGTTTGGGGGATAACTTTCGATGGGCAAGGAGAGTTTCGAGGTTTTTATGATCAGTCCATACCTCGAATGGTATATCCCCCCCTTCCAGGAGATGCCTCCAGGTGAGCATGCTCCATCTGATCGCGAATGCCTCCTTCTCCCAAATGGGCCACCTTCTTTCCGTAGTGGTGAGTTTCTTGGAGATGTAAGCGCATGGTAAGAGGTGGCCTTCTTTATTCTTTTGTAGTAGCACCGCAGCTATTGCGACATCACTGGCATCCGTTTGGATTATGAAAGGTCGCTCTGGATCGGGGTGTTGCAATATGGGTTCTTGGGCAAAGAGCCGTTTTAATTTCTCAAAAGCCTTTTGACAGTCGATTGTCCATTTTAATGGTTGGTTTGCTTTTGGTTTAGTAGGGGAAGGCCCCGTTCTTAATAGGTCAGTCAATGGTAGGGCAATTTCAGCAAAGGTTGGAATAAACTGCCTATAAAAGTTTGCAAATCCAAGGAAGCTTTGTAATTGTTTGCGAGTGCTTGGAGGTTTCCAATCTAACACCGCTTTCACTTTTTCTGGGTCCATTTCTACTCCTTCATTGGAGATACGATATCCCAGATAATCTAGCAAGGTCTTGTGGAATTCACACTTTGACAATTTTGCATAAAGTTTGGCAGCTAGAAGTTTTTTCAGGACTTGCCGTACCAGTTTCACATGTTCTTCCATGGTCTCAGAGAAGATCAAGATGTCATCTAAATAAACGAGTACTCCGCGGTACAGGTGGTCGTGTAGCACTTCATTTATGTACTGCATGAATACTGCGGGTGCTCCTTGTAGTCCGAAAGGCATGACTTTATATTGGAAGCTGCCTAAGGGAGTATTAAAAGCGGTCTTCCACTCATCCCCTTTCCGGATTCGTATACGGTAATACGCCTCTCTCAAATCCAGCTTGGTGAAGATCTTTCCCTTAGCCAAGTGGTTCAACATATCTTTCATGAGAGGGAGGGGATAGGTATTCTTTTCGCATACCGCATTCAAAGCTCGTAAGTCCACACAGAGGCGAACCCCCCCATCTTTCTTTTCCCTGAAGAGCACTGGGGCTGCTACTTTTGATTTTGCTGGTTCAATAAACCCTCTTTTCAAATTGGTGTCGATGTACTTCCTCAATTCTATGATCTCTTTAGGCGTCATAGAGTACATTTTGGGCTTTGGTAAGGTTACCCCAGGTTTGAACTCTATGGCACAATCTGTGGCACGGTGAGGTGGAAGGTAGTTTCCGTCTTCCTCACTGAACACCTCCGCCAGATCCCAATAGATCTTTGGGACTCGTTGGATTCCCGGAAGTTTAGTGTCTGCTGCGGTTGCTGCAGGTTCTGGATGGGTTGGGCTGTTAGGTTCCAATGTTCCTGGGTGGCCTTTTGGTTCCACTGGTGGTAGCGGCCCAAGTCCAATAGTCACCTTTCTAACGCCATCCTCCCACTTTATGGTAGGTTCCCACTTGTCCAACCATGCAAGCCCTAGGATAACTGACTCCTGCATTCCAGGGGCCACGATGAATCTGAGGAACTCATAGTGGCGGCCTATCACCAGTTTTACTAACTCAGTGATCTTTGTAGCCGGAGCTCCCCCAATTAGGGTTCCATCCACTTGCTCAAACGGAATGGGTTGTTTCAGGGGTCTGGTGCGTATACCTAGTTGCTCCACTATTGACATGCTGATTAAGCATCGGGTGCAGCCGGTATCTATAATCACCCCAACTTCCCCTTCTACCCCCGTTTTCGGTATTTGGAGTTTGGCTTTTATTTGGAAGGGGCGGATAGGTGCACTCACCATTGGGTCGTCTTCTGGGTTTCCTTCCCCTTCCTCCTCTGAAGTGTCCAGGGCGTTTTCAGTGGCTCCGCTCTCTGCCCCTGCTGGCTGTTGTGCCAGACGACTTTTTTCTGGGGGTTTTCTGGGGGTTTTCTTGACTGTGCTGGCAGGTGGTTGGCGTGGTTGTGGAACTGGGGCTGGAGCCCAGCATGTAGATGCCCGGTGGCCAAGCTGACCACAACGGTAGCACTTTATTTTGGGGGCCCAGGAACGAGGGGTTGGCGGGAGCTTTTCAGTTTGCTGCCTCTGCGTTCGGTGGGCTAACGGTTTTTTTTCAGGGGTTCTGGTACCAGGCTTTGGATAGGTATTAATCTCGTGGTCCAGTATGATTGCAGTGGTGTACCATTCTTGGATACGATCTGGGGTCCCCCTTACGGCACAAGCTTGTTTCAGTTTGGGATCTAAGGCCTTTTTGAACGTATAGACCAATAGTCTCTCTGGCCAGTAACGTAGTCTTCCAGCTATTCTCCGGCATTCCCAAACTAATTCTTTGACCGGCCGACCCCCCTGTCGTAATTCCTGGATCTGGTCTTCAGCATCTACCTGTTGGGCCACATCGTAAAATCGGGCCCGCATCAGTTGGATGAACCCCGTTATGTCATCTAACTCAGGAGCTGCTTCTTCATGGAGTTCCGCTATCCATTGTGCTGCCTCTCCTTCATTCATCCCCTCTGCTATTTCTTGGATCAGTTCTCGATCCGTCAGGTATTGTGGGCCTACTTGGTCAACGTATGCCAACACTCGATTCATAAAGTAAGCTAGTTTGTCTCGGCTGCCATCATAGGTTGCACGGAACCTTGGGGGTGTGGGAGGAGGAGGGGGTGCTTGTGGTTGAACCTGAGCAACCTGTTGGCCTGCTGCTTGGGGTGGTAAGCTTCTTTGTGGGGCCACACCCATCGGTTGGGCAAAAGCCTGCTGAGGCATTGGTGGGGGGGCTGGGCCCTGTGGTGGTCCCATTCCTTGGCTCTGCCTCTGAGCAGCTATTTGGGGTGGCGCCATTGGTTGGGAAGGGGCAGGCGTCCACTGGCATTGAGCCCATCCATGACCCGGGAAGAAAGCCCAACCTGAATTGGCTTGATTGATGGGTCCAGAGCCATCGCTTTGCAGAGGGGGGGAGGTGAAAGTGTTCCAGGCCCCTTTCGGCTGGTTAAGTTTTACTTCCCAACTTTTTTTCACTCTAAGAGGGGAGGGTGCTGATTCGCTGATGGCTGTGTGGAAAGACCCAAGGTCTCCGCTCCACTGCGCAGCAGTTTCTCTGCTGGGGAAGGATAATGTGGGCTTTGCTAGCCTCCACCCGGGTGGTTCTGGGGGCCCCAGGGGTTTTTGTTCACTCACATTTAGGCGTCGGAATTGGTCCTGAAGGCCCATCAAAGACTGGCTGCGTGAGAGTGACTGAGATCTCCATTCATTTGCTCTTCTCCCCATGCTCCAGCCGTCTGTCAGAGTTCCCTTGGGGGGCCCCCCTCCTTCCAGCAGGCATTCCTGAGAAGCAATAAATCCCGAAACTTCCTCTCGCAGGTCTAACTCCGTCTGTGAGGAAAATCTTGGTTTCGGTTCCTTTTCCCTCGCCTCTGCCTGTTGAACTATTTCTTTAGAAGGTGCATAGATAGTCTCGACAAAAATAAGCGATCCATCATCCTTAGCTTTCTCTGCTGCATTCTTTCGCTCCTCCATCTTCACTGAAATTTCGTCCTGCCCAGGGTTGGGTCAGAACTGGGATTCAGTACCCCGATGAAAGAAAAAAATTTATGGGAGAGTTGAAATAATGTCAGCGTTCCAAATATCATGCAGAATTAAATCATTGTCCAAGGCAAAGTAGTCCTTAAAACTCCAATTTAATAAGACAGGCATGTTGGCATTAAGCTGGTGAAATTTCAACTCTAAGGTACATCCGGTGAATTCCCCAAGTTAAAAGTTCATCATCTATCCCCACACCCCATAATTCATCACATGGTCCAATCTTCATCTTCCACTCTGGCATGTACACCCCTCTTCTTCCGGCCAGGTGTCGAGGTGCGGAGACAAAAGACGACCTTGAGCTTCTAAGAAATCCATAACAATACATTCCACAATCCTACTCCTTTCTATTCCCCCCTCCCAACTACTATACCAATGAAACAGCATAATATGTATGTTTTAATTATGTGGCAGGCCAAAGATCCTAAAAGGAACAGAATTACAGGCCTGACACAGAGGCTTTATAGGAGCCTGGGGAGGGCGAAAAGAGCCTCCCCCCCCCCCGGAGGCTTCAGGGACCGTCCCTGAAGCCTTCGGAACGCTTAAAACGACCCTCCGAGCAAACCGGAAGTGACTTCCGGGTTGCTCGGAGGGTCGTTTTAAGCGTTCCGAAGGCTTCAGGGACCGTCCGAGGCTTCCCTGACGCCTTCGGATCGCTTAAAACGACCATCCAAGCAACCCGGAAGTGACTTCCGGTTTGCTCGGAGGGTGGTTTTAAGCGTTCCGAGGCTTCAGGGACCGTCCGAGGCTTCCCTGATGCCTTCAGAGCGCTTAAAACCACCCTCCGAGCAACCCGGAAGTCACTTCCGGTTTGCTCTGAGGGTGGTTTTAAGCGCTCCGAAGGCATCAGGGAAGCCTCCGGACGGTCCCTGAAGCCTTCGGAGGGCCTCCGGGGGGTCGGGGGAGGCTCCTTTCGCCCTCCCCAGGCTCCTACAAAGCCCCGGGAGCCTGGGGAGGGGGAAAAAGCATGTAAAAATGGGGGGGGGGGTCGCACGTTGTGCGCACATGCGCACTGGGGGGTCACACGTTGCATTATGGGTGCGGCAACATGGCCTACAGCCTCAGAAGGTTCCTCAAGAGGTTCCTTAGCTAGAGGAACATGGCCTAAACCCTCCGAAGAGGTTGTTTAGCTAGAGGAACATGGCCTACAGCCTCAGAACGTTCCTCAAGAGGTTCCTCAGTTAGAGGAACATGTCCTACAGCCTCAGTACATTCCTCAAGAGGTTCCTTAGCTAGAGGAATGTGGCCTACAGCGTCAGAACATTCCTGAAGAGGAGCTGAAGTCGTGACGGAACGACGTGCAATCTCAATGCTCTGAGATTGCAGTCGATACTTTTGCCATTGGGGGGTCCGAATTTGGACCTAAACCATCCCGAAGAGATGATGAATAGGAAGATTACGTCTTGCTGATCTCGGGGATATCGGAAAATCTCCGAAGGAAGCAAGAGAAGATCTTCAAGCCGGTGACAAAAAATCCAGCCAAGGCTGACAAAGTCAGGGCAGCTCCAAATGGAACGATGTGGAAAGAGAAAGTGTTTCCAGCTGGTGAGGAATTTTTATTATTTTAAAAAAAAGATTGCCTATAAATCTTAAAAACCAATTCAAATGAAAGAATAGAAGAACTTAGCGGTGAATTTGATCTTTGGAATGGTCTTGGACAGTGGTTATCATATTTTTAAAATGTTATTTACATGGATTGAATCTGTGCAAACTTTTTGAAACGGATGGATCAAGCTTTTCTTCTTCTAACTTCTTTTGTGACTCTCTGTAAACTACAGATTAACTTTTTCCTCTTTTATTGTTGTGGGAACTTTTTTCTAACTCATTTAAATTGGATTTCTTTGTTTAATTTGATATATAAAAGAGATACAAAAAAAAAAATCCCCACCCCGGAGGCTGAGCAGAGTCTTTGTGAATTCAAAGACGGAACGTTCTTTTTTCTCTGTAATGGATTGTTTTGACTTCGGCATTTCAAGGCTTTACTGCCTGGCTGTTTGGCTATCTTAAGAGTCCACAGCTGTCCCTTTCAAGTCTGTTTTTGTTCACAGAGAGAGTTGAGAGCAGCATTATTTGCGAAAAACAGTGGTCTTTGTGAACACATGCTTTAATCTTATCTGACCTTGTAAGCGAAAGCAACTGTGTATGAATATGGCATCTGAAAACAACGTGGAGGATTTCAATTTGCAAGGAATATTTTTAGAACTGCAAAAATTATTAAACACGGAGGAAAAAATTGAGAGAAAATTGGAATTCTTGGTGTATTCAACAATAAAACATGGAAAAACGGAGGATATTCTTTCAAAAATCAATTGAAAGAAATGAATGAACCAAATCAAAACCAAACGGCTCAAAATAAACAGAGACTGGAAGTCTTGGAGGAGGGGACGGCTGAGATGAGGGGGGAGGTGAGGGGGGTCCAGAGACGAAACCTAGAACTTGAGAACCACATGATAAAAATGGAATTTGAAAGGATCTCTTTTTTCCTTAGATTTCAAAACGTAATTGAGACTGACAATGAAGATTTGAGGGAGATCATGACAAAAGTGTTGGCTGAATATATTAAAAAAAACAGACAGCAGTTAGGATGGGATATTGACCTGGTCTATAGAGTTAATTCAGCTTATGCTAGAACACACAATGTTCCAAGAGAGGTTCACATTAAATTTCTTAGAAAGGCTACAAGAGATGAGATTCTGGGTGCACAAAGGGGGCAAATGTTAAAATACAAGGATAGAGAGATAGCTATCCTGAAACAAATCCCAAAGAAAGTAAGAGATAAAAGAAAAAAATATGCGGTATTAGCAAAAAAACTATTTGAAAAAGGATTCTGGTTTCGGTGGCTTTTGCCAGAAGGTATGCTGATATTCTGGGAGGGCGGTAGAGTTAGAATTAATACAACTATGGAGGCGGAGGCCTTCATGGAAAAAAACAAAGCTCTCCTAGATAAAGCTGACGATACTACACAAGACACGGGAGGTGCCGAGGCTTTGCTGGCAGGCGGGGGGGGGGGGAGGAGGCAACATTGAGAAAACTCAGATCACAGAAGTGAGTTAGAAAAATAATGCAATTGCTGATATAGGGAATCTTTTCTGTTCGATACAAAATAGATTGAAATTATTGAAAGATATAAGGTAAAAATAAGCTGTCAAAATTTAGCTAAGCAATAATCATTTTGTTTATTAATATGTAAAAGTTATGAGAATTGGGGGGGAGTACCATTTCCTGCATAATGTAGCTGTCAAAATTTGTAACCATATCCATTACCCTTTTCCTCAAAATTTTGTAAAACTAATAAAAAACTTTATTATATATATTAAAAAAAAGAAATATAAACCACCGATTCATTATCTTCCATCACGGTGATTGGTCGAATCGGACATGTCCATATATCTGCGATCAAAGCATCAAACCATGTTAGAGAATTACATGCATCTGAAACACAAGCATATTCAGCTTCAGTAGATGAACACGAAACAAAATTCTGTTTTCTCACTTGCCAGTAAACAGGACATCCATTCAGGAACTTCATGTAACCTGAAGTACTTTTGTGTGATTTCTTATCACTTGCCCAATCAGAATCTGCATAACAACATAATTCTGCATGATCAGTATGTGTTGGTTCTAGCAATAACTTCATGTGTTTAGTGTGCTTCAGGTATTTCAATAACTTCTTAACGCATGTCCAATGAAACTGTTTTGACTTACCTACGTGTCGTGATAAGAGATTAACACTAAGTGCAATGTCGGGTCTGGTCCAACTACTAATGTACAACAGTGACCCAATGACTGAACGATAAAGTGTTTGATCCTCAAACTCAGGACTTGGTTCATGTGTTAAGTTGTGAAAATCTGTTTGCATGGGTGTCTTTGTTGTGTTAGCATCTTTCATGTTGCAATGATGCAAAATGTGGTCAATTTTCTCCTCTTGTGAAAGACTAAACCCCTTCTGTGTTTTGTCAATCTGAACACCTAAGTAAGTGCTAATGTGACCTAAAGATTTCAATGTGATGTATCTCTGCAAACTTTTAGCAAAAATCTCACTCATTTTCTTATTTGGACCAATATAAACAATATCATCAACATAAACAAGAATTATCTCATAGACATTGTTAGATCTTTTTGTGAATACGCATTCATCAGTTTCGGACTTAATAAAGCCCATTGAATTTAGTTTGTCAGTAAGACATAAGTACCACATCAAACCTGACTGTTTCAGACCATAAAGACTTTTGTTTAGGAACCAGGTATCCCCTACTTGCTATCGGAATCCTGGAGGTCCTCTCACGTGGATCTCTTCATCTAGGTCAGCATGTAGATAAGCCGTGTCCACATCAAACTGGAAAACTTCTAAACCAAGAATAGTTGCAGTGGTTAAAGCAATTTTTACACTCTCAGTTCTGACTGTTGGTGAGTAAGTGTTTGTGTAGTCCTCAGGATAACGTTGAGCGAAACCCTGAGCTACAAGTCTGGCTTTGTACAATGACTCACCATTCGGTTTCTTCTTGATTCTGTAGACCCATCGAGTGCCAATGACTTTTTTGTTTGCTGGAGGTTTTGCAGGTGTAAATACATTAAGTTTCTTTAAACTGTCCATTTCATCCTGCATTGCATCATACCATTTCTCAGGTATGTTACACTTTAGGAAGTGTAACATTACAAATCAAAGGCAAGCGTGTTTTTGTCAGTTGCCATGAATATCGTTGTGGAGGGGTACCGTTTGTGACCCTCTTGGAACGTCTCGGAACAACAGTCCATTCTTCTTCTTCGTCCTCGTCCTCACATTCGTCGCTAGCATCAGCATCTGCGGCTCGCGAAGACGGAACATCAGGTTGTGAAGAACTGGTAGAAGGAATATCTGCCTGTGAATCTTGGTCATCAGGCTGTGTGGCATCTGCAACATCATCTCTAGGAAAATAAACTCCAGGATCATTGGAATGAATCCTGGACCAGTCAATATCTTCCTCAAAATTAGCAGATTGAGAAATCACAATTACATGTCTAGGGTTAATAAATTTACTCCATTTTGAATTATCATTAAATACCCATAAATCTCAGTCTCTTTGCTACTGGACCTCCTTTTCTTCTTTGAGCTAAGGGAATGTTCACCATAGCGTATGAACCAAAAATGTGGAGGTTCTTGAGATCGGGCTTGTAGCCATACATCATGAAGAAAGGAGTCTGATTTATTACACTGCTCCAAGTACGGTTGACAATGTAATTTGCATATTTGATAGCTTCACCCCAGTATATGTTACTGAGATTGGCGTCTTCTAGGAGACAACGCATCATGATTTGTAGAACCCCTTGTCTTCATTCTGCGACTCCGTTATGAGCCGGTGTATATGGAGCAGATGTCTGATGAAGAATTCCATTCTTACGCATCCAGTCCTGGTAACGCTGAGACATGAATTCTGCACCACGGTCACTCTGGATTCTGGCGATGCGAACTTGATATTGGGTAGAAACAAATGCTGCAAAGTCTTTAAAGATCTGAAAGGTCTCAGATTTTTCTTTCATAGGATATACAAATCCATATCTAGAATGATTATCTACAATTGTTAGAAAATACTTTTTACCACCAATTGTTGGTGGAAAAGGACCTACTATGTCAGTGTGTACCAAATCAAAAATGCGTGTTGACAGGCGTGTAGCGTTTGGCAACAGCAGCAGCTTTGGATTTAGCTTTCCTGCAAACTGCACAATCCAAAAACACCTTACACCCCTTTAGATCCAAACCTTTTGTGAACTCCGGCATTTTTCTAAGAACACGGAAACTGGCGTGCCCCAATCTTCTATGCCACTTGTGGATACACCTGGAATGCAAAGGTTTACCAGTTAGTGAATTTTCAACATTAACAGTTTCATGAGGAACCTCAGGCTTGCTCTGAGCAACCTGCTTCCTAATTTTCTGTTTGTTGGCTTTAGGAGCCTTTGGAGTAGCAACAGGATCTCTCTCTGAACCAATTCTCTCTGGGCCTGTGCTTTTCCTTTTTGGAGTTTGCATACTTGCCTTTGTTTGGGACTTAGGCTTTGGCTTTAAGTAATAAACACCACCAATCAGCATGGTTTCAGCAACAATATCTCCATTTTTAACTATGTAACTTGCTTTCTCGAGGTGGTGAACCTAGAACTTTAACTCTCTAGACAAGTGACTGACTAAGCAAATTACTGGTTGCTGAAGGTATGTAATAAACATCAGGGATGAGTGTATCGAGCTCTTCAATGTAAACAGTTCCTTTTCCCATGACCTTACAAGGGTGGTTGGAGAAGGAGTACAGTTCTCGAAATTCAGATTCAGACTCGCGCATCTCTGTGAAAAGTTCCTTTCTGTAAGTAATGTGTAAAGCTGCTCCACTGTCCAAAGTCCACAAAAGATGTCTGTCGTACTCTGGATCAGGTTGTGGATCGTTGGTTAAGGCCAATGTTGCGAGTGGAGCTTGTGGATCACACCTTGGACCACGACGACCTTGTCTTCCGCCTCTACCTCTGCCTCTGGAGTCTGTTCCTCTGGGCTGGTATGTGACGGGAGCTGGAACTCGTTGGGGACAATCCCGGGTGTCATGTCCCATATGGTTGCAGATGTAGCATCTTGGCATCCTTGGAGCGTAGGCTCTTCCTCGGAAGGGACGTCTGGCTGGAGCTCTTGACGCTGGCGGCCGTTGCAAATGTGGTGTGGCTAATTTGATAGCTTCCTCCTCAATTAAAAGTCTGCATACATTATTAACAGTGCGTTGAGCAATAGGCACGTGGTTAATCTTTGCAATGGCATCTCTCCATTCATAAATCAATGAGTTAATGATAATGCTGATCATTTGGATATCATCAATAACATGGCCTCTTTCTCTCAATTCACTTCTCATTCCTTTCAGTTTGGTCAAATATCCACCAATTTGTTCACCAGGTTTCAACTTCGAACCATGGAACTCAGACATGAGCAAACATGAAGATTCAATTGAAATGGGCCTGTAGCAATCTTCCAAAAGGGCCCAAATTTGTTGGGCTGTTGCATCAGGTGGAAAAGTAACCTGCAATTCAGTATCCATGGACATCAATAATGTTGTGCAAGCCCTAGTCTCTAGGTCTCTTATTGCAGGAGTCCATGGTTGGGCAGGAGGATTAAACACCATACAATGGATACCTTCTCTGCGAAGCAAGAGTGCAACCTCACTGACCCAGGCTTTATAATTCTGTCCTGACATTTTTAATTTGGACTCACCAGTCAAAGGAGTGACAGAAAATGCCTTTTGAGGAATATGCATTTGAAAAACTTGCTGTGCAAGTAAAAATGCTGGTTGTTGAACCAGGGGGAGCTGTAATCGGACCTGTGGTCTCTGTATTACAGGTGCAGTTGATGCTTGAACAGCAAAATTAACTGGGCTTGCTTTGGGGGCAGACATCTGCCTTTGCTGCATTAAGTACTGTCTTGTTCTATCTGGAAAGGCATGTGCACCATCAGGAGGTGTTGAAAATTGGGCCTGAGAGGGCATTTGTGGCCTAGTAGCCTAAATACTTGAATAATCTAGTGACATTTATGAAAGAGTCTGTTGCATTGCCTGAAATTGCTCGTTGATTTTAAAATGCATGTCAGTTCCTTTTAGTAAATTATTTCTGCCAGGAGATGGCGGTGCAACTTCACTTCTTGGCTGCAATGTTTCTGCCTGCGTGGCATATATTGCAGAACAAAGGAGATCACGTGGCAATTATGACATGTGCACATCTCTCTGTTCTGATTTGCCTGACACAGTATCCTCCAGGGGGTGTGTCTTAGGCTTTAGAGAAGAAGGCAAGATGGCGTTTTCAGAAGTTTGAAAGATAGGAAAACCCTTCTTACTTGCCTCTAACCAGTGGTGGGTTCCTGCCGGATCGCACCGGATCACGCGCTCCCTTTCGGCGCTGAACCCGGAAGTACGTTCTTGCCTCGCCCCTGGCGACGGGACGACGCTTGCCTGCGCTCCACCAGCTCGGCTGGGACCGCAGACGTTTCTCTGCTCAGCAATGTCTTCAGTGGAGCGGTGGCAACCTGGCAGGCTGAGCCTGCGTCCCTTTCAGGCGCTCCGCTCCGCTGAGGAAACGTCTCCGGTCCCAGCCGAGCTGGTGGAGCGCAGGCAAGCGTCATCCCGTCGCCAGGGGCGGGGCAAGAACATACTTCCGGGTTCAGCGCCAAAAGGGAGCGCGCGATCCGGTGCGATCCGGCAGGAACCCACCAATGCCTCTAACACTGTGTAATCTATTTTGGCCTGTAAAAGCTGGCGTTCAAAAAATTCTATGTGATTACGATAGCTTTCCATATCTTGCTCAGAAGTCTGGGAAGATTCATAAGTTTCTCTTTCTGCATGGGGGTGAATTTGCTGTAGCAGCAGTGAACGCTTTGGTTTAGCCGCGAGCATTTCAAAATTTGAATTTGAATTTTATTGAATTTATAGACCGCCCCCTCTCCCTGAAGGGACTCGGGGCGGTGTACAGACAGCAGTTAAAAAACCATATACAAAATGGAAAATCTTAAATACCCCTAAAAACAAATTAAATGTAAAGCTGTACAATAATAATAAAAATTAAAAAGCAACCTAAGGAGCCTACCCCCAAAAATTTAAAATACAGGCCAGAAAGATTAAAGATTAAAGCTACGGTTAGGTCAGGCCAGCCAAGTGGAACAGGTGGGTCTTAAGTTTCTTGCGGAAGGAGCGGAGATCGGTGGTTGTTCTGATGTCGGGGGGGAGGTCATTCCAGAGGGTCGGGCCCATCACAGAGAAGGCCCTACTCCTGGGCGCCGCCCGCTGGCATTGCCTAGTGGACGGCACCCGGAGGAGTCCCTCTCTGTGAGAGCGAATCGGCCGCAGGGATGTGTGCGGTAGGATGCGATCCTGCAGATAGCTAGGTCCTGTGCCATGGAGTGCTTTAAAGATGATAATCAAGACCTTGAAACGCACCCGAAAAGCCACAGGTAGCCAGTGCAGCCCGCGCAGGAGAGGTGTTATATGGGAGTACCTAGAACTTCCCATGATTGCCCGCGCGGCCGCATTCTGGACCAGCTGCAGTCTTCGGGTGCATCTCAAGGGAAGCCCCATGTAGAGAGCATTGCAATAGTCCAGTTGGGACGTCACTAGCGCATGGGTGACTGTGTGAAGGGCGTCCCGGTCCAATAGGGGACGCAATTGGCGCACCAGGCGAACCTGGTGGAACGCCCCCCTTGCCACGGCTGTCACATGGTCATCCATCGAGAGCCGGGCATCCAGGAGGACGCCCAAATTGCGTGCCTGCTCCACGGGGGCCAGTTGTTCGCCCCCGATGGCCAGTGATGGAACCCACTGGTTGAACCGGGGCGCCAGTAGCCACAGCCACTCCGTCTTGGAGGGGTTGAGCTTGAGTCTGTTACTTCCCATCCAGACCCGTACGGCCTCTAGGCACCGGGACATCACTTCGACGGCATCGTTGGGGTGGTTCGGGGTGGAGATGTACAGCTGAGTATCATCAGCGTACAGATGGTACTCGACCCCAAAACCACGAATGATCTCACCCAGCGGCTTCATATACGTGTTGAACAGGAGGGGCGAGAGGACCGACCCCTGCGGCATCCCACAGGTGAGTGGCCTCAGGGTCGACCTCTGCTCCCCTGTCAGCACACATTGCGTCCGGCCGGAGAGGTAGGAGAACCACCGCAAGACGGTGCCCCTCACCCCCAACCCCTCCAGACGACGCAATAGGATGCCATGGTCGATGGTCTCAAAAGCAGCTGAGAGGTCTAATAGGACCAAGATGGAGGAGCAACCCCCATCTCTGGCCCTCCAGAGATCATCCACCAATGCGACCAATGCCATCTCCGTGCTGTGACCGGGCCGGAAACCGGACTGGCGCGGGTCTAGATAATCAATTTCCTCCAAGTGGCGTGGGAACTGTTGTGCCACCACACTCTCTACAACCTTCGCCGAAAAGCAAAGGTTGGAGACAGGACGATAGTTAGTTAACATAGCTGGATCCAGGGAAGGCTTCTTGAGTAGGGGCCTCACCACCGCCTCTTTCAAGGCGGCCGGCAAGGACCCCTCTCTCAAGGAAGCGTTGACTAACTCCTGGAGCCAGCCTCGTTTGACCTCCCAGGATGCCAGTATCAGCCAGGAGGGACAATCTCTTAGAGATATTTGGGAACATGCATAATTAGAAGGGAGATGTTCTACTAACCTCAGTTGTAGATTGTTATCTCCCGGAGCAGTCCCATCTTGTTGAGATCTTTCCCCCACAGCTGATTTTTCATCCGGTCCGATTGCTGAAGCTATCGGCGTTTGGAAACTTGGAAGCCAGCGTGAAAAGCTTTCTGCTTCTGTATCAGAGGGGAGGGAGCCATCGGAATGTGCTCCATTTTTCTTTTTCGGCATTGTTAGAAAGATGACCTAATCCTTCCTCAGTCGATTGTAAATCATTCTTGTCTAATTAGCCTATTACGCTTATCTCTTGGAAGTAGATAATAAGGAGAAAGACATAAATTATATAACCAAACTCTGTTACCATTTGTCAGGGGGAAGTTCCACCCTGAATTAATGAAGCATGGACTGTGGCTTTCTCCTGAAGCATACTTCTGAAGACAAGCAAAAATAAAACCCGAAGCAAGATCTAATAAAAACATTTTAATATAAAAGAAAATAAAAATACAAAAGTTTGCTAACTGAATTAATCACATCTTGGCAAGAGTTATGTGCCTGCGTCCTTCAAGCCGGAACAGAAGATCAGAAGAGAAAGTAAGTTGGAATGTGAATGAGCATGCATACTAAATCATTTGTCAGATAAGAACTGGAGACCTGCGCAATAAATTTCAGCACAGCTAAGCAAACCAATTAACGCAGTGACAAACATGGCCTACAGCCTCAGAATGTTCCTCAAGAGGTCCTTAGCGAGAGGAATGTGGCCTACATCCTCAGAAGGGGTTCTTTAGCTACAGGAACATGGCCTACAACCTCAGAACGTTCCTCAAGGGGTTCCTCAGCTAGAGGAAAGTGGCCTCCTGCCTCAGAAGGATTCTCAAGAGGTTCCTCAGCTAGAGGAAAGTGGCCTACAGCCTCAGAAGAGGTTCCTTAGCTAGAGGAAATTGGCCTACAGCTTCAAAGGGATCCTCAGGATGTTCTTCAGCTAGAGGAAAGTGGTATACAGCCTCAGAAGAGGTATCCTAGCTAGAGGAACATGGCCTACAGCCTCACAAGGTTCCTCAAGATGTTCCCCAGCTAGAGGAAAGTGGCCTACAGCCTCAGAAGAGGTTCTTTAGCTAAAGGAACGTGGCCTACAGCCTCAGAATTTTCCTCAAGGGGATCCTTAGCGAGGGCAACATGGCTTAAAGCCTCAGAAGAGGTCTTTTAGCTGGAGGAACGTGGCCTACAGAATCAGAATGTTCCACAAGAGGTTCCTTAGCTAGAGGAATGTGGCCTACAGCCTCAGAACATTCCTCAAGAGTTTCCTTAGCTAGAGGAAAGTGGCCTACAGCCTAAGAACATTCCTCAAGATGTTGCTCAGATAGATGAAAGTGGCGTGACTTCCGGTGGTGCCGCTGGCCTTGGAGGACGCTCCTTCGGGAACGCCAGCCCCGTTTTTGAGCAACAAGCTGCTAGGACAGCATAAATCAGCTGTCCAGCGGTTTGAACCCCCCCGTCAGGAAAAGAGAGGGAGGTGAGCTGTCTGGCATAAGGTAAAGGTCCCCAGCGGCCCCAGAAATTATTCTGTGGCGTGAAGGGTGTGAACTCCCCAGGAAGCCCAACAATCTCCTCATCTCGGGACGCTTCTGCCTTTGCAGAAACAAAAGGCAGCAACCACTCCTACTGTTCTAACGTTTAATCTACATTTGAACAAGACACAGGCAGAGCAAATCAGGATATCAACATAACGCAAGTACAAGCTTTAACTCCGTAGATTATATCTCCTTCTGTAAACCTAAAGGGAACTTTAAAAAAATGGCGCCGGAAAAATAAAGGGTGTGGTGAAAGCAAAAGTGAAGCGGAAAGCAGAATAGCACTTCTTAAGTGCTTGTTAGTGTTGTTGGAAGACTTGAGAGAATAGGTGGATTTTCTGGACTGAATAAATTGGTTGTTAAAAAGCTTGATTTGAATACTTTGAAATGGCTTCAAAACAAACAAAATTAAGTGTCTCTAAAAGTGCTGGCAGTTCTCCAGCGCAGTCGCAAAAGCTGCAATCTTTACTACCTCCGGTGGAAACACAAACAGAAACCTTGACACTGGAGGCTCTACAAAATAACTTACAAAATGCATTAAAAGAACAGGCAGTTGTCTTGGAGGGGAAAATTTCAAATGCCTTTAAAGATGTCTCTGATGAAATATCTGGAATTAAGGATTTAATCCAAATGCGTGACCAAGAGATAAGGGAGGGTATAGTTGATGCATTTAAAGGATTATTTGGTTATGTAACATCTCTCGATGAGAAGGTAGAGGAAATTAATGAGTCTAATATAAAGTTGGACAATAAACTTATGGAGGCACAAAGTAAAATTGATAAGTCGGAGGCGGAGCTTACAATGATACAATATAGAACAATGGAATTTGCCCTGAGGATAAAGGGTTTGAAAAAACATAACCAAGAAAATTTAAGAGAGATTTTTGCAGACGCTTTTGCTCAATTAACTGGGGAACCAAAGGCCAAATGTGCCTGGCAAATCGACAAAATTTACCGCGTTAATTCATGGATTGCTAGACAAAGACAACTGCCAAGAGATATTGTAATCTATTTTGTCACCAGGAAAATTAGGAATGAAATATTGCAAGCAACCTATAAAAATAAACTGCAAGTGGCAGGTCAAGATGTGATAGTATTGAAGGAAATCCCCCCCAAAATGTTGAAATCTAGAAAGGACTATGCATTTCTAGTGGATGAACTTAGAAATCGCCAGATTCAATACAGATGGGAGACCCCAGCCGGATTGGTGGTGAATTACCTGGGAGAAAGACATCTTCTCAACTCTGTCTGGAAGGCAAAAGATTTTTATAGCATAGTATTAAAGGCAGGATGCCCCCCATCTCCAGGTCCCAAAGAAAGAAAAGAGACAGAGGACCCCAGGCAGCAAGATAGTCAGGCACAAACTGGGGTTGTGAGTTTACTGCAGGAAACAAAAGAAATTATGGAACAAAGACAAGACTGTGCGGCCACTAAACATAAAGAACAAGAATTAAAGTCTCAACAAGCCCAGATGATAGTCCAAGAAAATATAAATATGAACAAAGAAGCTGTGGGATGAGCTAAACTGAAGGTGAAATCTCAGCAAGATTTCCAGGCAGCTCTTAGAAAGCTTCAGCGTGCTGAAGATGACAATTAAATTTCTAACTTGGAATGTTAATAGCTTAAACTCACCACAAAAAAGCAAAAAAAATATTTCACTATTTGAAACAATTTAAAAATGATGTAATTTGTTTACAAGAAACACACATTAGAACACAGGATCAGAAATACTTGATGAACGCAAGACTGGGACCACACTTCATAGCATCTGCTCCGGAGAAGAAAAACTGTATAGTCATATATTTAAGAAAAGACTTAAAGGCTGAATTAATTGAAGCAGATCCTCAAGGAAGATATATTGCAATTGAACTATTAATAGAAGGAAAGAAAATACTCTTAACAGGAGTATATGCTCCTAATCAACAACAAGAAAAATTTTATAAGTTGCTTCACACTAAATAAACACAATGGGGTTATAGATCCTGTGTTTTATTGGGTGACTGGAATGGAGTACTGGATCCCGTTCAAGACAAGAAGAGGCTTTTGCAAAATACTCAAACACGAACAAGATTACCTAAATCCTTTTTTGATATGATGGACAATTTTGAATTGAGAGATATCTGGAGAGAACGGAATGTTAAAGAATGGGATTTCACATTTTTTTCTGATAGGCATCAATCTCTTTCCAGAATTGATTTTATACTAATTACAAATGACTTTTTTTCCAGGGTGAAGAAGACTAAGATATGCCGGAGAACTTTAACAGATCACAACCCAGTTTGGATGGAATTTGAATATGGAGACAGACCTAAGAGGTCTTGGAGATTAAATGAAAATCTATTTAGATATGAGAAAAATGTTACGGAATGTAAAAAACTATTGAAATAATATTTTGCTTTTAATATGCATAAGGGGACATCTATGGAAATGGTTTGGGACGCAAGTAAAGCATACATGAGAGGCGTTTTAATAAATTTGAATAATATTTATAGGCGCAGACAAAAGGAGAAACAAAGGGAATTAGAGGAAGAGATTAAAAAAAAAGAGCAGGAGTTAATGTATAAACCAGATAAGAAGATAAAAGAGGTAATTACCTTATTGCGAGGGCAGTTTAATATGTTGATGTCGGACCAGATAGCCAGTAATCTTCTATATGCTAAACACAACACTTTTTGCAATGCCAATAAACCAGGTAGATGGTTAGCATACATGTTAAGGAAAAAACAAAAGTCTAGTATTATAGAGAAAGTAGAATACAAAGGTAAAGAAGTTTTTCAACAGGATATGATAAAAAAGACTTTTTTAGAATTTTACACTAGATTGTATGCTGGTTTCTATTCTTCTTTCAAATGATACCAATACTTAAAAAAGACGCAAATTTGGAAGAATGGCAGAAAGGTATTAACAACTTTGTTTGGGCAGGGAAGACACCGAGAATAAAACGTAAAATAATGCAAGATATATGCGAAAGAGGAGGTTTTAAAATGCCCAACTTAAAATTATACTATGAAGCAGTATTTTTAACAACAATTAGCGATTGGATTAACCTAACAGAGGATAGAATATTGAATATTGAGGGTTATGATCTGGTATATGGTTGGCATGCTTATCTAATATATGACAAGAAGGTGGATAAGATTTTTAAAAATCATATTTTAAGGAATGCTTTATTGCGCGTCTGGAAAAAATATCAATACAAGTTAAATGATAAGTTACCTATGTGGGGGGTGCCCAGACACGCTAAAGAGAACATAAGTATAGAACAAAAACAAGATGTAATTACATATGCAGAACTTCTTAGTGTGGATAGAGGTGTACCACAGCTAAAATCTTTGAATGTACTAAGAGAGGAAAGGATAACTCAAACCTGGTTTCAGTACGGACAGTTACAGGCTAGATGGAAAAAAGACCAGAAAACTGGCATTATCCAAAATGAGGATAATTTGGTAAAACAAATTAGGGACCAGGGTCAAATGTATATAAAAAGGTTGTATAATGTATTGATAGAAATAGACTCTGAAAAAGAATTAGTTAAAGATTGTATAATAAAATGGGCACAAAATTTTGAAGAACCAATAATGATGGAAACATGGGAAAAGATTTGGGTAAGAAATGTAAAATTCACACAAGCTCAAAACTTGAGAGAGAATTTTTATAAGATGTTTTATAGATGGCATTTAGATCCTAAAAAGTTAGCTTGTATGTATCCGAATTTACAATCTAAATGTTGGAGATGTGATTGTATTGACGCTACGTATTATCATGTATGGTGGACGTGTAAAAAAGTTAAAGCATTTTGGATAAAAATATGGTGGATCATTCAAAATATCCTTAAAAAAAGGATAAAGTTCACTCCCCAGCTGTTCTTGTTAGGTATAATCACAGATTGCACAGCTATAGAGACTAATTTGATTTTGAATTTAATAACGGCAGCAAGATTGTTGGTGATGCAGTAGTGGAAGAGGGAAGAACTGCCTACTATTCAAGAATGGACGTTAAAAGTAGTGAACTTAGCAGAGATGGCCAAAATTTCAGCATATTTGAAGGATTCTTCAGATGATAAATACAAGCTGGAATGGAAAAGATGGATTGACTACATTCAAAATAAATATCAGACTAAGAAATTCCAATTAGCTTATGAATAAACAAGGAATGTTACAATTTATCTAAAGTTAGTTTAATAAGAGGGGAGTTAAAGTACAAGAGTTGATAGGATGCTATAGTTTGTTAGCTTATGTTAGTGTATGATTGTTAAATGTTTATACCCTGTACTTTGCTCTGGGAGGTAGGGGGGAGGGAGGGTTGGGGGAGGGGGGGTTGGGGTGGAAGGAGGGAAGGGGAAGGGGAAATATTTGTAAAATCATTAAATTCTTTAATAAAAAAAAGATGTTCCTCAGCTAGAGGAAAGTGGTCTACAGCCTCAGAAGAGGTTCTTTAGCTAAAGGAAGGTGGCCTGCATCCTCAGATCGTTCCTCACGAGATTCCTTAGCTAGAGGAACGCGGCCTACAGCCTCAGAACATATCTCAAGAGGTTCCTCGGTTAGAAGAAAGTGGCCTACAGCCTCAGAACTTTTTCCTTAGCTAGAGGAAAGTGGCCTACAGCCTCAGATCGTTCCTCACTAGACTCTTCAGCTAGAAGAAGGTGGCCTACAGCCTCAGAACGTTCCTCAAGAGGTTCCTCAGCCAGAGGAAAGTGGCCTTCAGCCTCAGAAGAGGTATCCTAGCTAGAGTAACATTGCCTACAGCCTCAGAACGTTCCTCAAGAGGTTCCTCAGCTAGAGGAAAATGGCCTACAGCCTCAGAAGAGGTTCTTTAGCTACAGGAATGTGGCCTACAACCTCAGAACATTCCTAGAGCGGTTCCTTAGCTATAAGAACATGGCTTACAGCCTCAGAAGGTTCCTCAAGAGGTTCCTCAGGTAGAGCTTCTGGTGGCCCCGTTGGCGTTGGAAGACGCTCCCTAGGGAACGCCAGCCCCGTGACTGAGTAAGCTGCTAGAACAGTGTAAATCAGCTGTCTAGCGGCTTGAAAAGTCCCCCCTCGGGAAAAGAGGGGGGGCGAGCAGACGGGAGAAGGTAGAGCTCCCTGGGATCCCCAGGAGAAATTCTGGGGTACGAAGGGTGAGAGCTCCCCAGAAGCCTGACATAGCACCTCTTCCGGGACGCTTCTGCTTTTGCAGAAATGAAACGTCACGACCACCCCTGCTGTCAATGTTTAAATCTATATTTGATTGATACGCAGGCAGAGCAAAACAGGAGTGAATATAATTATAAGTACAACTCTTAATTCCGATGTAATAGACTTCCCTCTTTGAAGAAAAAGGGACTTAAGATGGTGATTGAATAACAAAGGGTGTGTCGAAAGTGAAACCTAAAAGGGACAGCACTTTTTAACTGCCTGCTAATGATGTTAAAAGACTCAAGAGTTTAAGATCAAAGAAAACAGTATTAGTTAAGAAATCTGGGGGAATAGGTGGACTTTTTGGACTCAATAAACTGGCTGTTGAAAAGTTTGTTTGAATATCTGGAAATGGCTTCAAAACAAACAAAACTAAGCCTTTCCAAGAGCGCTGGAAGTTCCCAAGCCCAGAGACAGAAATTACAATCTTTATTACCCCCAGTAGAAACACAAACTCTGACACTTGAGGCTCTCCAAAATGCATTAAAGGACCAAGCCAGTTTTTTTGGAGGAAAAGATTTCAAATGCCTTTAAAGACGTGTCTGATGAAGTGTCTGGAATTAAGGATTTAATCCAAACCCGTAATCAACAGATTAGGGAGGACATTGTAGATGCATTTAAAGGTTTACTTGGTTATGTAACATCTCTGGATGAGAAGGTGGAAGAAATTAATGAGTCTAATATCAAGTTGGAGAATAAAGTTGAGGAGGCACAAAGCAAAATCGATAAATCACAGGCAGAAGTTACAATGATACAATACAGAACAATGGAATTTACCTTAAGAATAAGAGGTCTGAAAGAACATAACCAAGAAGATCTGAGAGATATTTTTGCTGAAGCTTTCACTCAATCAACTGGTGAACCAAAGGTAGAGTGTGCCTGGCAGATCGATAAAAATTTACGGTGTCAATTCATGGATTGCCAGACAGAGACAACTACCAAGAGATATTGTAATTTATTTTGTCACCAGGAAAACTAGGAATGAAATACTGCAAGCAACTGACAAAAATAAGTTACAAGTGGCAGGACGAGACGTGGTAGTATTGAAGGAAATCCCTCCAAAAATGTTGAGATCCAGAAAGGATTATGCATTTTTAGTGGACGAACTTAGAAATCGCCAGATACAATATAGATGGGAGGCCCCAGCCGGATTGGTGGTGAATTATCAAGGTGAAAGATATCGTCTTAACTCAGTTTGGAAAGCAAGAGATTTCTATAGCAATGTATTAAAGGCTGGATACCCTCCATCCCCAGGATCTAGAGGAAGAAAAGAAACAGGCGAGACCAGACAGCAAGATATTCAGGTACAAGCGGGAGCTGCTTAAGCTCTGGACTTACCTGACGAGACAGAAGAAATTATGGAACAAAGACAAACTCGAGCGGCCACTAAAAGCAAAGAGCAAGAATTAAAGATGCAGCAAGCCCAGACAATAATCCAAGAAATTACAAATACAAAAACAGAAGCTGTGGGGGGAGCAAGACCGAAGGTGAAATCCCAGCAAGATTTCCAGGCAGCTCTTAGAAAGCTTCAGGGAGCTGAAGATGACAATTAAATTTCCAACCTGGAACGTTAATGGTTTAAATTCACCACAAAAAAGGAAAAAAATATTTCACTATCTGAAATAATTTTAAAATGATGTAATTTGTTTGCAAGAAACACATATTAGAACACAGGATCAGAAATACTTGATGAACGCAAGATTGGGACCATACTTTGTGGCATCTGCTCCAGAGAAGAAAAATGGTATAGTTATATAATTAAGAAAAGATTTAAAGGCTGAATTAATTGAAGCAGATCCTCAAGGAAGATATATTGCAATCGAACTACTAATAGAAGGAAAGAAAACACTCTTAACAGGAGTATATGCTCCCCATCAACAACAAGAAAATTTTTACAAGTTGCTTCATACTAAATTAACACAATGGGATTATAGATCGTGTATACTGTTGGGTGACTGGAACGGAGTACTGGACACCATCAAAGACAAGAAGAGACTACTGCAAAATAGTCAAACACGAACAAGACTCCCTAAATCCTTTTTTGAGTTGATGGATGATATGGAACTGAGAGATATTTGGAGAGAACGGAATGTTAAAGAATGGGACTTTACATTTTTTTCCAATAGGCATCAATCCTTTTCCAGAATTGACTTTATACTAATTACAAATGATTTCCTTTCTAGGGTGAAGAAGACGAAGATATGCACGAGAACTCTAACAGATCATAATACGGTTTGGATGGAGACAGACCTAAGAGGTCTTGGAGGTTAAATGAAAATTTATTTAGATATGAGAGAAGTGTTATAGAATGTAAAAAACTATTGAAAGAATATTTTGCTTTTAACATGCATAAGGGGACATCGATGGAAATGGTTTGGGATGCAAGCAAAGCTTACATGAGAGGTGTCTTAATAAATATGAACAATCTATATAGGCACAGACAGGGGGGAAAATGAAGGGAATTAGAAGAAGAGATAAAAGAGAAAGAGCAGGTGTTAATATCTAACCCAGATGATAAGAAGACAAAAGAAGTAATTACTTTACTGCGAGGGCAGTTTAATATGTTGATGTCAGATCAAATAGCCACTAATCTGTTATATGCTAAACATAATACTTTTTCTACTGCAAATAAACCAGGTAGATGGTGAGCATACATGTTAAGGAAAAAACAAAAGCCTCGTACTATAGAGAAACTAGAATACAAAGGTAAAGAAGTCTATCAACAGGACATGATTAAAAAGGCTTTCTCAGAGTTTTATACTAGGCTGTACGCTGGTGATAAAATAGAAGGTTTAGATATAGATAGATATTTGGAGAAAGAGAAAATACCTATAGTTACAGATGAACAAAGGGAAAGACTGAATCAACTTGTAACCATGGAGGAAATTCTCCTGATAATTAAGCAATTAAAAATTGGGAAGGCCCCAGGTACAGATGGATTGACAGCGGTTTATTATAAAAGGTTACAATTAGAAATGGTAGATCCTCTTAAGGAATTATTTAATAAAATTCAAATGGAAGGAAGGGTACTGCCATCTTAGAGAACAGCCTTTATTTCCCTGATTCCAAAAGAAGATCAGGACCACACTCAGCCAAAAAACTATAGACCTATTTCATTACTTAATACAGATTATAAAATCTTTGCTAAAATATTAGCCAATAGGTTGATGTCAATTATACAACAAACGATTCATAATGATCAATCCGGTTTTATACAGGGGAGACAAATGAAAAGTAATGTAAGACAAATTGTTAATATATTGGAATATTTGGGGAAGAACAACCAAGTCCCCGCAGCGCTTTTATTCTTAGATGCGGAGAAAGCATTTGACCGAGTGAATTGGCAATTTCTAATAAAAATAATACAAAAGATGCATTTTGGAGAGTATTTCACACAATCTATCAAGGCAATATACCAGAAACAGACAGCACAAATTATAGTTAATGGTAGTTTAACAGAATCCTTTAAAATTGAAAAAGGAACAAGACAGGGGTGTCCCCTGTCTCCATTATTGTTTATCTTAACCTTGGAGGTAATGTTGAATAGAATACGTGGGTCATATGACCTACAGGGAAATCAGCTGTAGGATTAATGAACATACTTAATCAATACGGTCAAATATCTGGGTTCAAAATAAATCTAGGAAAAACAAAGATGATAGTTAAAAATATGACTACAAATCAAAAAGAAGAACTAGAAAGAGTAACAGGATGTGAGATAGTAGAAAAGGTTAAATATTTAGGAGTTTATATTACAACCTCAAATGGGAAATTATATAAGTATAATTATGAACCATTATGGCATAAAATACAGTTAGAGATGAATAAATGGAAAGAACTACAATTGTCCTTGTTGGGAAGGATAGCAGCAGTAAAAATGAATGTTTTGCCTAAGTTTCTCTTTCTCTTTCAAATGATACCAATACTTTAAAAAGATGCAAATCTGGAAGAATGGCAGAAAAGTATTAATAACTTTGTCTGGGTGGGGAAGAAACCAAGAGTAAAACTTAAAATAATGCAAGATATACGGGAAAGAGGAGGTTTGAAAATGCCCAATTTAAAATTATACTATGAAGCAGTAGTTTTATCAATAATTAGTGACTGGATTAATCTAACAGACAATAGAATACTGAATATTGAGGGATATGATTTGGTATATGGTTGGCACGCTTATTTAATATATGATAAGAAGGTGGATAAGATTTTTAAAAGCCATATATTAAGGAATGCCCTATTGCGTGTCTGGAAAAAATACCAATATAGGTTAAATGATAAGATACCTATGTGGGTAGTACCCAAACACGCGATAGAGAATATAAGTATAGAACAAAAACAGGATGTAATTACATATAGAGAACTTCTTAATATAGAGAGAGGTGTACTACAGTTAAAGCCTTTGAACATATTAAGAGAGGAAAGGATATGGACAGTTACAAGCTAGATGGAAAAAAGATCAGACAATTGGTATCATGTAAAATGCCGATAGTTTGGTAAAACAAATTAGGGACCAGACATAAATGCATATAAAAAGTTTGTATAATATACTGATAGAAATAGATTCTGAAACAGAGTTAGTTAAAGACTGTATGATAAAATGGGCACAAAATTTCGAAGAGCCAATAATGATGGAAACATGGGAAAAGATTTGGGTAAGAAATGTAAAATTTACGCAAGCTCAGAATTTGAGAGATATTTTTTATAAGATGTTGTATAGATGGCATTTAGATCCAAAAGAATTATCTTGTATGTATCCGAATTTACAACCTAAATGTTGGAGATGTGATTGTGCTGATGCTACATATTACCATATTTGGTGGACTTGCAAAAAAGTCAAAGCATTTTGGATAAAAATATGGTGGGTTATTCAAAATATACTTTAAAAAAGGATAAAGTTCACCCCCCAGTTGTTTCTGTTAGGTATAATTACAGACTGTTCAGTTATAGAGACTAATTTGACTTTGAACTTAACGACGGCAGCAAGATTGTTGGTGGCGCAGTACTGGAAGAGGGAGGAATTGCCTACTATTCAAGAATGGACGCTAAAAGTAATAAATCTAGCAGAGATGGCCAAAATCACAGCATATTTGAAGGACCATTCGGATGAGAAATATAAGTTGGAATGGAGAAGATGGATTGACTATATTCAAAATAAATATCGGACTGACTTCCGGTTCCAGCGGCTGACGGCGACGGGCAAGCTTTGCTCGCCCCACGCTTTCCCGGTGGGCTCCCCACTCCTTGGGGGGCACAGGACGCCCCGTAGAGGCTCCTGCCGGATCCCCTAGATCGGCGGCGGCTGGGGGGGGCCGCCTCGCTCCAGGCACTGGGGAGCATGATGGGGAGACGCTCCGGCGTCTTTGCTGCGAGGCTGACGGAAGAATAAACAAGCAGAAGGACGCGGCTGCGGTGCGGTGAGGCGAAAACTCCCTTCCATTCCCTCCACTAATTTGGAGAAATTGCCAGCAGTTTAAACTTTTCTTTCGGCTTGGCTGGAGAAGCGCGGCTGGAGGGAGGGGGATTTCCCCCCCCTCGGACAGGTGGCTTGAAACAATTTTACTCTCAGCCCTAGGGGAAGGAGGAGGGGGAGAGCCAACCAATGATGCCACGCTCTTACTTAAAGCGAATTTTGGATTTAACACCACAATGCAATGATGATCTGGTAATTTTGGAAACTTTGAAAACTTTGTTATGCCTCTAAACCCGAAGCTGCCAGGGCAAGATGGCACACTTCTGTTGTCTTTATGAACTGTGAAAATTGACTCCACCTTTAAAACTTCAGGCTTCCGGTCTTTGTCTCCGTGCTACTCAGATAAATCTCTTGTTGATTGCTACTTTTTGGACTCCCTGGTGTGAAAAACTCTATCTTACTGCCAGTGTAACTAGAAAAATCACCTTCTGCCTGGACCTTTAATCTCCTGGACTCTCCTGGCTGTTCCACCTATCTGACTGATCACTCTCTGTATTGACTGAACTCTTTATTCCACAAACAATGTCTCGTAAAAAACCACCTCCTGGGAAGCCTGGCTTTGCTGCCTCTGCCCCAACATCTACAACATCCAGTCCCTGTACACAATCAATGATAACAGCTTTGATGCAACCTAAAACTACAGAAACTGAATTCCAAGAAATGTTTCAACAACTTCTACAGGGACAAGAGGAAATAAAAAGACAATTAAAAGAGATGAAAGAAGAAATCAAAGAGAACCAGGCCCAAATTAATAAAAACTCACAGAGACTGGATCTTTTGGAGGGTGGGACGGCTGAGATGAGGGAGGGGATGGAAGGGGTGCAGAAGGGGAACAAAGAACTTGACACCCAACAGATGAAAATAGAATTTGAGAGAATGTCCTTTTACCTTAGATTTCAAAATGTGGTGGAGACAGATGATGAAGATATAAGGGACATTATGACAAGTATTTTGGCTGAATACATTCAGAAAGAGAAACAACAGATGGGGTGGGAACTAGATCTGGTGTACAGAGTGAACTCAGCTTATGCTAGAACACATAACGTACCCAGGGAGGTACACATTAAATTTCTCAGAAAAAGTACAAGAGATTAAATTCTGAGTGCACAAAGGGGGCAAGCTTTGAAATACCAAGATAGGGAAATAACCATCCTGAAACAGATCCCCAAGAAAGTGAGGGAAAAAAGAAAAAGCTATTCACAATTAGCGAAGAAATTATACCAGAAAGGGGTGTGGTTAAGATGGTTGATGCCTGAATGTATGCTAATATTCTGGGAGGAGACAAGAGTTAGAATTAATACACCCATAGAGGCGCAGGCCTTTATGGAAAAAAATAAAGTACTCCTAGAAAAACCAGATGATCCTACAACAGACATACAGGACACGGGAGGGGCCGGAGCTCTGGCAGTGGGGGGAGATGGGGCAATACCGAGAAAACTCAGATCACAAAAATGAATAAGAAAATCTGCTTGACATAAATTGATCGAAATTATTAATTGAACTCATATGCTGACTATATATTACTATTTAGTAATGAGTTTTGTGTAAATGTATATTATGAGTATGGAGGGAGGGGGCACCTACCGCACATCGCAACTGCCAAAATTTGTAACCATTCCATTACCTTTTTCCCTGTTATTTTTCAAAAAACCAATAAAACTTTCTTTAAAAATAAATAAATAAATAAATATCGGACTAAAAAATTTCAATTAGCTTATGAGTGAAGGCACAAAGAATGTTACAATTTACCTAAAGTTAGCTTAACAAAAGGGGAATTAAAGCACAAGAGGAGGTAGGATGTTAAAATCAGTTAGCTTATGTTAGCGTATGATTGTTAAGTGTTTATACCCTGCATTTTGCTCTGGGAGGTTGGGGGGAGGGAGGGTTGGAGGGTGGGAAGGGGAAGGGGTAATATTTGTAAAAGTTCTTAAAACCTTTAATAATAAAAAAGGAGGTTCCTCAGGTAGAGGAAAGTGGCCTACAACCTCAGATCATTCCTCACTAGATTCTTCAGCTAGAGGAAGATGAATCCCAAGAAGAGTAAGAGAGTAGAGAAGAAAATACCAATTCCTGACCACAGTTTTACCGGAAGGTTTAATATTTCTATGGAAAGGACAAAGATGCAGAATTGACACGATTGAAAAAGCAGAAGCCTTCTATACAGAATATCTGAGAGGAAAGGCCGAGGAGTATGGAAAAGAAGATTTATCGGTGCAATCGTTGGACACACCAATAATTGAAACTGAGAAGATGGAGGGTGCCGTAGGTGGAATTGATATTGAAAAAGGTGTCGTAGGGGGCGTAGAGATTAGAGAACAACGGGAACCAAGATCAACTAGAGCTATAAATCCTATATATAAAACATAATGATGAAAGGAACAAAACTGCTTTCAATTAATATAAATGGACTTAATTCGGCAACCAAAAGAAGGAAAATATTTCAGAAATTAGAAAAATTAAAATTAGACATAATTTGCTTACAAGATTGTACACTTATTAGTACAATCAAAACTTGGAAAAAATTTTACTTCCTTGGCGGACTGTAAGAAAAGAGGAGTGATTTTTTATATTAAAGATAAAATTCCAGCGAAACAAATCTACACAGATGAAGATGGAAGAATCTTAATGGTGGAAATTATGGATAATGCAAGAAAAATACTTTTAATTGCAATCTACGCACCTAATGAAAAACAGGATGACTTTTATAAAAAACTCCACAAGAAAATTTCTGACTTAGACTATGCTGATATTTGTATGATGGGAGACTTTAATGGCATTACAAATCAGAACATGGATTATAAAACTCACAAAACAATAAAATCAAATAGAAAAACACTCCCGAAATCCTTCTTTAGGATGATGGATGAAATAAACTTAAAAGATGTCTGGAGAGAAAGAAATCCTACCAAAAAACAATACACCTTCTATTCAAACAGACACTTATTATTCTCTAGAATTGATATGATTTGGGCTTCAACGGATTTAATTGGCACTGCACAAGAGGTGGAAATTGAACCAAGCATTTGGGCGGACCACAATCCAATGACAATAAAATGGAGAGCGCAAAGAACAAGATCTAGATGGACTCTAAACAACATGATATTGAAAGAGAAAGACTTTGTAAAGAAAATGGGAAAAGAATTGACTTTCTTCTTTAAAGAAAATAAAAAAGAAGATACGTCCTTGCAAAACCTTTAGGACACAGGGAAGGCCTTTTCTAGAGGTCTGATAATAGATTATACAAGAATGAGAAATTCAAAGAAAAGACAAATATCTAAGGACTTAGAAAAAGACTATAGAATACTGGAAAAAGAACTACAGAAATTTCCACAAAAGAAAGACATTAAAATAAAAATGGATACAATTAAACACAAAATGGACTTATTGGAAAAGGAGGAACTGGCACAAAAAATTAGAGGAACTAAGAATTATTTTGAAAATGCAAATAAACCAGGTAGATGGTTGGCATATAAATTGAGAAAGGAGAGAGAGGTCAAGAAAATACAACAACTAAGAGATGAACAAGGACAAATGCACTATGGGAATATGAAAAAGAAGAAAATTATACAGGACTATTATGCTAAATTGTATGAACAAGAGAATATAAAAGAGGAAGAAGTTAAACAATATTTACAAAATGCCAATCTCCCCCAAATACCAAATGATATTAGAACTATATTAGAAGGTAAAATAACAATGATGGAATTAACTGAAGCTCTTAAAAGACAAAATAATGGGAGGGCCCCGGGACCGGATGGTCTACCTGTGGAATTTTATAAAACACTAGAGGAATCTTTGGCTCTTCCCCTGTTAGAAGTTATGAACGAAGTAATGATTGAAAGTAAAACTCATGGCTGGAAGCATACATTACATTGCTACCTAAAGAGGAGGCAGATCATACGCAAATTAAGAACTAGAGACCTATTTCCTTGTTGAACTCAGATTATAAGTTATTTGCATCTATACTGGCTGAGAGATTGAAAAAATATTTAAATGGGTTTATCCACCCGGACCAAAATGGTTTTCTACCAAAGAGACAAATTAGAGATAATATAAGAATGATTTTGGACACTTTGGAATATTATGAGGCCCACCCTGAAAAACAAATGGCTCTGATGTTTCTTGACGCACAGAAGGCCTTTGATAATGTGAACTGGCTATTTATGATACAACAAATGGAACAAATGAACTTTGGCAAGAATTTTATTCAAGCTATACAAATGGTATATTGCAAGCAAACAGCTAAGATAATGATAAATGGAGAACTGACAGATCCTATTGAAATAAAAAGAGGTATGAGACAAGGCTGTCCACTATCACCGCTACTTTTTGTCTTTTTTGGGAGAGGGGACGGTCTAGAAATGCGAAGAAAATAAAAATAAATAAATAAAATTAACGTTAGAAGTCTTAAATAGAAAGATTAGAGAAGAGGAAGAAATAAAGGGAATGACTATTTAAAAAGAAGAATATAAGTTGCAAGCATTTGCAGATGACCTAGTCTTCATTCTTGAGGAGCCACTTGAATCTGCACCTAAATTGATAGGAAAAATCGAGGAGTATGGAAAAGTGGTGGGCTTGAAAATAAATAAAGATAAAACAAAGATTTTGACAAAAAATATACCATCAAAACAAAAAGAAGAATTGGTGGAAATTTTGGAAATGCAAATTACAAAGAAGGTTAAATATTTGGGGATTTCTCTAACAGCTAGATGTAGTACCCTTAAAGAATACAATTATTTTAGATTGAAGCAACAAATTGCAACAGATTTGGTGAAATGGGAAAATCTTCAACTATCAATGATTGGGAGAATCTCAACAATTAAAATGAACATTTTACCTAGAATCCTATATTTATTCCAGACAATCCCAATTAGGTTGGGGAAAGACTATTTTGAAGATCTAAATAAAATGGTATTGAAATGTATATGGCAGGGGGAAAAAGCAAGAATAAAACGCTAAGTGCTGCAAGATGCTAAATTAAGAGGAGGGTGGGGCCTACCTGACTGGGAGCTATACTATCAGGCAACTAGTCTGATATGGATCAAGGAATGGATAATGTTAAGAAATGTTAGGCTTTTGAACCTAGAGGGCCATGATTTGTTGTTGGGATGGCATGCATTTTTATGGTATAAGGGAACTAAAGAACAAGGTTATTTTAGAAGGCACTATATAAGAGAGGCTTTGTTATTAAACTGGGAGAAGTTTAAGAGGTTACATTATTTAAAAATTCCAGTCCGGATATCAACCATTGAAGCTTTTTCGTATTCAATAATATATAAAAAGGAACAAACAGTTAGATATGCTGAATTATTAAATACAGAGGGTGAACTCAAATCTATACAAGAATTGAAGCAGGAAGGTATTAAAGTTAATTGGTATTCATATGTGCAAATACATTCTAGATACAATGAAGATCGAAAAAAAGAGGATTTTTATGATAAAATGACTGAACTAGATAAAATCTTAACAGGTAACGATGAAAAAGTAATTAAAAAACTCTATGCCTACCTATTAGAGGTGAAATTACAGGAAGAACAAGTCAAAGAAACTATGTTAGCTTGGGGAAAAAACTTTGGGCATGGGATTGATTTAGAAAAATGGCAAAAACTGTGGACTCAAAACTATAAAATGACAATGTCAACTGCATATAAAGAGAATTTGTTTAAGATGTTTTACAGGTGGCACTTACCCCCAACGAGAATAGCAAGAATGTCTAAGAATAAATCTGAAAAATGCTGGAAATGTCATCAGAAGCTGGGCACATATTACCACATGTGGTGGACTTGTACTGAAGCTAAAAGATACTGGACAAAAATCCACATGTGGCTGGAGAAAATGATACATAAACACATAGACTTAAAACCAGAACTCTTCTTATTGGGAATAATACCAGAAACATACAACAAGGACTTGAAATATCTGATTATAAATGTTTTAACAGCTGCTAGAATTGTATTTGCCAAAAATTGGAAAAATGAGAAATTACCAACACAGGAGGAAATTATTCGGAAAATAATGGAATGTGCTGAAATGAGTAAGCTTACTTTTGAAATTGGAGAATTAGAGGATGAGCAATTTTATAGAGTATGGGATTTCTTTTACCAATGGTTAGATTAAAAAAACCTGGAAATGAAATTGTTTTCTTATGCAATAATAGAAAGTTATATTTACTGTTATGAAAGTTTTTTTCTTACTTTTTTTCTTTTTCTTTTTATTATGCAATAGAGTATTTATCTACACAATATATGAAGAACAAAAATGAACCTAATGTATAAGAGTGGGATGATTTGAACCTCTAGGTATTACTGTAGGTAGTGATCATTCTATACTATAAATATTTTTGCTATACTAAATGGACTAATGATGATGTAATGAACAATGGATACATATATGAATTGAAATACCTAAAGACTATATGGATTAATAATTAATAATGGAAAATTATATTTGGAGTTGTGGAGGATTGATGACATTATGGTTAATTGAAAGTATAAATGTGCAATATGAATTAATGGTAATCTTTTGTTTTAATCTTTGTTTTTACTCTCTAGAGATAGGCAATATTATAATTCTATAAAGACTTATTGTTACTTAATAGATAATTATGGATTTAAGGAAATAAGGGCTGTCACAAATGAAAGAATATTAATGGTAATCTGAACACAATGCTCAATGAAATATTTAGTTATGTTTAATGGATAACCAGTGACTTTATTTTTAATTGTAAAAACTGTTGCACAAAGACTTGTAACCAAACGACATGCTTGATGCAATTGAGGAAAGTTGTTTTTTCTCCTTGCTTTTGTTCTGTATGTGTTGTCTTTGTTTTTTAAAGAAAAAAAATAAAAAATTATTTTTTTAAAAAAAAGGAAGGTGGCCTACAGCCTCAGAACGTTCCTCAAGAGGTTCCTTAGCTATAGGAACATAGCCTACAGCCTCAGAAGGTTCCTTAAAGTTGTATTTTTGCCATAAAGTTTTCCAGGTCTACATTTCCCTTCCGGATTGCCTTAACCTCCTCCCCCAGCACAGCTGCTCCCTCCTCCAACACCACAATTCTCTGTTTGTGTTCTGAAATATGATGTTTAACATCTCTGAGTTCATCTTTGAGATCTGTCACCTCTTTTTTCAACTCATTTTGACCCCTCATAATTTCTTGAAACATTTGGGTAACAGATAGCTCTTTTGGGCTCTCTCCAGACCCTTCTTGTTGTAACAATGAAGTAATTTTCATTTGCTGCATGCTTGGACTGGAGGTGGCAGATGCAGGAGCCGAAAATGACTTGCCCGTTGGTGGTTTCTTAGGCCCCATTTGTCTAAGTTCAGAGCTGTATATAAGTCTTTTACAAAGAAAATGGCGTCAGCAGATTGCGCAGCTGTGCCGGTCCAAGGAGGCAGGCAAATCCGAAAGCGAAAAGTTAATTCTCCTTTACAGTTCCAAGGCACCAAGGCACACCAGAAAGGGGAAAGTCAAATAATCAAAGTCCAGGGGGGGGGGGGCGGTCTCCCTCAGAGAGGGTAATAAAACAATACCAGAGGATTTTTTTTTCAAAGGTAGTTTCAAAAGGCAGACTTCATTTGTAAGTGCAAAAACAAAGGCGGAAGGGAGCCATCTTGGCTCCTCCTTTCACAGGGAGAAGAACGGAGATCTCCATAAAGTTTTTTTTTTTTAAAAGACAGCTCAGCAATCATCTCTTGCAATTGTGATAGCGATCTTTCTCACATAGTTAGTTCAAGTGACGAGTCAGCCTTTGTTCTCTCTCCATTCCAATATAGAGAGAGATAGTTCAAATGCCACTTAATCCGGGGGGGTGGTGGGTAAAAAGAAGAAACACCCCCCTCTAATCTTCAGTTTCAAATAAGTTGAACACGAATTTACAGTAGTCTGCTGCTTATCCTTTAATGACGATTAATGCGATCAGGATGGCTCCCCCACCACCAGCATTCAGCCGCTCTTCCTTGGATAAACTCCTTCCTCCCGGAGCCCATTCGGCGAAAGGGCGGACAGCCCGAAGCTGTCCCAAACCCCCCCTCCACTCCCCGGCTCCTAGGCGAGGCTGAAAACACCCCTGCCGGCTGCCGCCTCTTCCGGGGGGTTTCAGCGAGCCGCCCTTCGGCAGGAGACCCCTCCAAGGCCCCCTGTGCTCCTTACGGAGCCAACAGAGGAGATGAGCGGCGGACAGCACGTCCGTCGCCAGCAGGAACCGGAATGTCCTTTTTTCTCAGATTCCAGAACCTACCAGAGACAGAAAATGAAGACCCTAAGAATATTATGAGTACAATTTTAGCAGAATACATTAAGAGAGACAAAGAACAGCTGTGGTGGGATATGGATCTGGTTATGCTAGAAGTCATAATGTTCCAAGGGAGGTACATGTTAAATTTCTCAGGAGGACCACAAGGGATGAGGTGCTTGGGGCCCAAAGGGAGGGACCACTAAAATATAAAGATGAAGAAATCACCATTCTTAAGCAAATTCCGAAAAAGATAAGAGAAAGAAGGAGGAAGTGTTCCTCCTTATCAAAGAAATTATACAATAAAGGAGTTTGGTTTAGATGGTTATTGCCAGAGGGAATGTTGATCTTTTGGGAGGGAAATAGAATTAGAATTAATACAGTGCAGAAGGCTGAAGCCTTCATTAAAGAACATTTTTCTCTCCTAGAAGACGAACACAGGGAAAGTAGTGAAAAGGGTAGCAAGGTACAAGATATGAAGGAGGGGGGGGGCTGTGGCTTCACCTGGGGACAGGGAGGAAGGAGCAATATCGAAAAGGCTCAGGTCACAAAAATAAAAGTATTTGAAATATTTGTAATTGTTGATATACTAGAAAGTGACAAAGGAAAAATGATTGAACACATGTTTGATACAATGTAGAATAAGATTCTGTTTTTTGCTTATCTTTTATACGTTGTTTTTAATATTGTAAAAATTGTGAGATTTGGAGGGATTTCTACCACTAGCGTGGGAGCTGCCAAAATTTTCTATGTACCTCTTTACCTTTTCCCATAAATGTTTAAAAACCAATAAAATTCTCTAAAAACAAAACAAAAAAAAATATTAAAACAGCAGTAGTGCCTGCCAGAACCCACCCCTGACTCTTTTTTAAAAAAATATTTTTTTTTATTTTCAAAACAAACACAACACATAAAATCTTCCTTCTTTACATACTGTAGAAAGTGTATCAGTTGGTTACAAAAGGCTTTCGTGCATCTCTTCCACAGTCATCAACCATAATTCATATTAATTCAAGTATTTTAACTCAGATATTTATACATATTACCATCATCATACCTCCATTTTCATTTGACTATAATTGTTTAAAACGTCCTTCATCATAAAATATACCAAGATTTAATACAAGATTTAATATAATATATACCAAATATACCAAGATTTAATACAAGATTTAATACATAACCACATACTGGCATTTCATTTACTATTTCTAAAATCCTCCAATAACACTGAATCCTTATGTCCTATTCTAACTAAACATCCATAATATTTAATAACAAAATTTTCTAAACCTCCTTTCCAAATCACTGTTTATAATTTACATCCAGTTTCCTTATGTTGTACCCATACATACATATGCGTTGTTATCATTATCCTTCCTTTATTTGACTATATCCTGTATCATAACTTTTCCCCCCTAATAATAAAGACTTAACAGAGGCCACTGGAGGCCCTTTTCAGGGCTATGGATGGGCCTGAGTGACTGCCTAGATTAAGAACAGCTGGGCCTAGAAAGCCCCCCACCCACCCACTAAGGAACCCACATCTGCAACTGTATTCATCTTCAACCACCTTGGACTGTCTCCCATTCTTATGACATCTCTGCCTTGCTTCACTATTTGGGAATATTTGAACATTTCCCCCCCGCCTTCTTTCCAAGTACTATCTGGATACTAAAGTCTCCAGCTCCCTATTAAGACCTTAGCCCTCCGGCTATTAACTTTTATTACCAGCACCCTTACCCAACTGGGTTTTAACATTTTATCAATTTACTCAAAGTTAGACCTGCTCCGCCTGCGGGTGGCCCCTCTCTCGCAGGTATGGCCTTTGGCTCTTTCAAGGGCCTGCCTTGATGACGGGTTTGCGAACCCCGAGAGGTGGAAGAAACGGAAGCTGAGGGGATTTTTATCCAAATGTTTTACATTGTTTTTAGGGGGCTCCAGGGAGGGGGGGTGGGTAAACCAGGCCGGGAGGGAAGCCAGCGCCAGACGAACAGGTGAGTCCAGGAGGGAAGTGAGCGGGGTGGGGGGGGGAGAGGGAACAAATTATTCCAGCAGAGGGTTGTTCTATTACATCGGTCGCGGGGAGGGGGGATGCGAGGACAAGAGAAGATCACAAGGTCGGTTGGGAGACCGTGGCTGTTGGCTACGCCCGGTCATTTGTACCAACCCCCGCAGACTAGGTGGTCAGGAACTACAGAGCCAGGGCCTGCGGCTGATGCTTTGCAATGCAAGGTCCGTAACCAACAAGGCCCCCCTCATTAGCGAGTTGATCTCCGAGGGGGAGCTGGACCTTGCAGGGATAACGGAGACCTGGTTGGGCCACGAGGGTGGTTTACCCCTCGTGGAAATGTGCCCACCGGGTTTCCGTGCATTCCATCAGCCTCGGGCCCTGGGTAAGGGTGGTGGGGTGGCGGTAGTTATACGGGATGGTCTAGAACCGAGAGAGTTCACTGTCCCTCAGATACCCGGTTGTGAATCCCTAGGTGTGAAATGGGGCCCAGGGAGGCAGTTGGGCCTGCTGATTGTATACTTGGCTCCTCGCTATACATCAGCGGCCCTGCCCGAGCTCCTCGAGCTGATCTCAGAGACGGCGGTTGAGATCCCCAGGCTTTTGGTCATGGGGGACTTCAACCTGCCGTCGACGGGAGCAGCATCTGAGGTGGCTCGGGAGTTCATGGCTTCCATGACAGCCATGGGCCTGACCCAATTAATTCAGGGCCCCACACACGAGGGCGGTCACACACTGGACCTTATTTTTGTATCTGAACAGTGGACGAGTGATCTGGGAATAGGGGATTTAGTTATTACTCCCCTGTCATGGTCAGATCACTCATGTCTCCGGCTAGACTTCCCTGCCGCTACCCCCCACCGCGAGGAGGCGGAGCCAGCCTGTCCAAGCTGGTACCGCCCCAAGCACCTGATGGAACTGGATAGGTTCCAGACGGAACTTGGGCCACTACCTGTAGCCCTGACCCGCGCTCGGTCGGAGGACCTAGTGGCCGCCTGGAATACGGCGGCGGCTGGGGCCTTGGACCAGGTTGCGCCTTTGCGACCTCTCCTGCGGCAGCGATCCACCCGAGCTCCTTGGTATACTGAGGAGCTGAGGGTGATGAAGCGCCATAGGAGACGTCTAGAGAGCAGGTGGAGATCCTCACGCTCCGAATCTGATCGAACACAGGTAAGAGCCTATTTACGGACCTACCTTGTGGCATTGAGAGCGGCCAAACGTAGACATTGTGCCGCTCTTATTGCGTCCGCGGATAACCGCCCTGCCGCCCTGTTTAGGGTGACCCGCTCTCTCCTGTCACAGGGGACGCGGGGGGCACCCTTGCAGGGTAGAGCAGAGGAGTTTGGGGAATATCTGCAGGACAAAGTTGCTCAGATCCGGAGCGGATGGGCCCCCTCCAGTGGTCCGGACGAGCCGTCAGCAGTGAGTCTTGTGAGACCATTCTGGGAGGAGTTTGACTCTGTTGCCCCCGAGGATTTGGACAGGTTGCGTGGACGGCTGCGACCCACCACATGTTCAATGGACCCGTGTCCCTCCTGGCTGGTACTGGCATCCTGGGAGGTGACACGAGGCTGGCTTCTGGGCCTGGTGAATGCCTCATTGGGTGAGGGATCCTTACCAACTGCCTTGAAAGAGGCGGTGGTGAGGCCCTTACTCAAGAGGCCTTCACTGGACCCGGCGCAGCTAGCTAATTATCATCCAGTCTCCAACCTTCCCTTTTTAGCGAAGGTTGTTGAGAATGTGGTGGCACAGCAATTTCCACGACACCTTGACGAATCCGAATATCTAGACCCATGCCAGTCCGGCTTCCGACCCGGGCACAGCACAGAGACAGCCTTGGTCGCGCTGGTTGATGATCTCTGGAGGGCCAGAGATAGAGGTTGCTCCTCTATCCTGGTCCTATTAGACCTCTCAGCGGCTTTTGATACCATCGACCATGGTATCCTATTGCGCCGGCTGGAGGGGATGGGAGTCGGAGGCACCGTTTTATGGTGGTTCGGCTCCTACCTCTCCGACCGGTCACAATGTGTGTTGACAGGGGGGCAAAGGTCGACCCTGAGGCCACTTACTTGCGGGGTGCCGCAGGGGTCGGTCCTGTCGCCCCTCCTGTTCAACGTATATGTGAAGCCACTGGGGGAGATCATCCGTGGTTTTGGGGTTGAATACCATCTGTACGCTGATGACACTCAGCTGTACGTTTCAACCCCAAACCACCCCAGCGAGGCTGTCGAAGTGATGTCCCGGTGTTTGGAAGCCGTCGGGGTCTGGATGGGGGACAACAGACTCAAACTCAACCCCTCCAAGACTGAGTGGCTGTGGCTACCGGCGCCTCGGTTCAGTCAGCTGACTCCAACGCTGGCCATAGGGGGCAAACAACTGCCCCTGTAGAACGGGGGCGCAATTTGGGCGTCCTCCTAGATGCCCGGCTGTCAATGGATGACCATGTGGCAGCCATGGCAAGGGGGGCGCTCCACCAGGTTCGCCTGGTGCGCCAATTGCGCCCCCTTCTGGACCGGGATGCCCTACGCACGGTCACTCATGCACTGGTGACGTCTCGCCTGGACTACTGTAATGCTCTCTTCATGGGGCTTCCCTTGGGACGCACCCGAAGACTGCAGCTAGTCCAGAACGCAGCCGCGCAGGCAGTCATGGGGAGTACTAGGTACTCCCATGTAACACCGCTCCTGCGCGAGCTGCACTGGCTACCTGTGGTCTTTTGGGTGCGTTTCAAGGTTTTGACCACCATCTTTAAAGCGCTCCATGGCATAGGGCCTAGCTACCTGCAGGATCGCATCCTCCCACACACATCCCTGCGGCCAATTCGCTCTCACAGGGAGGGGCTTCTCCTGGTGCCGTCCACTAGGCAATGCCAATGGGCGACACCAAGGAGTAGGGCCTTCTCTGTGATGGGCCCAACCCTCTGGAATGACCTCCCCCCCGACATTAGAACCACCACTGACTTCCGCTCCTTCCGACAGAAATTGAAGAAACACCTGTTCCGACTGGCTGGCCTGGCATAATTTTAACGTCTGCCTCCTGGCATACATATTTCTTACTGGTTTTTTAGGGGGATTGTTCTTTTAAACTTAATTTTATAGGATATTGGGGTTTTAAATTCTGTACATTTTAAATTATTTACTTAGCAATACAGTTCTGTATATCTTTTTATCCTCCTCTTATTTATGTATCTATCCACTTAATAATTTTAATTGTTTAAATTTTATAGTCATTTATGATGTATTTTGATATGGACTGTACACCGCCCCGAGTCCCTTTCGGGAGAGGGGGCGTTCTATAAGCACTAAGAAATAAATTAACTGTATCTAACTTAGTTCTTTTTTATTAACCTTTATATATAATCCAAAAGGATTTCTAATCTTCCTTTCATGGGTACCATTCAATATTCATATCCAATTATTACTTATCATAACACTACACATTGTATACATTATTATCATTATCAATTATTTATTTAACTATATCTATTGTCACTAAATTTCACTGTTTAACTAGTTTTAAATTATACTCTTCCATCTATCAACCTGTATCTTTCCAGTAGCAAAACAGTCTCATATCTTCTGCCATTTGTGGTGTCAGTCCTCTAATCATCTCCTTAATCAACTTTGTATGGACTCCTCTTAGCAACTCCTTGCTTATAAAATCTCTCATGTAATTTCGATGCCCTTTTTCTGTTTCCTTAATCAGCTTATCTTTGATTGTCGGTAGTGTTATCAATGATGTTGCTAATAAAATTTCTCTCTTTAAATCCATAAATTCTTTTGTTTTTTCTTCTTCTGTATAGTATGTGTTTTAGTATTTGTTTTAGAAGATCCACTAGAATCCAGTCCTAAATAGAACATCTGGGGTAGAGTTCCCCTCCATTTAATTCCTCTTTCAGTATTCCACTCTTTCCATTTTCAGAGACAAAGCAATCACCATAAATATCAGCAAATTTAATTTCTTTATAGTCATTTTCCTCTTCGATTTTTAGGATTCTAACCACCACTTTTTCCACTTGATAAACATCTCCAACTTCTTCATCATATTTTACTGTTAGATGCTCTAAGTCTTCCAACTTCTTCTCTATCCTCTCAAATGTGTTTGATAATTTCTGTATTTCTAAGAATATCTTTTGCAGACTTAAAGTTTCTTTCTGCTGTTGAAATTGTGCCATTATCTCCAGCTAATAAACACTGCTGCTCTAGCTTGGAAGGTTTTAACAAGTTTAAGCATAGATTCACAATAAAGTTTTATTTTCACTTTTCTCTGGTTAAAGATATACTTCAAAGGGACATCTATATGCTTTTCTTCTTATCACTCTCTATAAACAAGCAGTGAGATCTTGGAGTGCCAAGCCAGGATAATCAGTGAGAAAAGTAAGAGTGTTTCGTTTCCAATACACAAACCTCCAGCCTCCGAGTAGCAGTGTTATTGTTGCAATTTTCTTTGTTTCTTTTTGTATCTTTTTTGTATTTCAAGTTTTAAAAAAGTCAAATTCTTGAATGAGTTAGAAGAACACCCACAGTAATGAAAGAGGAGAATTTTAGTCCATAGGTTACAAAGAGTAATAAAAGAAAAAAAATAGAAGAAGAAAACTTAATCCACTCATTTTAAAAGGCTTGCATAAATTCCATCCATGAACATAGCATTTAAAAAGTAAGATAACCCACTGTCCAAAACCATTCCAAACTTAATTCCGCTGCTTATTTCTTCTGTTCTCCAATTTAAATTAATTTTAAGTTTTTTATAGGCACTCTTTTAAAACGGTAAAAATTCCTCACCAGCTGGAAACACTTTCTCTTTCCGTATCCTTCCGTTTTGGAGCCGCCCCGACTTCATCAGCCCTAATGGCTGGATTTTTTGTTGCCGGCTTGAAGAACTTCTCTTGGATCTATCAGGGACTTTGTGATGTCCCTGAGATCAGCAAGACGTATTCTTCCTGTTCACCGTCTCTGCGGGACGGTTTAGGTCTGATTGGACCACCCAGCAGCAAAAGTATCGGCTGTGGTCTCGGAGCATCGAGACCGCACATCCGTATCGTCATGCCGTTGGCTCCTCCTCCCTGACACTTAAGGTTTTCTGTGATCCTAGTCATCAAGATTTGCATTGGGAATAGCATAATATGTGAATTCATAGCCAAGGCAGTGTTGAGTCAGGATATATTGGGGTTTCCCCTGCAAAAAAAAGAGGTATCTTCATGCCTACATTTGGAGGCCAAGCCAAACCACATTTAACCAACTGGCTGAACATGCCCCCAATTTAATTGTTTCTGAGTTTGAATGACACAGTGAATCATGAATGAAGTCATAATTGGATTTGTATAATAATGTGATTGCTTTATTTGTGGTACGTATTTCCTTCAGCCAGCCAATCACCGGCTTGTCCGAACCTATGTTACAGTCCTCTCTAAGCGGTTTATACAGTCAGCATCTTGCCCCCAACAATCTGGGTCCTCATTTTACCAACCTCGGAAGGATGGAAGGCTGAGTCAATCTTGAGCCAGTCAGGATTGAACTGCTGGCTGTGGGCAGAGTTAGCCAGCAATACTGCATTCTAACCACTGTGCCACCATGGCTCTTATGACTGCTTTCACACTTACAACCATTGCAGCATCCCCTTGGTCGTGTGATCAAAATTCAGAAACACGGCAACTAGCACGTATTTATGACCGTTGCTGTGTCCCAGGATCATGTGATCAATTTTTGCAACCTTCCGACAAGCAAAGTTAATAGGAAAACCAGGTTCGCTTAACAACCATGTTATTAACTTAGCAACTGCAGTTAGTCACTTAACAATTGTGGCAAAAAAGATTGTAAAAGGGGGCAAAATCCACTTAATTCTTGCATTTTGCATTTTGGACTCAACTGTGGTCGTAACTCGAGGATTACCACTATTAATTAGATTCAATCTGGGCTGCCATGATGCCTGAGCCTCAAATTAGCACATGTTCTTGTAGTATGTTGCGTGACCATCGTGCACCAGTGGGGAAACTTTACAGCTCATTGTGACACATGAATGAAGCAGAGCAATAAAGATGATTAGGGGACTGGAGGCTAAAACATTTATTTTATTTATTTATTTCATTTGATTTCTAGACCGCCCCCTCTCCCCGAAGGGACTCGGGGCGGTGTACAGGTACCAAATTAAAAACCATACAAATAATCATAAATATAATTAAAATCGAATTAAACTTTAAACCCCTGTACAAATTTATAAAAATTAAAAACTTAGCCTAAGACCAACCCGTGAAATTTAAAAATACAGACTGAGGTGGGAGAGCTGGAATTAGGCCAAGCCGGCTAGATTAAACAGGTGGGTTTTGAGCTTCTTACGGAAGGAGCGGAGGTCCGTGGTTGTTCTAATATCAGGGGGAAGGTCATTCCAGAGGGTCGGGCCCATCACAGAGAAGGCCCTTCCCCTGGACGCCGCCCGCTGGCACAGCCTAGTGGACGGCACCAGTAGGAGTCCCTCTCTGTGTGAGCAAATCGGCCGAAGGGATGTGTGGGGCAGGATACGATCCCGCAAATAACTAGGCCCTGTGCCATGGAGCGCTTTGAAGATGATAATCAGCACCTTGAAATCCACCCGAAAAGCTACAGGTAGCCAGTGCAGCCCGCGCAGGAGAGGTGTTACGTGGGAGTATCTAGCGACTCCCGAGACTGCCCGCGCGGCCGCATTCTGAACCAACTGCAGTCTTCGGGCGCATCTCAAGGGGAGCCCCATGTAGAGAGCGTTACAGTAGTCCAGGCGGGACGTCACAAGCGCATGGGTGACTGTGCGAAGGGCGTTCCGGTCCAATAGGGGATGCAATTGGCGCACCAGGCGAACCTGGTGAAACGCCCCCCTTGCCACGGCTGTCACATGGTCGTCCATTGACAGCCGGGCATCTAGGAGGATGCCCAAATTGCGTACCCGATCCACAGGGGCCAGATGTTCGCCCCCAATGGCCAGTGATGGGATCAGCTGGTTGAACCGGGGTGCCGGTAGCCACAGCCACTCCGTCTTGGACGGGTTGAGCTTGAGTCTGTTACTTCCCTGTTACTACATGAAAAGAACGGTTGCTGGCATTGGGTATGTCTATTCCAGGGGTGGGTTGCTGCCAGTTTTACTACCGGTTCACAACGCGCATGCACGCTATTCAATGTAAATTGTTGTTGTTGTTGTTGTTGCTTTCTTCTCTTTCTCCTCTTTTTTCTGCTCTTTTTTCTTTCCAAAGAATAGCTGAACTTTGAACAGAGTTTCAATTGTGAACAATCTGCAGCCATCCACAGACCATCCGACTAGCTGACCAGCAAACCATCCCTTCAATCTAGGATGTGACTATTGGCACTGTTGTCCCCTTCGCATGGAACCCTGGCTTGTTAATTTACTTAACATCGACAGCACCCTAGCCCTGCTGTAGCTTTTTAATCCATCATATATTTGAGATCAGACCTGCTCCAACTGCGGGAGTCCCCCCTCTCGCAGGTATGGCCCTCTGCCCTCTCAAGGGCCCACCTTGATGACGGGTTTATTAAGCCAGAGAGGTGGAGGAAGCGGAGACTCAGGGGGGTTTTAATAAGATGTTTTTTATCTGTTTTAGGGGGCTCCAGGGTGGGGGGGAGGGTTAACCAGGCTAGGAGGGGGATTAGTGCCAGGCGAACAGGTGTGGTCGGGAGGGGAGTGAGCGGAGTGGGGGAGGGGAGGGAGAATGATATTCCAGTAGAGGGTTGTCCTATTCCAACGGTCGTAGGGAGGGGTGGGTGCGAGGATGGATGAAAATCTTGCAGTCGGTTGGGAGACCGTGGCTGTTGGACACGCCCGGTCACTTGTACCAACCCACGCATTCTAGGTGGCCAGGACCTACAGAGCCAGGGCCTGAGGCTGATGTTATGCAATGCAAGGTCCGTTGTCAATAAGGCCCCCCTCATTAATGATTTGATCTCGGAGAGGGAGCTGGACCTTGCAGGGATAACGGAGACCTGGTTGGGCCACGAGGGTGGTCCTAGATGGTTCCGCCCCAGGCGCCTGATGGAACCGGATAGGTTCCAGACGGAGCTTGGGCCACTTCCTGTAGCCCTGTCCCGCTCCCGGATGGAGGACCTGGTGACCGCATGGAATAGTGCGGCTGCCGGGGCCTTGGACCGGGTTGCGCCTTTGCGGCCTCTCCTGCGGCAACGAACCACCCTGGCCCCTTGGTTTACCGAGGAGCTAAGGGTGATGAAACGCCACAAGAGACACCTAGAGAGCAGATGGAGGTCCTCACGCTCCGAATCTGACCGAACACAGGTAAGAGCCTATTTACGGACCTACCTTGTGGCATTAAGAGCAGCCAAACGTCGACATTGTGCCGCTCTTATTGCGTCCGCAGACAACCGCCCTGCCGCCCTGTTTCGGGTGACCCGCTCCCTCCTATTACAGAGGCCGCGGGAAGCCCCCTTGCAGGGTAGAGCAGAGGAATTTGGGGAATATCTGCAGGACAAAATCGCTCAGATCCGGAGTGAATGGGTCCCCTTCAGTGGACCAGGGGGGACGTCAGAAGCGAGTCATGAGGGACCACTCTGTGAGGAGTTTGACTCTGTTGCCGCCGATGATATGGACAGGTTGCGCAGGCGACTGCGAGCCACTACATGTTTATTGGACCCGTGTCCCTCCTGGCTTGTACTGGCATCCTGGGAGGTCACACGAGGCTGGCTCCTGGGGCTAGTGGACGCTTCATTGGGTGAGGGGTCCTTACCGGCTGCCTTGAAAGAGGCGGTGGTGAGGCCCTTACTCAAGAAGCCTTCTCTGGACCCGGCGGAGCTAGCTAATTATCGTCCCGTCTCCAACCTTCCCTTTTTAGCGAAGGTTGTAGAGAGTGTGGTGGCACAACAGTTCCCACGTCACCTGGAGGAAATCGATTATCTAGACCCGTGCCAGTCCGGTTTCCGGCCCGGTCACAGCACGGAGACGGCCTTGGTCGCGTTGGTGGATAATCTCTGGAGGGCCAGAGATAGGGGTTGTTCCTCTATCCTGGTCCTATTAGACCTATCAGCAGCTTTTGATACCATCGACCATGGTATCCTATTGCGCCGGCTGGAGGGGGTGGGGTTGGGGGGCACCGTTTTGCGGTGGTTCTGCTCCTACCTCTCCGACCGGACGCAATGCGTGTTGGCAGGGGAGCAGAGGTCGACCCTGAGGCCGCTCACTTGTGGGGTGCCGCAGGGATCGGTCCTCTCGCCCCTCCTGTTCAACACATATATGAAGCCGCTGGGGGAGATCATTCGTGGTTTCGGGGTCGGATACCATCTGTACGCTGATGATACGCAGCTGTACATCTCCACCCCGAACCACCCCAATGAGGCCGTCGAAATGATGTCCCGGTGCTTGGAAGCCGTTCGGGTCTGGATGGGGGACAACAGACTCAAGCTCAACCCCTCCAAGACGGAGTGGCTGTGGCTACCGGCGCCTCGGTTCAGTCAGCTGACTCCAACGCTGGCCATAGGGGGCGAACAACTGCCCCTGTGGAACGGGCGCGCAATTTGGGCGTCCTCCTAGATGCCCGGCTGTCGATGGATGACCATGTGGCAGCCGTGGCGAGGGGGGCGTTCCACCAGGTCCGCCTGGTGCGCCAATTGCGCCCCTTATTGGACCGGGATACCCTTCGCAGAGTCACTCATGCGCTGGTGACGTCCCGTCTGGACTACTGCAATGCTTTCCACATGGGGCTCCCCTTGAGATGCACCCGAGGACTGCAGCTGGTCCAGAATGCGGCCGCGCGGGCTATCATGGGGAGTACTAGATACTCCCTCATAACACCTCTCCTGCGCGAGCTGCACTGGCTACCTGTGGTTTTTCGGGTGCATTTCAAGGTGTTGATTACCATCTTTAAAGCGCTCCATGGCACAGGACCTAGTTACCTGCGGGATCGCATCCTACCCCATACATCCCTGCGACCAATTCGCTCTCACAGGGAGGGACTCCTCCGGGTGCCGTCCACCAAGCAATGCCAACGGGCGGCGCCCAGGAGTAGGGCCTTCTCTGTGATGGGCCCAACCCTCTGAAATGACCTCCCCCCCGACATTAGAACCACCACTGACCTCCGCTCCTTCCGCAAGAAACTCAAGACCCACCTGTTCCAATTAGCCGGCCTGGCCCATTTATAGTCCTATTCCTTATCCTCCTGGCAGTTAGTTTTAATTTTGGGGTAGATTTTAGGGGTAGATTTTAATGCTGTTTCTAATCTTACTGTTACTGTACAGTTTGTATATCGCCTCCTCTATATTTATGTTTATGTATGTATATGGTGTTTTTACTCTGACTGTACACCGCCCCGAGTCCCTTCGGGGAGAGGGAGCGGTTTATAAATCTAAATAAAGTAAAGTAAAGTAAATCCAGGTAACGAAGAGCTCAAGTTTTTTTTTTGGGGGGGGGGGGGAGATATTCTACAAATATACAGTACTTACTCTCCTCGGGAGTTGGAACTGGATAGGAGACAGTAGGAAAAGAGCTGTTGTGGAAAGGTTGGAGAATTCTTTTATCTCCCCCCCCCTTTGTTCTGTCTTTGCCCCCAGGCCTGCTGTGATTACTGACTGTAATTGACGGAATGGACAGTGATACTGAGGAGAGGACGACACCTAGTGGGTTATAAATTTGAGCTGCGAAGTCTGATGGAAGAGAAATTGGCTGTGACATAAGGTGGACTAAAGAAAACCATAGAGAAACTAATTATTAGAACTGAGTATCTGTATAACTGACATAACTTAGAGATATTTATTTGCATAAGCTAATAGTGTGATATATAATTCTTTGATATATAATAGTTAAGGATTTAAAATAGAATAGAATAATATATAGGATTGTCTAGATCATGGGTCGTCAACCTCGTCCCTACCGCCCACAATTGGGCGTTTCGGGATTCTAGGTGGGCGGTAGGGATTTCGGAGGTTAAAACCTCGTTTTGTGCGAGTGGGTGGGCGGGCGCAAGCGCACACATCAATGAACTAACACGCGCGTGCATGCAAACAAGCAAACACGTGGGAAGAGGAAGGGGAGGAATGGAAACTGATAGCAGGGACAGGCAGAAGCGGAGCAGAGCAGTTGCAAAATAGGAGAAAGAAAAGTTATAGGCAGGAGAGAATTGTTGTTGGCTAATAATAATAAGTGGGCTAACTAGCTCAGCCTTACTTTTGTACATTGCCCTAAGGAAGGTTAAAAAAAGGAGATAAAAAGGAAAAGCACTGTGTGGAGTGCAGATCAAAACGTAACAGTAAAAGTAGTTGTTAAATTGTGAAACAAATTTAGAACCCATGTCTGAAAAAAAGAAATATGCTTGTGGCTATTTACCAGGGTATCTGAAGATGGGTTTCATTGAATCTGTTACAAATAAACAGCTTCCAATCTGTTTACTGTGCCACAAGACATTATGTAATGAAGCAATGAAGCCAAGTCGATTGTGAGAACATCTTGCTACAAAGCATTCCCAAGATAAAGATAAGCCCATTGAATATTTTCAAGAAATCTATAAAAGATTTCAAAATCGTTCAACAATAGCTGCATCATTTCAAAAATAACATGCAAAAATGAGGATGGATTAACTGCAGCTTATCGTATATCACACTTAATTGCAAAAAGTGGTAAAAGTCATAATATTGGAGAAACTTTGATAATACCCTCTATCAAAGAATTTATCTCAACAGTAATGCATCAGGATATACCTGAAGTTTTCAAAACATTGTCCCTTAGCGATAACACAGTAAAGAGACGCATTGACGAAATGGTGGCTAATGTTGAAAATAAACTTATAGGTATTCTCCAAAATTCTTCATTTTCCATACAATTGGATGAGTCTGTCATTGCAGATAATAATGCTCTACTGATGACATATGTACGGTACCTTGATGGAAACAATACATTGCAAGAAGAAATGCTCTTCACTGTCAATCTGATTACAGATACAAAAGGATTATCAATATTTAAAGCTGTGAAATCATACTTTGCAAAAAATAATATACCCTTGAACAATATTGTTGCATGTGCTACTGATGGAGCACCATCAATGGTAGGCCGCTATCGTGGGTTTGCTGCTTACCTGAAGGAAGAAGTGCCAAACGTTTTGTGTATTCATTGTGTTGTGCACAGACAACATATTGTAGGAAAACATTTAAGTACAAGCCTCCATTCATCATTAAGTATAATAATTAAAGCTGTAAATAAGATCAAATCTAATGCCAAGTGTGATAGAATGTTTCGACAGCTGTGCCAGGACAATAACGAGCAGTTTATTAGGTTACTTTTACACACAGAAGTTTGATGGCTCTTAAAGGGTACATGCTTGTCTCGTTTTGTTGCATTATTTGATAGTGTCATACAGTTTTTTGAAAGTGACAATGAGGCTGGTCTCTATGAACAGTTAAAAACCATAAAGACTGATGCCTTTTATTTGGCAGACAATTTCAAGAGATTTAATGAAATTAATTTGCAGCTTCAAGGAGCCAATATAACTCTTATAAGTTGCAAAAATATTGTGTCATTATTTATCGAAAAGCTTGATCTTCTCCGTCATAATATTCTCAAGAGAGAATTTCATCAGTTTCCTGAATTGTCCTCTATAAACAATGATGTAACTCTGGGGGATAGTGAAAGGTTCAGTAGCCACCTCAACGAACTCAAATTGGATATGGAAAAACGATTTCAAGATATTTCGAACTTAAAGGTGCATGACTGGATGATAAATCCTTTTACAGCAAATGTTGCTGAGGTTGATATAACTTGCCAAGAAGAACTATTAGAACTTAAATATGACGAAGAGACTAAATGTAATTTTGGCAGTGGTGGATACCAAAAACTCTGGCAAAATAAAAAAATGCCTGCGTTATATCCAAATATGTGGAAAATGATGTTCAATTTTGTCACTGCGTTAAACTGTTTGCTAGCCTGAACTGACGAATTGAAACTAAATAGTTAAACTGAAAGAGTTACTGCGCAGGTCATAAGGTCTTATCTGACAATGATGTACTGCGCATGCTTATCTTTTTTATTACTTGACACATTCCAGAGACTTCTCCTTCCCTTTTGATCTTTGTCCGTCTACCAGGAAACTGGGAGACAGAATTGCTTTTTCCAAAATGTAACGATTAGTTAGTTTTGTTTTATTTCCGTTTATTATTTTTGTATTAAAGTTTGTTTTGTTAATTAGAATATGTTTTCCAGGATTTTATTTCTTTTCTTCGCACCTTAAAGATAATGCTGTTTGGAAACGCCGCGGTCTAAGCCTCATCTAGTTCAGGGTGAAATAATTCTTCCCCTGACAATTAATGGAAGCAGAGATGGTTATAATTTACGGCTGTTTCCTTCCAAGCTATCTTTAAGAGATAAAGTGGCTAGGCTAAATAGCCATGCCAAAGAAGAAAAAGAAAAAACGCAGACATGGAACGCGATCGAAAGGATCCATTCCCTTCAGACACAGAGATGCAAGATTCTTCAAGCTTACTTCAAAAGCAACAGATTTCTCCAACAGCCGAGCCAGCTGTGGGGGAAGGAGCTACAGGAGGTGAGATCTACGAACCGAGGTCAGTAGTTCCCCCTTCTCATTATGAAAGCTCCCAAATATCTCCAAGAGATTATACCATGCTGGGGGCAAAGCCAAGACGTTCCACGTTACCAGAGCAACTTCACTCCCAAACTCTTGGAGATTATGAAACAATTGATGTCTGGCCAAAGCCCTCGCGGCAACTGCCGGCAGAGGAAAAACACCCCCACGCAGAAAGTGAAACTTATGAATCCTTCTCAGGCACTGGGGAAGAAATGCAAAGCTATCGTGACCAGATAGAGCGTTTTGAAAAATATGCACGAGAAGCTAGAGAATATTATGAAAGAATGGAAAGTAGGAGGGGTTTCCCCACTCCCAAAATGTCTGAGGACGCCATCTTGTTTTCTTCTAAACAACCTAAGACACACCCCATAGAGGAAATTGCTTTAGGCGAATCAGAACAGAGAGATATGTACACGTCACCGAGGTCACGTGATCTCCTTTGTTCTACTACTACTGCCACGTATAAAGGCCTGATGCAGCCAAGAAGTGAAGCTGCACTGCCATCTGCTGGTGGAGAAAATTTATTAGAGCACAAGTTAAAAGAATTGCACCGGAACTGGGCAGATTTATCTATAAGTCTTCTAGATGCCCAAGCTTTGCCTCCAAAGGTTAAGTCTTCAGCGCCCCCTGGTGGTGTTGGATCCTCCCTAGATGGAACAAGGCAAAGCCAAAGGCAAATGCAAGCAAGCCACACACAAAGGCCAATGGTGCAATTACAGCACCCCCTGGTTCAACAACCAGCTTTGCAACGTGCACAGCAAGTTGTTCAAATGCATATCCCTCAGCAGGCATTTTCTGTCACTCCTTTGACTGGTGAGTCAAAATTAAAGGAGTCAGGAGAGAATTATAAAGCCTGGGTCAGTGAAATTGCACTCTTGCTTCGCAGAGAAGGCACACACTGTATGGTTTTTAATCCTCCTGCCCAGCCATGGACTCCTGCAATGAGAGATCTAGAGACCAGAGCAACCACTACTTTGCTCATGTCCATGGAAACTGAACTCCAGGTTACCTTTCCACCTGATGCAACAGCCCAACAAATTTGGGCTATTTTGGAAGATTGCTACAGGCCCATTTCAATTGAATCTTCATGTTTGCTCATGTCTGAGTTCCATGGTTCGAAGTTGAAACCTGGTAAACGAATTAGTGGACATTTGACCAAACTGAAAAGAATGAGAAGTGAATTGAGAGAAAGTGGCCATGTAATCGATGATATCCAAATGATTAGCATCATCATTAACTCATTGAATTATGAATGGAAAGATGCCGTTGCAAAGATTAACTACGTGCCTATTGCCCAACGCACAGTTAACCACGTTTGCAGACTTTTAGTGGAGGAAGAAGCTATCAAATTAGCTACGCCACATCTGCAACGACCCCCAGCATCAAAGGCTTCAGCTAGACGTCCCTTCCGAGGAAGAGGCTACGCTCCAAGGATGCCAAAATGCTACACCTGTAACCGTGTGGGACATGACACCCGGGATTGTCCCCAACGAGTTCCAGCTCCCGTCACATACCAGCCCAGAGGAACAGACTCCAGAGGCAGAGGTAGAGGCGGAAGACAAGGTCGTTGTGGTCCAAGGCGTGATCCACAAGCTCCACTCGCAACATTGGCCATAACCAACGTTCCACAACCTGATCCAAAGTACGACAGACGTCTTTTGTGGACTTTAGATAGTGGAGCAGCTGTGCACGTTGTTGTGTACCGAGCCAGTCCACCAGTAGGTGGCGCTGCGTAGACCTCCCTTTCATTGGCCCATACATCCGGCGGGAGAATCCTGATTACCCTATTGGTTCCCCGACGGACGGCGTTTGTATAAATTGCTGTCAGCCGGGGATTGTGTATCTTGGTTTTAGTCAGTTACTGTTGTTTTTTAAATAAAGATTAACGTCCAACAGCCTGCTTCTACTTCTTTGCTTGGAACACAAAACTGGCGACGAAGGTGAGCGAACCTGAACCTCTAATCACAAGAACCATGGCTAATACAGCTTTCTTCGCTTCATTCCTTATTGAGGCCGAATCCTGGGAGGCGTTCATAGAATGGTTTGAATGTTTTCTTCAAGCCCATGACCTGCTGAATCTCTCGCTTGAACGTAAGAGGGGTATTTTTTTGAATTACTGTGGCCCAGAAATGTTTGCCACGGCAAGGGCACTATCTGCCCCCACCCCTGTTCATACCATGCCATGGGAGCTCCTCATGGCAAAACTTAAAACGCATTATGAGCCAGCGCCCTCACGTTTCGCCAGGCGCCAAGATTTCCGTCACTGCGTTCAATGAGATGGACAATCTATCAGTCAGTATGTAGCTGCGCTTAGAGCTGCCGCTATTACTTGTGAATTCGCCGACCTAGACGAAGCGCTCCTCGAGCAATTCATCTATGGTTTAAAGGATGTTAATCTCCACCGGCGCATTCTCTCCCGTTCGGACCTCACGTTGAAGAATGCTGTCGATGAGGCTCGCGCTTACGAAATGGCAGGTCAATCCACCCCTGACCAGAGGCGTTTTCTTCCAGCTACCTTCTCAGCCACTAACCAGCTTGTCGCCTCTAACTCTTTTCAAACTGACTTAGACTTGGCGATTGACCGCCTGCAATCTTTGAGCCATAAAGATACACGGAATTGCCTCAGCTGCGGCGGCCGCCATTTGCGCTCAGCCTGCTGTTTCCGCACTGCGGTGTGCCGAAAGGGCGGTAAACGGGGCCATTTAGCAAATGTTTGCCGCTCTACCGTTCCTGATTCTCGTCCTGCTACGGTGCCTTCTACCTACCGGCCAGCCCCGCCGCCTCTCCCTGCCAGGCGCCAAAATTTTCTCTCCCTAGGTGACATCAACAACTCTTGTCCGGAATGGGTCATCGACGCTTCCTCTTCCTCCCAGGGAGAACGTGGTAAGATCCATCTCTCGCTTCAGATCGAAGGCAGCCCGTGCTCCATGGAGCTGGACACCGGATCTGCCCGTTCTATCATGTCCTGGAGCACCTTCTCTTCTCTTCTGCCTAACTTCCGAACACGTGACCTAACTCCTGCCTGCTGCCGTCTTCGAGATTACCAGGGCAACCCAATTCCGCTGCTGGGTTGGGCGACGCCTACTGTTACCTACGGTTCTTTTAGTGGGCGTCTGCCACTACTAATCGTAAAAAAAAACCTAGCTTCTCTACTAGGGATGGACTGGTTCCGTGCTCTCGGTCTATTTGTTTCGGGGATCCACTCCACCCGGTGTTCGTCTTCCCTTGGGGATGACCTTTCTTCCCTTCTTTCTGAATTTTCTGATGTTTTCTCTCCTTCTCTGGGCTGCTATACGGGCTCTCCTATTTCCCTCAACCTTGACCCTACTGTTGCTCCTATCCGTCTTAAAGCCCGACGTCTGCCTTTTGCCTTAAGGGCAAAGGTAGACGCTGAAATTGATAAGCTTCTTGCCCAGGGGGTGCTTCAACCTGTGGACTTTTCTTCGTGGGAGACTCCTATAGTAGTTCCCTTGAAGTCCGACGGATCCGTAAGGATCTGCGCGGACTTTAAGTCAACTGTCAATAAGGCCCTTCAAGCCCATCCCTATCCTGTTCCAGTTGTGCAACATGTCCTGCACACACTCGGCCAGGGCAAGATTTTTGCTAAATTGGACCTTGCGCAAGCGTATCAGCAACTCCCTGTTGACGACGCCACGGCGCTTGCGCAAACAATCGTGACTCACCGCGGCGCTTTTAAATGCAAAAGGCTCCAGTTTGGCATTAGTGTTGCTCCTGGCATATTTCAAAGTCTCATGGAGTGGTTGCTCCATGGGATCCCTGGCGTCACTCCCTACTTTGACGATGTCCTGATCGCTGCCCAGGATCGATCAGGACTCGCCAAAGTCCTTCGCTCTGTCCTACAGCGTTTCCGTAAAGCTGGCCTCCGCCTTAAACCTTCCAAATGCCAGCTGGGCGTTCCCTCTGTTGAATTCTTAGGTTTCCTCATTGACCGGCATGGCGTCCATCCCTCCCCCTCCAAAATAGACGCCATTCTCTCCGCCCCCACTCCCTCTAACAAGGTTGAGTTGCAGGCCTTTCTTGGCCTCCTCAACTTCTATTCCTCTTTTATTCCTCATAAGGCTTCCCTCACAGAGCCTCTTCATAGGCTTTTAGACAGCTCTGCCGCCTGGACATGGACTAGCCGCGAAGTGCATGCACTCGCGGCTGTCAAGGAATCCCTCACGCGCCCACCAGTCCTGGCACAATACGATCAGTCCCTTCCTCTGCTCCTTGCTTGCGACGCCTCCCCCTTCGGCGTCAGGGCTGTCCTGAGCCACGCTTACCCTGATGGCTCGGAAGCCCCTATTGCTTTTTACTCCCGCACCTTGTCCAAGCCTGAGCGAAATTATAGCCAGCTGGACAAAGAGGCGCTGGCCGCCGTTGCGGGGGTAAAACGTTTTCATCATTATCTCTACGGCCGTCCTTTCTTCCTCCTTACGGATCACAAGCCTCTTTTGGGCATCCTCGCAGGGGATCGCCCAACTCCCCCCATCCTCTCCCCTCGCATGTCGCGCTGGGCGGAATTCCTCTCTGCTTACAATTACTCCCTCATCCATAAGCCCGGCCGCCACATGGGTCACGCGGACGCTCTTAGCCGCTGCCCGCTTCCCCTGCTTCTTTCCGACCGAGCTCCCATCAAGTCCATCCACCTCCTGGACGAACTCCACCTGCCCATTACCGCCTCCGATATAGCCCTGTTGTCTCTCTCTGATTCTACTATTTCTGCTGTCCTTAACTATGTTCGCAGGGGATGGCCTCCCTCCTCTGTCGAACCCCGTTTTCTCCCCTTTTATCGGCGCCGCACAGAGCTCTCCACGCTTCAGGGTTGCCTCCTATGGGGCCATCGCGTGGTCATTCCTGACCATTTGCGCCAGTCTGTGCTTGCACGCCTCCATGAGGGGCACCCAGGCATAGTCCGGATGAAATCCCTGGGCAGGGGGTATGTCTGGTGGCCCTCCATGGATGCAGACATTATGGCTTGGGTGCAGCGTTGCACCCCATGCCAACAGGTCCGTCCCGCCCCTCCCTCCGCTCCTGCTCGCGAGTGGGAACATCCTAGGGCTCCATGGAGCCGTCTCCATATAGATTTCATGGGCCCCCTCGCTGGCACTTCCTTCTTCCTCGTTATAGATGCCTGGTCTAAGTGGGTGGAACTTTTTCCTATGCCCTCTACCACCTCCGCAGCCACTATCCGCATCCTTAATTCACTGTTCAACACCCATGGGTTGCCGGACGTCATTGTCTCGGACAATGGCCCCCAGTTCACGTCCCAGGAATTCCAACAATTCCTTGCAGTTTTGGGCATTCGCCATGCCCCAGTCGCTCCCTTTCACCCTGCGGGGAATGGCCTGGCTGAATGCGCTGTGCGTTCCGCCAAGGAATCACTTGCCCGCATGGTTAATCTTCCCTTATCCTCCCGGATTACCACCTTCCTGCGTTCCCAGAATTCCACCCCGTGCCCCGTCACAGGCAAAAGTCCTGCTGAACTCCTCTTGGGCAGAAAAATCCGGACCACCCTGGACCGTCTACACCCTCTGTATTCCTCTTCCTCTCTTCCTACCTCTCCCCCTCCTAGGGTTTTTCGGGTGGGTGATAGGGTTTTTGCACGGAACTTCGCGGGTGATCCGAAGTGGGTACCCGGAAGCATTGCGGACATAACAGGGTCCTGCTCTTACAGGGTCCTACTCGGCGACGGACAAATGTGGCGGCGCCACATAGATCAGCTGCGGCGGTGAACTGACGATGGGTCTCCGGATAGACCATCAACTCCGAGTGGACTAGGCCCTAGCGACGCCGCCTGCCGCCCCAACGACAACAACGCAGCTAGCTCCGAACCCGTGTCCCCCACCACGTTTAGATCTGCAGACTTATCTCGTAACTTTGGTGCACCTCCCAGGGTGGGGCCGCTGGAACAGCTCCGCCTGCCCTCCGGACCGAGCCATCCTTCTACGTCAACCACAGCCACTCCTCCCCTGCGAAGATCTCTGCGCGTGCGCCAGCGTCCCGGGTATTTACGGGACTACGTCTGCACGAACCAGGGGAAAGGGGTGTTGTGTACCGATCCGGTCCACCAGTAGGTGGCGCTGCGTAGACCTCCCTTTCATTGGCCCATACATCCGGCGGGAGAATCCTGATTACCCTATTGGTTCCCCGACGGACGGCGTTTGTATAAATTGCTGTCAGCCGGGGATTGTGTATCTTGGTTTTAGTCAGTTACTGTTGTTTTTTAAATAAAGATTAACGTCCAACAGCCTGCTTCTACTTCTTTGCTTGGAACACAAAACACGTTACCCACAGAAAGGAACTTTTCACAGAGATGGGCGAGCCAGAGCCCGAGTATCGAGAACTGTACTCCTTCACCAACCACACTTGCAAGGTCATGGGAAAAGGAACTGTTTACATTGAAGAGCTCGATACATTCATCCCTGATGTTTATTACATACCTTCAGCAACCAGTAAGTTGCTTAGTCAAAGTCACTTGTCTAGAGATTTAAAGTTCCAGGTTCACCACCTCGAAAAAACAAGTTACATAGTTAAAGATGGAGATATTGTTGCTGAAACCATGCTGATTGGTGGTGTTTATTACTTAAAGCCAAAGCCTAAAAAGCAAGCACAGGCAAGTATGCAAACTCCAAAAAGGGACAGCACGGGCCCAGAAAGAGTTGCTTCAGAGAGAGAACCCGTTGCTATGCCAAAGGCTCCCAAAGCCAACAAACAGAGAAAACAGAAGCAGGTTGCTCAGAGCAAACCTGAGGTTCCTCATGAAACTGTTAATATTGAGAATTCACTAACTGGTAAACCTTTGCATTCCAGGTGTATCCACAAGTGGCACAGAAGATTGGGGCATGCCAGTTTCCGTGTTCTTAGAAAGATGCCGGAGTTCGCAAAAGGTTTGGATCTAAAGGGGTGTAAGGTGTTTTTGGATTGTGCAGTTTGCAGGAAAGCTAAATCCAAAGCAGCTGCAATTCCCAAACACGCCACACGCCTGTCAACACGCATTTTTGATTTGGTACACACTGACATAGTAGGTCCTTTCCCACCAACAATTGGTGGTAGAAAGTATTTCCTAACAATAGTAGATAATCATTCTAGATATGGATTTGTATATCCTATGAGAGAGAAATCTGAGACCTTTCAGATCTTTAAAGACTTTGCAGCTTTTGTTTCTACACAATACCAAGTTCGCATCGCCAGAATCCAGAGTGACCGTGGTGCAGAATTCATGTCTCAGCGTTTCCAGGACTGGATGCGTAAGAATGGAATTCTTCATCAGACATCCACTCCATATACACCGGCTCATAACGGAGTCGTAGAAAGAAGACAAGGAGTTCTGCAAACCATGATGCGTTGTCTTTGGTGCAAATTTATTGATCCTAAACATGTGATTGTCATTTCACAATCTGCCAATTTTGAGGAAGACATTGACTGGTCCAGGATTCATTCCAATGATCCTGGAGTTTATTTTCCTAGAGATGGTGCTGAAGATGCCACACAGCCTGATGACAATTCACAGGCAGATATTCCTTCTACCAGTTCTTCACAACATGTTGTTCCGTCTTCGCAAGCAGCGGATGCTGATGCTAGCGACGAACGTGAGGACGAGGACGAAGACGAAGAAGAAGAAGACTGGACTGTTGTTCCAAGACGTTCCAAGAGGGTCACAAAAGGAATCCCTCCACAACGATATTCGTGGCAACTGACAAAAACACCATTACCTTTGATTTGCAACGTTACTCTTCCTCCTGAGACATTCACACAAATCAAACAGCTTCCTGATTCAGAGCAAGACAAATGGTATGATGCAATGCAGGATGAAATGGACAGTTTAAAGAAAATACATTCACACCTGCAAAACCTCCAGCAAACAAGAAAATCATTGGCACTTGATGGGTTTACAAAATCAAGAAGAAACCGAATGGTGAGTCTTTGTACAAAGCCAGACTTGTAGCTCAGGGTTTCGCTCAACGTTATCCTGAGGACTACACAAACACTTACTCACCAACAGTCAGAACTGAAAGTGTAAAAATTGCTTTAACCACTGCAACTATTCTTGGTTTAGAAGTTTTCCAATTTGATGTGGACACAGCTTATCTACATGCAGACCTAGATGAAGAGATCTACGTGAGAGGATCTCCAGGATTCCGACATCAAGAAGGGGATACCTGGTTCCTGAACAAAAGTCTTTATGGTCTGAAACAGTCAGGTTTAATGTGGTATTTATGTCTTACTGACAAACTAAATTCAATGGGCTTTATTAAGTCCGAAACTGATGACAAAAAGATCTATTCACAAAAAGATCTAACAATGCATATGAGATAATTCTTGTTTATGTTGATGATATTGTTTATATTGGTCCAAATAAGAAAATGAGTGAGATTTTTGCTAAAAGTTTGCAGAGATACATCACATTGAAATCTTTAGGTCACATTAGCACTTACTTAGGTGTTCAGATTGAAAAGACACAGAAGGGGTTTAGTCTTTCACAAGAAGAAAAAATTGACCACATTCTGCATCATTGCAACATGAAAGATGCTAACACAACAAAGACACCCATGCAAACAGATTTTCACAACTTAACACATGAACCAAGTCCTGAGTTCGAGGATCAAACACTTTATCGTTCAGTCATTGGTTCACTATTATACATTAGTAGTTGGACCAGACCTGACATTGCACTTAGTGTTAATCTTTTATCACGACAGGTAGGTAAGGCAACACAATTTCATTGGGCATGCATTAAGAAGTTGTTGAAATACCTGAAACACACTAAACACATGAAGTTATTGCTAGAACCAACACACACTGATCAACCAAAGTTAATTTGCTATGCAGACGCTGACTGGGCAAGTGATAAGAAATCACGCAAAAGCACTTCTGGTTACATGATGTTCCTGAATGGATGTCCTGTTTACTGGCAAGTGAGAAAACAGAGTTTTGTTTCATGTTCATCTACTGAAGCTGAATATGCTTGTGTTTCAGATGCTTGTAATTCTCTAACATGGTTTGATGCTTTGATCACAGATATCTGGACACGTCCGAGTCGACCAATCACCGTGATGGAAGATAATGTATCTGTGGTTTATATTTGAGTCACATTTCACAGGTTCTAGGTCCAGACACATTGACATTCGTTATCAAAACACAAAGCAATTAGTTAAGCAAGGTTTTGTTAAATTGCAATATGTTTCTACACATGATCAGATTGCAGACATGCTTAACAAACCACTTGCCGCAAATCAACACGAGTATCTGCGAAAGAAGATGTGCCTTAATTAATGATTTGATGACGTCAGCCCAACTAGCAAAAGAAGGGGTGTCACTGCGTTAAATTGTTTGCTAGCCTGAACTGACGAATTGAAACTAAATAGTTAAACTGAAAGAGTTACTGCGCAGGTCATAAGGTCTTATCTGACAATGATGTACTGTGCATGCTTATCTTTTTTATTACTTCACGCATTCCAGAGACTTCTCCTTCCCTTTTGATCTTTGTCCGTCTACCAGGAAACTGGGAGACAGAGTTGCTTTTTCCAAAATGTAACGATTAGTTAGTTTTGTTTTATTTCCGTTTATTATTTTTGTATTAAAGTTTGTTTTGTTAATTAGAATATGTTTTCCGGGATTTTATTTCTTTTCTTCGCACCTTAAAGATAATGCTGTTTGGAAACGCCGCGGTCTAAGCCTCATCTAGTTCAGGGTGAAATAATTCTTCCCCTGACAAATTTATTGATACCTTTCCCTACCACATATCTTGTAGAATCAGGCTTTAGTGCTGTTAATCATATTATGAGCAAACAGAGAAACCATCTGAATATCACCGAAAGAGGAGACCTTTGTTTGTTCCTTATGAAAATCGAACCAGATATCAAATATTTAGTCTCGCAGCATCAGCCTCAAAGATCTCATTAATCACTAGTAAAGCTAATTTCAATTTACTTTATTGTTTTCTAATTAAACTTTATAAAGTTAAAAACATTATAAACATGCATAAAGTAGAAATAAAAAGATAAATGTATGTACATTTCCTTTTTTAAAAACACCCTCCTTTCTAAAAAATATTCCGCACTTGCGCAAAAACTGGTGGGCGGTATGGAAATTTTTCCATCAAGAAAGATCCATTAGTGGGCGGTAGGTAGAAAAAGGTTGACTACCACTGGTCTAGATATTGAAATGTGATATTAAGAAAGATTAATTATTGTTAAATATTGAGAAATATAACCACTGATATTTGTGATAAAGTAGAAGTAAAGTAGAACCTGTATACAATTGTGGGTGAGGATAAATAGAGGGATAAAGATGGCAACTAGTACTAATGTAGTGACGACAGGGAAAAAACAGCATCCAACCCTGCTTCAGCAACATCCTCACCCTCAAATCAAAGATCTATCGAGAGTGCATTGGGGCTGGAGAAAGGCGGAGCGATGGCAGGAACAATGGGACCAGCACAAACAATGCAAAGTATGCAATTGATGCTCCAGATGATACAAGAGACAATGACGAAAACCCAAGAAGCGATAGCTACAAATCACAGAGACGAGGAGGAACCATGAAGAAATTAAAAACGAAATGGGGGAATTGAAAGGAAATATTAAAAACATGGATGACAAAACTGAAAAGATACAGAATACCTTAACAATCAATGAACAGAAAATCTAGAACATCGAAACAAAAATAGAACAAACAGATCAGAAGATGGAAAGAATTGAGTTGAAGTATGCACAAGTCAATAAAGAGTTAGAGGAATCAATAATCCGACTTGAAAATGAAAGAGCTTCATTTTATCTAAGATTCCAAAACATAGTTGAAGAAAAAGAGGAAGACCTGAAAGGAAAAATGATCATAATCTTCACTGAAATTTTACAGAGAAAGGAACAAGAGTTGAGAGGAGACATTGATGAGGCTTACCGTGTGCATACCAATTATGCCAGAAGACATAGGCTACTGAAAGAAGTGCATGTAAGATTTGCCCAAAAAACAACTAGAGACGAAGTGAACAAAAAAAACAGAGAAGGGACGATAACATACAAGGGAAAAGAGTTGATTACTCTTAAACAGATACCACGGAGAGTCCGGGAGCAACGTAGACAGTACCAATTTTTAACTAACCAGCCTGGACTACTGTAACGCTCTCTACATGGGGCTTCCCTTGAAATGCACTCGGAGACTGCAGTTGGTCCAGAATGCGGCCGCGCGGGTGATTATGGGGAGTACCAAGTACTCCCATGTGACACCTCTCCTGCGCGAGCTGCACTGGCTTCCTGTGGTCTATCGAGTGCGTTTCGAGGTTTTGATTACGATCTTTAAAGCGCTCCATGGCTCAGGACCTAGTTACCTGCGGGATCGTATTCTACCCCATACATCCCTACGACCCATCCGCTCGCACAGAGAGGGACTTCTCCAGGTGCCGTCTACCAGACAGTGCCATGGGGCGGCGCCTAGGAGCAGAGCCTTCTCTGTGGCGGGCCCAGCCCTGTGGAATGACCTCTCCCCGGATATTAGGACTACTACTGACCTCCGCTCCTTCCGTGTCAAGCTCAAGACCCACCTTTTCCAAATAGCTGGCCTGGCTCGACCATAACTTAGTAACGCTCCTGATGGGTTTTTTTAATTTGGTAATTTTATTAGGGGATTTTAAATTGTATTTTTAACTGTCTTTCACTTAAGTCCATCCTCCTCCATGCACATATGTATATGTCTCTGTTCTTTTGTATATATGTTTGTCTTATGTGTATTTTTTATCTGTTTGATTGTACGCCGCCCCAAGTCCTTCGGGAGAGGGTTGCGGCTAATCAAATAAAATTATTATTATTATTATTATTATTATTATTATTATTATTATTATTATTATTATTATTATTATTATTATTATTATTATTATTATTATTATTATTATTAAATAAAAACAGAATAATGTACAGATGCTTGGTACCAGAAGGGATATTGGTCTCTTGGCAAGGAAAAAGATACAAAATAGAGAATATAGAAGAAGCACAAGAATTTTACAAAAAAACACTTCACAAGGGAAGAAGAACAAGGGAGTAAAGAGGACCTAGAAAGTAGAAGTCAAGAAGAAGAAACAGCAGAAGACAAGGAAAGAAACAGGAAAGAAGAACAGAAGCAAGAAAGAGAGAGAGCAGAAAGGGAAGGTGCGAGAGGGAAAAGTCAAATACAAACCAGAAGTAATAAAAAAACACCCCATCTAAAGATGGACCAGGAAATAACAATTATCTCAGTAAACTTGAATGGATTGAATGCACCAAAGAAAAGAGCGCAGATGTTTAACAAACTTAGGAAACTGAAGGCAGACATAACCTGCATACAGGAAGTGCACATTAAAAGGGAACATATTGGCTTCTGGGGGGTGACGTCACATTGGAGCAGTTACAGGGGAAGACTCTCTGTCTCCCCTGTCTGATTTTTCGTGTCTGGAGGCTGTTAACAGCAAAGCTGAGCCTTGGTGAGGACAGCTTCAAAGAGGGAAAAACCCAGCAGTTATGGAGGAAAAGGTGATCCTTCGTTCCGTAGGGTGAAATCCCTGAAATCCGATATGGAAGAGACCAGTTGCCATGGCGCGGTTATGGCCTGGTCCGGAGATGTGACAGCCTGATTATTGGTGGAAGGAGTAAAAAGTGAGAAGCAGCTGAAACTACCGGCGGGCAGTGTTAAAGAATCTGATACTCCGAGACACTTCTCTAAGCTGATGGAATTTACAACAGTGCAATAAAGAGAAAACAAAGGATGCCTGAACTACAAGACGATGCAGAATTTGTAGAGAACGGAATGGATTGCAGTTACTGAGCGGTGTATTTTGCTGACTTCGGAGCCTGTGATACCAGCTGAGAGTTTTGTGTGGGTGGCAAACAAAGAAAGAAGGAAAATTGTGAAAGAAGGAAAGAACAGTCCCTTTTCGCATAGAAGAGAAAAAGGCAGAAGAAAGAAAGAGAAAGAAAGAGACAATGTGCAATTTTGAATACAGGAGCCATTTTGAAAGCACAGGGAACAGAATTTGTAAGACAGTAGAGAGATAGAGGAAAAAGAACTATTGTATTCCCACCGTAGGATTTTGGATTGGACTCACTCATAACCAGCTCTATGTACTTCTGATATCTCTACATTATTTAGGGTATTGTAATACTGTTATATTTAATATTTTATACACTTTACTTATTTATCCATATCCCTCATATATTTAAAGTAGATTTAAGCATATTTAAAACAATTTATAGCCACTTCTTTTACTACTGCATATTAGAAAATTTACCTACCTTTAAATTCGGAATTGTCAATAAATAATAACCTTTAATTAATTTAATTAACTGCATATATCGATCTATATATTTATGAACTCTTAGCAAACATATTATATAGCGAAAAGTGTAATAGATTATTTAACAATTTTATATTATAAATATTTATCTATTTCTTTCCATTGCTCCCTCTTCCCCTTTAACGTGATTCAGTCTATAGCTTTTTATATAATTGTCTATAATTGTCCATAGAAAATTGATATCAAGGGTTGAATTTAATCAGTGACCTATATAACCAATTTCAGATCTCTTTTTTTTCTTAAGAGAGAGAGAGATAGGAGTACTTAGGGAAAGACCTGGTGTGAAAATTGGAAACCTATGGTATTGTGGAATATTTTTTTCAAAAAGCTAAAGATGGCAAACACATCCACAGCTACCAAAGCCTTAAAGAAAACACAGCCAGCGGTAGCCTCTCCAGCAGGACAAAGTTAACAACAGACCTGTCGAATAGTGAAAAACCAGGATCGTCACCAACCCTCCAAAGCCTACAAACTTCATTAAACATGATTCAGGAATTTATGATAAAAACAGAAGAATCAATAGCTAATAACCATGATGACATGAAAGGCGATACAGGGGAAGTGAAATGCGATCTAGCGGAAGTGAAAGGCGATTTAGGGGAAGTAAAAGGTGATATAAAGAAGTTGGATGACAGAATGGGGAAAATACAGGAAACAATAGCTAAAAATGAGCAGAAGATAAAAATGATAGAAACTAGGACAGAACAAACTGAAAAGAAATTGGAAGAAACACAAGAAAGCCTGACAGCAGTTAACAGAGAGCTCGGGGAGGCAGTGGTCCACTTAGAATTAGAACGATCCTCTTTCTATTTAAGATTTCAGAACATAATAGAGACAAAACATGAGGATCTACTAAAACTCATGAGTGATCTTCTAGCTGACCAACTGCAAATGGACAAAAGTGAACTGAGGAACAATATCGATGAAATCTGTAGAGTACATACAAACTATGCACGAAGATACAAGTTTCCCCGTGAAATACACATAAGATTTGCAAAAAAAAAAAACTGTCAGAGACGAAATTTACAAAAGAACAAGGGATGAACAGATTGTCCATAAAGGAAAAGAAGTCATAACCCTTAAACAAATACCAAAGAGAATCAGAGAGCAAAGAAGGAATTACCAATTCCTCTCTACACAACTGATAAAATATAAAATAATGTTTCGCTGGTTGATACCGGAAGGCATGTTAATATCTTGGCAAGATAAGAAAATAAGGATTGACACCGTAGAGAAAGCCCGGGAATTCTATGAACACTATATAGAGGGAGAATCAGACAGCAGAGAGGAGTTGGAAACCCAAAGCCAAGAGGAGCAGCCGAAGGAGGAAAAAGGACTAGACCAAGATGTGAGAAAGAAGACCGATACAGCAGCCCAGGAAAGAGAAGGAGTGAGGACAAGAAACCAAAAGGAAACAAAACCAAGTAAAGGAACGAAGGCGATAAACTAGTAACAGGATGGAGGAGGAAGTCAAATTAATATCAGTCAATATAAATGGATTAAATTCACCTATAAAAAGAAGACAAACAATTTCTAAGCTCCAAAAACAAAACATGGACATCACGTGCCTACAGGAAGTTCATATTAAAAAAGGAAATGGCAGTATCCTGGAATCTCCAAAATTAGGAAAACTACATTTGGCCCTGGCTGATACAAAGAAAAGAGGAATTGCAGTATATATAAAGGACTGGCTAAAACCTCAACAGGTATACGCAGATGAAGAGGGAAGAACATTATTAATCGAAGTATTAATAAAACAAAGAAGAGTATTAATTGCAGTCATATATGCACCAAACATGAACCAGAAAGAATACTATAGTAAACTACATAAATGGGTTGCAGAACTGGAACTGGATAACATATGTCTACTAGGGGACTTCAATGCAGTGGTAGATCCAAAGAAAGACTATAAAACAGATTATATATATATATATATATATATATATATATATATATATATATATATATATATGTGTGTGTGTGTGTGTGTGTGTGTGTGTGTGTGTGTGTGTGTGTGTGTGTGTGTGTGTGTGTGTGTGTGTGTGTGTGTGTGTGTGTGTGTGTGTTGTATTTGTACTGATAAATAAATAAAGGGAGACTAGTATAGATCTATTTCGAGCTAATTAGCTCTCATCAGCTAGCCATACCCTTACTGGGATTTGAACCCGGGCTGTATATATCTTAGGCAGGAGTGTTAGCCACTAAGCCACGGGCTCACTTCCTTATCAGTTGAGCCAGGCTAACACTCCTGCCTAAGATATATACAGCCCGGGTTCAAATCCCAGTAAGGGTATGGCTAGCTGATGAGAGCTAATTAGCTCGAAATAGATCTATACTAGTCTCCCTTTATTTATTTATCAGTACAAATACAACACAAATATAAAAGGTAACATTAAAAATAAAAATATGGTTTTCTGCCTGCATGGTCTTCTGTGATGAAGCCGAGGGACAGAACGAGGGAGTAGTGACCTTCCTCCCATATTTAGGCATACCAGGGGTTGTAACACTAATACATACCTATTTCCCTGGCTCAACTGATAAGGAAGTGAGCCCGTGGCTTAGTGGCTAACACTCCTGCCTGAGATATATACAGCCCGGGTTCAAATCCCAGTAAGGGTATGGCTAGCTGATGAGAGCTAATTAGCTCGAAATAGATCTATACTAGTCTCCCTTTATTTATTTATCAGTACAAATACAACACAAATATAAAAGGCAACATTAAAAATAAAAATATGGGTTTCTGCCTGCATGGTCTTCTGTGATGAAGCCGAGGGACAGAACGAGGGAGTAGTGACCTTCCTCCCATATTTAGGCATACCAGGGGTTGTAACACTAATACATACCTATTTCCCTGCCTCAACTGATAAGGAAGTGAGCCCGTGGCTTAGTGGCTAACACTCCTGCCTAAGATATATACAGCCCGGGTTCAAATCCCAGTAAGGGTATGGCTAGCTGATGAGAGCTAATTAGCTCGAAATAGATCTATACTAGTCTCCCTTTATTTATTTATCAGTACAAATACAACACAAATATAAAAGGCAACATTAAAAATAAAAATATGGTTTTCTGCCTGCATGGTCTTCTGTGATGAAGCCGAGGGACAGAACGAGGGAGTAGTGACCTTCCTCCCATATTTAGTCATACCAGGGGTTGTAACACTAATACATACCTATTTCCCTGGCTCAACTGATAAGGAAGTGAGCCCGTGGCTTAGTGGCTAACACTCCTGCCTAAGATATATACAGCCCGGGTTCAAATCCCAGTAAGGGTATGGCTAGCTGATGAGAGCTAATTAGCTCGAAATAGATCTATACTAGTCTCCCTTTATTTATTTATCAGTACAAATACAACACAAATATAAAAGGCAACATTAAAAATAAAAATATGGTTTTCTGCCTGCATGGTCTTCTGTGATGAAGCCGAGGGACAGAACGAGGGAGTAGTGACCTTCCTCCCATATTTAGGCATACCAGGGGTTGTAACACTAATACATATATATATATATATGCTGGTTTTGTTGTATTCGGGTCTTTTCCCGTGTAAGGTTGTCAGAAATGGAGAAAGATGTAGAAGAGGTAGAAATAACACCGAACATGTGGGCAGACCATAAACCATTAACAATTAAATGGAAAGGAGAAGCAAAAAGGAAAAAGAAATGGACCATGAATCAGCGGGTTGTAAAAGAAAATAATTACGTACAGTATATGGAAAAAGAATTAGCACTCTTCCTAAAAGAAAATTGGAATGAACAGACAACTATTCAAAACCTATGGGATACTACTAAAGCTTATGTACGAGGCATTACAATAGCATATACAATAAGAAGAAATAAAGATAAAAAGAAACGATATACTGAGCTTCAGGAGAAACTGGGGAAATTAGAATATAAACTTCAGAAAGAACCTCAAAACAAAGAAGCCAAAGAAGAAAAAGAAATAATTAAACATAGATTAAACTTAATTACACAAGAAGAAATGGCCCAGAAAATTAGATCAAGTAGGTAAAATTATTTTGAAAATGCCAATAAACCGGGGAGATGGTTAGCTTATAAACTAAAAAAAGAGAAAGAAAAGAAAATAATACAGCAACTAGAGGATGAAAAAGGGGTGATACACCACCAAAAGGAGGGGGGAAAAATATAGCAGTAAGATACTTCCAAGCATTGTACTGTCGAGAGGAGGTAGAAGAGGAGGATATTAAAAGATATCTCCAGAGGAGAAACCTTCCAACCCTACCGGAAACAACAAAAGAAACATTAAATGAGAAAATAACTAGGCTAGAATTAAAAAGGGCAATTCAAAAACAAAAACATAATAAAAAACCGGGCCCAGACGGAATTACAGCAGAATTTTATAAAGGATTGCAAAAATCATTAGAGAACATATTACTAGAAATGTATAATGAAATATTAGAACGAGCTAAGACACCAAAATCCTGAATGGAGGCATTAATAACACTAATTCCCAAAGATCCAAAATTATAGGCCAATCTCACTGCTAAATGCTGATTATAAAATATTTATGACAATTATGGCAGAAAGAATTAAAAATATATTAAATGAAATCATACACCCAGACCAAAACGGATTTTTACCCAACAGACACATAAAAAACAATATACGAACAATAATGGACATATTAGAATACTACGAAATACATCCAGGAAAACAAGCAGCATTGATATTTATTGACGCACAAAAAGCATTTGATAATCTGAAATGGGATTTTCTTATAAATCAACTAGCAGTAATGAACTTCGGAGATAAATTTATTGGGATGATCAGAGCAATATATTCGAGTCAGAGGGCAAAAATAATACTAAACGGGGAAGCAACAGAAGACTTCAGTATAACCAAAGGGGTAAGACAGGGATGCCCGCTATCCCCTTTGTTATTTATCCTCTCACTAGAGACATTGATATCACAAATCAGGCAAAATAAGAACATAAAGGGACTGAAAATTAGAACACAGGAATATAAAGTGCAGGCCTTTGTAGACGATCTTGCATTTATCATAGAGGAACTCCTAGAAACTGGACTAAAACTATTACAGGATATAAACCAATTCGGTAAAGTAGCAGGGCTTAAAATAAATAAAGAAAAAACTAAAATATTAACTAAGAATTTAACCAAAAGACAAAATGAAGAACTGGAGGAGAAACTGGGAATTTCGAGGGCCAAGAAAATTAAATATTTGGGAATATGGCTATCGGCAAAATGTATTACAATAAAAGAAGATAATTACAACAAACTGCTAGGACAGATACAAAAAGATTTGGACAATTGGACTAAACTACAGATATCACTAATTGGCAGAATCTCAACAATCAAAATGAATATACTACCCAAATTACTCTTTCAAACAATACCAATTAAATTAGAGAATTTTTTTTTCGAACAACTAAATAAAATGATATCCAAATTTATTTGGTCAGGGAAAAAAACGTGTTTCAAATACAAACTTCTACAAGATAGTAGAAACAGAGGGGGCTTTGGACTGCCAGATTGGGAGCTATATTACCAGGCGGCAGCCCTAACATGGTTAAAAGACTGGATCCAATTAAAAAATAAAAGAATCCTTATCCTAGAAGGACATGATCTCCAACTAGGCTGGCATGGCTTCCTCTGGGAGGGAAAGACTAAATCCCACTCCTACTTTCAGAGACATATGAAAGGGATCTTGGAGTCCTAGTGGACAACCATTTAAATATGAGCCAGCAGTGTGCAGCAGCTGCCAAAAAAGCCAACACAGTCCTAGGCTGCATCAACAGAGGGATAGAATCAAGATCACGTGAAGTGTTAATACCACTTTATAATGCCTTGGTAAGGCCACACTTGGAATACTGCATTCAGTTCTGGTCGCCACGATGTAAAAAAGATGTGGAGACTCTAGAAAGAGTGCAGAGAAGAGCAACAAAGATGATTAGGGGACTGGAGACTAAAACATATGAAGAACGGTTGCAGGAACTGGGTATGTCTAGCTTAAGAGAAAGAAGGACTAGGGGAGACATGATAGCATTGTTCCAATATCTCAGGGGTTGCCACAAAGAAGAGGGAGTCAAACTATTCTCCAAGGCACCTGAGGGTAGAACAAGAAGCAATGGGTGGAAACTAATCAAGGAGAGAAGCAACTTAGAACTGAGGAGAAATTTCCTGACAGTTAGAACAATTAATCAGTGGAACAGCTTGCCTCCAAAAGTTGTGAATGCCCCAACACTGGAAGTCTTTAAGAAGATGTTGGATAGCTATTTGTCTGAAACGGTATAGGGTTTCCTGCCTAGGCAGGGGGTTGGACTAGAAGACCTCCAAGGTCCCTTCCAACTCTACTATTGTATTGTATTGTATATAATACGGGATGCTTTGTTTAGGGTCTGGGAAAAAATAAAAAGAAAACACTACCTGAAAATCCCAAACTGGTTATCAACCATGGAGGCAATGACATATCCATTTACTATAGACCTTAGTAAAATGGTAAGATACGCAGACCTCTTAGATGGAAAAGGAGAATTAAAATCAGTACAAGATCTGAAAGCACAGGGAATAAATATAGAATGGTAGCCATACCTACGAATTAAAACAAGATTCAAAAAAGATCCGGAACAATACGGAATATATGAGACACAAGTGGAATTAGATAAAATATTACTAGGAACGGGAGGAAAAACGATCACTAGATTATATAATTTTCTTTTAAAATATAAAATGGAGGAAGAGACGGTAAAGGAGACAATGATTAGCTGGGGAAGGAATTTTGGCCACAATATAGAGTTAGAAAAATGGGATAAACTGTGGGAAAGAAATTATAAATTTACGAAGGCAGCAGTTTACAAAGAAAATCTCTATAAAATGTTTTATAGATGGCATTTGCCTCCAGCGAGATTGGCCAAAATGTACCCAAATTTATCCCCTAATTGTTGGAGATGCAATCACAAGCCTGGAACATTTTATCACATGTGGTGGACGTGCCCCAACACAAGGAAGTACTGGTGCAAAATTCGAAAGTGGCTGGAAGAAATTACTGAGCGAAAAATAGAACTCAAACCAGAAGCATTCTTACTAGGACTACTGGATCAAAAAATGGACAAACAATCTCAATATACTGTATAATCATACATATACTCACAGCAGCCAGGATTGCCTTCGCACAAAATTGGAAAGAAACTAATACACCCTCAGACGAAACTACAATCAGGAAAATACTTGAGTGTGCAGAAATGGACAAAATGACAATAGAACTAAAAGAAAGAGAAGAATCGGACTTTTATAATGTTTGGAATAAAATATACAAGTGGCTAGAAATCAAAAGCCAAAACAGGAAATAGAGAATACAAATAGATGGAGATACAAATAATGAATATTACTATAAGTGTTTATACTATGCTTGTTACATCATAGGACAAGGCTATAGTAATAGGAAGGCAAAGCAGAAGGGAGAATTATATAAGCTAAGCAGGAAAGCCTATATTGAAAGCTGTAAAATTACTCTATATTGTTATGTATGTTCCATGTTTTGTTTTGTTTTATTGTGGCGGCGCCTAGGAGTAGAGCCTTCTCTGTGATGGGCCCAACCCTCTGGAATGACCTCCCCCCCCCCGATATTAGAACTACTACCGACTTCCGCTCCTTCCGACAAAAACTTAAGACTCACCTGTTCCTACTAGCCGGCCTGGCCCACTTATAGTTCTACTCTTACCTCCTGGCGGATATTTATTTGGGAGAGCTTTTAAGGTTAATGTTTTTAACTTTTTTAAATTTTTTTAAAATATTTTTAATCTAACTTAACTAAATTGTACAGGGAACTTCTACTACCTCCTCCAGTCCTATGTTTAATTTATTTATTGTATACTTATAACATGTATATTTACTGTTCAACTATTTTAATATGACTGTACACCGCCCCGAGTCTCTTTTGAGAGAGAGGCGGTCTAGAAATCCAATAAAGTTAAGTTAAGTTAAGTTGTTGTGTCTTTTTTTACTGTTTTTAAATATTAAAACATTCAATAAAAATTATTTAAAATAAATAAATAAAAGGGAACATATTAATTTACTGGGAAACAAAAAATTAGGGAAACTATATACAGCACTGGCAGACAAAAAAAAAAAGAGGGATAGCAACCTGTTGTGGCCCACCAGTGGCCGGCTGTGCTGTTTGTGGACTCTGACAGCGATGACCATTATGGGACTGCTCTGGAGGATGAAGAAGACTCTGGAGGGTGTTTGGAGTCAGAGCAGGGACTAGAGAGGTCTGTTGGCCACCAGGTGGCATCTGAGTCAGGGAGCAGTGAGGAGGAACAGAGGGAGGTTGTCCCTGATATACATGTGCGTAGAGCTGAGAAGAGAAGGGAACAGCTGTGGAGAAGACGTCATAGAAGGAAATAGGGACAGCTGGCTACTGTTGTGGCCCCTCCCAAAGAGTTTATAGGTGGAGCGACGGGAGGGGAATCTTTGCAGGAAACAACAGTCCACTTTACTAGCCATTGAGAAAGCATTCCGTAAGTCTAATCTTGGTGTCAGGCCTGCAGCGGTTCCTTTAAGAATCTTTGGCCTGCCACACTCTCTCTTCAAGCTTCATCTTTAGTATGCATATTCATTAAGGGGGGGAATAGCAATGGGTAGAATGTGTTGTTTTCAAAATAAAAAAATCCTTTCTAGAAGCTCAAGGTTATTTTTTGTCTCCGCAACTTGGCACCTGACCGGAACCAGCGGGGTGGAGATGACAGCGTGGAAGAAGAAGATTGGAGCATGTGATGGATTAGTGGGTGTGGGGACAATGCCTTGGAATGCCTTGGACTCTGATTTAATTCTGCATGATACTTGGAACACTGACATTATCCCAATTCTCCCTTTAAAATTACTTTTATAGGGGTACTGAATCCCAGTTCTGACCCAACCCTGAGCAGTATGAAATTTCAGTGAAGATGGAGGAAGAAAAAAATGCAGCAGAGAAGGCCAAAGATAACGGTTCGCTTGTATTTGTCGATACTATCTATGCGCCTTCTAAAGAGATAATTGAAGCTGCAGAAGCTAAAGAAAAGGAATTCTGGCTGGGAGACCGGCGAAAGGAACCAACCCCCAGACTTCCCTCGCAGACGGAATTAGACCTGCGAGATGAAGCCTCAGGATTTACAACTTCTAAAGAATGCCTGCTAGAAGGAGAGAGGGGCACCAGGGAAGCTCCGACAGACGACTGGATGATGGCCAGAAGGTCTGAGGAATGGAGATCCCAGCCACCCTCACGCAGCCATTCTCTGATGGCCCTCCCAGACCAATTTGGACGGCTAAACGTGAGTGGAATCAACCCCCTTGCCCCCTCAGGACCACCTAAGTGGAACCTGGCACAGCCCACATTCTCCTTTCCTAGCAGAGAATTTGCTACGCAGTGGAGATCTTGGCTCTTTCCACACAGCAACCAGGGAATCAAACCAACCCCTTACTGCTGGAGTAAAGCCAACATCAGTCACCTCCCCCCAGCTGCAAAGGGGTGGCTCCGAGCCCATGAATCAAGCAACCCCAGGGTGGGCTTTCTTCCCGGGTCATGGATGGGCTCAGTGTCAGTGGACGCCTGCCCCATCCCAGCAGATGGTGCCACTCCAGATAAATGCCCCTGGGCAGAACCAAGGACTGGGACTGCCACCGGGTCCAGCCCCCCCAGCAATGCCTCAACAGGCTTTTGCCCAACCAATGGGTGTGGCCCAACAAAGGGGCTTACCACCTCAGGCAGCAGGCCAACAGGCTGCCCCTGTTCAACCACCAGCGCCCCTTCCTCAAACACCCCTCCCAGTTTCGTGCAACATTCGACGGGACCCCAGATAAGCTGGCTTACTTCCTGAATCAAGTATGGGCGTACGTTGATCAAGTAGGCCCACAATACCTGTCTGATCAAGAGTTGATCCAAGAAATAGCCGAGGGGATGAATGAAGGGGAGGCTGCACAATGGATAGCGGAGCTCCATGAGGAAGCGGCTCCAGAGCTAGGTGATGTAACTGGGTTCATCCAACTGATGCGCACCCAATTTAACGATGTGGCCCAACATGTGGATGCTGAAGACCAGATCCAGGCATTGCGACAGGCTGGTCGTCCCGTGAAGGAATTAGTTTGGGAGTTCTGGAGAATAGCTGGAAGACTACGACACTGGCCAGAAAGACTCTACACGTTCAAAAAGGCCTTAGATCCCAAACTGAAAGAAGCTTGTGCCATAAGGGGGGCCCCAGAACGTCTCCAAGATTGGTACACCACTGCAATCATACTAGACCACGAGATTAACACCTATCCAAAGCCTGGGACCGGAACCCCTGCCAAAAAACCTTTGGCCCACCGAACGCAGAGGCAGCGAGCTGAAAAGCCTCCACCAACCCCTCGTTCCTCGGGGCCCATTATAAAGTGCTACCGGTGCGGTCAGCTTGGCCACAGAGCACCAGAATGCCGGGCTCAAGCCCCTGTTCCACAACCGCGCCAACCACCTGCCAGCGCAATGAAGAAAAAAACCAGAAAACCACCAGAAAAAAGTCGTCTGGTACAACAGCCAACGGAGGCGGAGAGCTGTGCCATTGAAGAAGCCCCTGCCACCTCGGAGGAGGAGGAGGAGGAAGAAAATGCCGAAGACGACCCAATGGTGAGTGCACTTATCCGCCCCTTCTCGATAAAAGCCAAACTCCAAGTGCTCGCAAACAACTACAAAGCTTCCTTGGATTTGGAAATTTTATAGACAGTTCATTCCGACTTTCGCAGAAATTTCCCTCCCATTGACTGAGCTATTAAAGACGGGCCCTTCCCCAACAAAGCCAAAAGCAAACCAACCACTAAAGTGGACAATGGACTGTCAAAAAGCCTTTGAGAAATTAAAACGGCTCTTTGCCCAAGAGCCCATATTGCAACACCCTGACCCAGAGCGACCATTCATAATCCAAACGGATGCCAGTGATGTCACGATAGCCGCAGTGGTACTGCAAAAAAGTAAAAAAGGCCACCTCTTGCCATGCGCTTACATCTCCAAGAAACTCACCGCTACTGAAAGAAGGTGGGCCATTTGGGAGAAAGAGGCATTTGTGATCAGGTGGAGCATGCTCACCTGGAGACATCTCTTAGAAGGGGGGGATATACCGTTCGAGGTCTGGACTGATCATAAAAACCTCGAAGCTGTCAAAGCCCATCGGAGGTTATCCCCCAAACAAGTTCGCTGAGCACAATACTTCCAAAGGTTTAAATTCGAAATTAAACACATCCCCGCAGGAAAGAACTTGTTAGCAGATGCTCTGTCGAGAAAACCGCAATATGACAGTAAGAAGGAAGAAGTTATCCACCCCATCATATCTCCCTCTCACCAAAAGGCAGCACAAGTCACCACTCAAAGCCAAGATAAGCTGAAAGCAGCCGACCGAGCTGAAAGCAGCACTCCGGACAGACCCGTGGTTCAACAACAACAAGGACATCCTAATGGTGAATGATGGCTTAGCCTGGAAGGGGTCAAAACTGTACGTCCCTGCAGGGATGAGGCTGCAAGTTCTACAGCGGAGTCATGATGCGAAACTAGGAGGCCACTTCGGATTCCTAAAAACGCTCCACCTCACCAGGCGTCAATTTTGGTGGCCAAAGATGAAATTGGAGGTGGAAGATTATGTAAAAAGCTGTGCTACTTGCGCCACGATGAAAACCCGTCTGGGAAAGCCCCCTGGACTACTACAATGAGTGGCCAACCCTAGCCGACCATGGGAAGAGATCGTAATGGACTTCATCGTCGAGCTTCCAGCCAGCAGCGGTAATAGAGTAATCTGGACAGTTATTGATTTGTTTTCCAAGCAGGCACATTTCATCGCTTGCTCAGGGTTGCCACCGCAAAGAAATTAGCGAAAATGTTTGTGAAACACATTTATCGCCTGCACAGGGTGCCAAAAAGGGTCATTTCAGATTGCGGAGTTCAGTTCACCGTCAAGTTCTGGAGAGAGTTCCTCAGATCGATTGGGTCCACACAGGGACTCAGCTCAGCATTTCATCCCAGCACAAATGGCGCAGCGGAGAGGGCCAATGCGATGGTGGAACAATACATCCGGTGTTATGTGGACTATCAGCAAGACAACTGGTCGGACTTGCTACCCTTCGCCGAAGTGGCATACAACAATGCAGTCCACAGCAGTACCGGATTAACTCCTTTCCAGATTACCAGTGGCATGGAATTCGTTCCCATGCCTGAGCTGCCTAAAGAACCTCCCTCCTCCATATCTCTGAATGAATGGCTGGAGGCACTAAAGAAGGAATGGGAAAATACGAAGAAGGCTCTAGCAGATGTGGCAGAAGCCTACAAGAAGCAAGCTGATAAATATTGCTCCCTCCAACCCCCCTTCCGGGTGGGGGACAAAGTTTTTGTATCTACTAAATACATAAGATTAAGGATGCCTAGTAAGAAATTGGGCCCAACATTTCTAGGTCCATTCCCAATAGTGAAGATAATTAACCCAGTTACAGTTCGACTCAGTCTACCCAGAATTCTAGGGAAGATTTACCCAGTATTTCATTGTAGCTTGTTGAAACCAGTAATTGGGTCCAGCATAAGACCATCCACTCAAGCTCCCCCTCCTCCTCACTTACAGTATTTAGTGCATTGGAAGGGTTACCCTTTGTCCGAAGCTACTTGGGTGAAAAGCTGGGACCTAAAAGCGGATAAGTTAGTAAAACAATTCCATGATAAGTTTCCCAATAAGCCAAAGGGTCCCCCTGGGGGAAGTCATATTCCTTTTAGGATCTTTGGCATGTCACACACTCTATTATTTTACTCTGATTTAATTTTGGATGATATTTGGAACGCTGACAGAACATCTATTGCTAGTATTTTAACAGATTAACTGATTAACAGAGTTGGAAGGGACCTTGTAGGTCATCTAGTCCACACACCCCAGCAGGAGACCCTACACCATTTCTGACAAATAGCAGTCCAATCTCTTATTGAAAGCCTCCAGTGATGAAGCCCCCACAACTTCCCAAGGCAAGTTGTTCCACTGGTTGATTAGATATCTTTCTATCCAATCACATTATTTACAGTTTGTTCCAGTGTTGTCACCTTCTCTTATACCAATCATAAAATCTGTTCCAGACTTCAAAGTATTCCAATTCCCCTTTATTTTTTAGTTCAAGAGTGAGCCTATCAGCTTCCACACAGGCCAAAATTTTCCTGAATATATCTAACTCTGATGGTGTATTTTCTTTTTTCCAATACTGTGCATAAGTTATACGTGCCACAGTTAGTACATGTATAATTAGATAAAGTACATCTTTCTTTTTTAAAAAAAACAACAACAAAATTTTATTGATTTTTAGGGAATAAAAAGGAAAGGGGTAATGGAAAAGGTTACAAATTTTGGCAGTTGCAGTGTGCGGCAGGTGTTCCCTCCCCCCATACTCATAGTATACATTTAAACAAAATTCAATACAAAATAGCAATATTTAGTCAGCATATAAATTCAGATAATAATTTCAATCACTTTATATCAAGCAGATTTTCTTGCTCATTTCTGTGATCTGAGTTTTCTTGGTATTGCCCCTTCTCCCCCCGCTGGCAGAGCTCCGGCCCCTCCCGTGTCCTGTATGTCTGGTGCAAGATCATCTGGTTTATCTAGGAGTGCTTTATTTTTTTCCATAAAGGCTTGTGCCTCTATGGTTGTGTTAATTCTAATTCTTGTATCCTCCCAGAATATTAGCATACCTTCAGGCATCAGCCATCTGAACCACACCCCCTTCTGGTAAAGTTTCTTCGCTAGTTGCGAATAGTTTTTCCTTTTCTCCCTCACTTTCTTGGGGATATGTTTCAGAATGGTTATTTCCCTATCTTGGTATTTCAGAACTTGCCCCCTTTGTGCACTCAGGATTTCATCTCTTGTGGTCTTTCTAAGAAATTTAATGTGTACCTCCCTGGGTACATTGTGTGTTCTAGCATATGCAGAATTTACTCTATAAACCAGATCTAGTTCCCACCCCATCTGTTGCTTCTCTTTGTGAATGTATTCAGCTAAAATGCTTGTCATAATGTCCCTTATATCTTCATCATCTGTCTCAACCACATTTTGAAATCTAAGGTAAAAGGACATTCTTTCAAATTCTATTTTCATCTGTTGGATCTCAAGCTCTTTGTTCCCCTTCTGCACCCCTTCCATCCCCCCCCCTCATCTCAGCTGTCCCCCCCTCCAAAAGATCCAGTCTCTGTGAGTTTTTGCTGGTCTGGTCCTGGTTCTCTTTAAGTTATTCTTTCATCTCTTTTAATTGCCTTTTTATCTCCTCTTGTCCCTCTAGGATTTGTTGAAACATTTGTTGAAAATCAGTCTCAGTAGTTTTAGGCTGCATCAAAGATGTTATCATTGGTTGTGTACTGGGACTAGATGTTGTGGATGTCGGGGCAGAGGCAGCAAAGCCGGGCTTCCCAGGTGGTGGCTTTTTACGTGACATTTTATGAACAGTAAAGAGTTCAGAGTCAATGCAGAGAAAGATCAGTCAGAGGGGTAGAACCGCCAAGAGAGTTCAGGAGATTAAAGGTCCAGGCAGAAGGAGATTTTTCTGGTCACACTTTCTGGCAATGGAGTAATAAGTCCTTCACTCCAGGGAATCCAAAAAATCCAAATCAACAAGAGATTTGTCTGAGTAGCACGGAGACAAAGACCGGAAGCCTGAAGTTCTATAGGTGGAGTCAATTTTCACTGTTTATGAAGACAACGGAAGTGTGCCATCTTGCCCTGCCAACTTCGGGGTTAGGAGGCATAATAAAAAGTTTTCAAAGTTTCCAAAGTTTTCAGATCATCATTTCATTTATAGGGTTACAGTCCAAAATTCGCCTTTGCTATGAGCGTGGCGTCATTAGTTGGCTCTCTCCCTGCCTCCTCCCCTAGGGCTGAGAGCGAAAACAGTTTACAGCCGCCTGTCCGAGGGGGGGGGGGAAATCCGCGCTTCTTCAAACCGAGTTGAAAGAGAGTTTTAATTAGCTGGCAATTTCTTTACAAGCAGACAAAGGGAATGGAGAGAAGTTTCCACCTCACCGCACCGCAGCCGCGTCCTTCTGATCGCTCATTCTTCCAGCTGCCTCCTCACGAAGATGCTGGAGCCCCTCCCCATCATGCTTCCCAATGCCTAGGGTGATGCGGGCCCCCCCCCCGGCCGCCGCCGACTCAGGGGATCCCCTGCGGTGCCGCCCCTTCGGCAGGAGCCTCTACAGGGCGTCCTGTGCCCCCCAAGGGGTGAGGGGCCCACCAGGAGAGCGCGGGGCGAGCAGAGCCTGCCCGTCGCGATCAGCAGTGGAAGCGGAAGTCAAAGTACATCTTTCTTATACCGCTCCGGTACTATGCTTAGGAGAAAAATTTCTGGTTTGAACAAAATTTGATCTCCCACCATTTGTTCCAACCATGATTGAATCATTTTCCAGTATCTTTTTGCCTCATTGCATGTCCACCACATATGATAAAAAGTGCCTGGTGTTTTTTTGCACTTCCAAAAATTTGGGGCCAAATTTTTAAACATTTTGGAGAGCCGTGCTGGGGGGAGATGCCATCTGTAGAACATCTTATAGAGATTTTCTTTATATGCCGTGGCCATTGTTAGTTTCTGATTAAGTATCCAAAGTTTTTCCCATTTAGTCAATTCCACATTATAAACAATTTTTTTTGCCCAGGCGACCATAGTTTCTTTGACATGTTCTTCCTCAAGTTTACATTCCAACAAAAATCTATACAGCACTTTGATCAACCTGTCTTCTGTCTCTATCAGAAGTTTATCTAATGTGTAATCTTTGGCAATACCTTCGTTCTTCCTATCCTGTGCATACCTTGATTGTATCTGTAAATAAGACCACCATTCTAGTTGTACCCCTTGTGATGCCAATTCTAGTCTAGTTTTAATCTCCCCCTGTCTGTTCAATAACTCTATATGTAACTATATTTTCCATATTAATTAAATTTGGGTGTATGTATGCTTCCATTGTAGATAGCCAAATGGGTGTTTCAGTATAGTGTTTGTGTTTAATTTTGTTCCATACTAATAACAGGGGCTGTCTGATGTAGCATCTGTAAAAATATTTATGTGCAGATCCTTTTTCATACCATAGGAAGGCATGCCATTCTACTTGGAGGTCATGACCTTCCAATTTGAGTAATCTTTTTTTTCTCAACATTATCCATTCTTTTAACCATGTTAGAGTGGCCGCAGTATAATAAAGTTCCCAGTCTGGTACGCCAAGTCCTCCTTTTTCCTTAGTATCTTGCATAGCTTTGAGTTTTATTCTTGGCGTTTTTCCCTGCCATATAAATTTAGAAACCAATTGATTCAAAATCTTTAAAAAACCTTTTCCTAATTTAATGGGAATGTTCTGAAACAGAAAAAGAAATTTTGGCAGTACATTCATCTTTATGACTGCAATCCTACCCATCAGGGACAATTGTAAATTTTTCCACCTTTCTAAGTCTTTCTTAGTTTTATTGATCAAATTAATATAGTTGTCTTCTTTGATGGACACACACCTCGCTGATAAATGAATACCTAGATATTTCACTTTTTTGACAATTTGAATACCCAATTTCTTCATTAACTCTTCTTTCAATTTGGATGTCATATTTTTAAGCAACATTTTAGTCTTTGTCATATTTATCTTTAGACCTGCTACTTTCCCATACTCTGTCAATTCCTCAATAAGTTTCATACCAGACTTTAAAGGATCCTCTAAGACAAAAACTAAATTGTCCTCGAAAGCCTGTAACTTAAATTGTTCCTTTTTAATTTCTAATCCCTTTATCTGTTCCTCTTTACGCACATTCCTAGCTAATCGCATCCTCCCACATACATCCCTGCGGCCAATCCGCTCTCACAGGGAAGGCCTTCTCCAGGTGCCGTCCACTAGGCAATGCCAGCGGGCGGCGCCAAGGAGTAGAGCCTTCTCTGTGATGGGCCCAACCCTCTGGAATGACCTCCCCCCCGACATTAGAACCACCTTGGACTTCCGCTCCTTCCGACAAAAATTGAAGACTCACCTGTTCCGATTAGCTGGCCTGGCATAATTATAAATGTTACAACTATGAACTCCTGGTAGTATACTCTCATCTGGTTATTTTAAGGGTAATGTTTTAATTTTTAATTGTTTTTAGGGCTTTTAGACCCATATTTATTCTTCTGTACAGTACTCTTAATTTTAACCTCCTCCATATATATACGTATATTTATATTTATATTTATATTTGTATTTTATTTGTTATTTGTTGTATGGACTGTACACCGCCCCGAGTCCCTTTTTGGGAGAGGGGGCGGTTTAGAAATGCGAAGAATAAATAAATAAATAATAAAACTTCTAGGGTTAATATGAACAGCAGGGGACAACCTTGTCTTGTACCTTTCTGTATTGCTATACTTTGCGTTACTTCACCATTAATTATTACTTTGGCTCTTTGATTTGTATATATTGCTCTAATTGTGTTTATAAACTTATCCCCAAATTCCATGTGTTCCAATTGTTGATGTAAAAATTCCCAGTTCACATTGTCCAATGCCTTTGGAGCATCGAGAAAAAATAGTGCAACCTGTTTTTCATTATGCACTTCATAATATTCGAGAATGTCTAGCATGGTTCTCATATTGTTTTTAATTTGTCTTCTGGGAAGGAATCCATTTTGATCTGTGTGGATAAACAATGTGAGGAATTTTTTCAACCATTCTCCAATTATCAGAGCAAAAGTCTTATAATTTGCATTTAGCAATGAAATTGGTCTGTAGTTTTGTATAGACATCTGATCTGAGTCCACCTTAGGTAACAAGACAATGTTAGCCTCCATCCATGATAGCAGTGTCTTCGCCTCTTTCAACACAGCATTATAAACCTCCATCAGCATTGGAACAAGCATATCCTGAAATTCTTTATATATTTCCGCTGGCAGCCCATCCGGCCCTGCTGCTTTATTATTCTTTTGTCATTGTATGGCCTCAATTATCTCTGATATTTCAATTTCCTCATTGAGCATATCTTTTACTTCCTCTGGTATCTTTGGCAGATCAGACTTTTCAAGATATTGTAGTATTCCTTCCTTTGTATAGTGTCAGTTTTCTCTATATAATTGTTCATAGAACTTTTGGGTAATCCTTTTCTTTTCCTCTAGTTGATAGCAGATCTCGCCTTTTTATCTTGGAATTTATTGATCCAATTCTCTTGCTTCTGCTTCTTCAACCTATAGCCACCGCCCCGGCTTATTCGCATTCTCGAAAAATGTTTTGCTTTTTTTATAGACTGTACCAGTTTTGCTTTTTTCAAATATAGCCAATTCATGTTTAATCAATTCCATACTTTCTTTTATACTTTTATTTTGCGGTTTCTTTTGAAGTTCACTCCTTAATTTCTGTACCTTTCTTTCAACTCTCTTGTTTTTTGATTCTCAATTTTTTTCTTCCTAGCTGTAGCTGATATCGTGTATAAATGCCTTAGTTGTATCCCATAGGTTTTGTATGGATGTATCTCCTGGCCAGTTTTCTTTGAAGAAAAATCTCAGTTCCTGATTGACTCTTTTAATATATTCCTGATCTTTTAGGATTGTTCGATTGAATGACCAACGATAACTGCCCACTTGTTTTTTCCATGTAATCCTCATGGGATTGTGGTCAGCCCATAGATTGGGTTCTATGTCTATCTCCTTCACTTCCGAAATTAACTCCATCGACATCCAGACCATATCTATCCTTGACCAGGATTCATGCCTATTCAAGTAGAACGTATTTATTTATTTATTTTATTTATGATTCATGCTTCTAGACCGCCCCCTCTCCCAAAAGGGACTCGGGGCGGTGTACAGTCCATGCAAAATATATCAAAATACAATAAAAATTGAATATGTACAGTTGGAATGGAGGAGGTTAAAATGGAATTAAAAGAACTGTACAAAGCAGTATATATAAATATAGGATTTTGAACCCCTAAAACACACACAATAAGTTAAAAACAATACCCCTAAAATAACCAGTTAATAGTACATTTGCCAGGAGGGACAGTTGTAATTATGCCAGGCCTGCTAATCGGAACAGGTGAGTCCTCCAGAGATCATCGACCAACGCGACCAAGGCTGTCTCCGTGCTGTGCCCGGGTCGGAAGCCGGACTGGCGTGAGTCTAGATAATCGGATTCGTCAAGGTGTCGTGGAAACTGCTGCGCCACCACATTCTCGACAACCTTCGCTAGAAAGGGAAGGTTGGAGACTGGACGGTAATTAGCTAGCTCCGTTGGGTCAAGCGAAGGCCCCTTAAGTAAGGGCCTCACCACCGCCTCCTTCAAGGCGGTTGGCAAGGATCCCTCACCCAATGAGGCATTCACCAGGCCCAGAAGCCAGCCTCGGGTCACCTCCCAAGATGCCAGTACCAACCAGGAGGGACACGGGTCCATTAAACATGTGGTGGGTCGCAGCCGTCCACGCAACCTATCCAAATCCTCGGGGGCAACAGAATCAAACTCCTCCCAGGATGGTCTCACAAGACTCGCTGTTGGCGGCCCGTCTGGTCCACTGAGGGGGGCCCATCCGCTCCGGATCTGAGCGACTTTGTCCTGCAGATATTCCCCAAACTCCTCTGCTCTGCCCTGCAAGGGTGCCCCCTGCGTCCTCTGTGACAAGAGGGAGCGGGTCACCCTAAACAGGGCGGCAGGGCGGTTATCCGCGGACGCAATAAGAGCGGCGCAATATCTACGTTTGGCCGCCCTTAATGCCACAAGGTAGGTCCGTAAATAGGCTCTTACCTGTGTTCGATCAGATTCGGAGCGTGAGGACCTCCACCTGCTCTCTAGACGTCTCCTATGGCGCTTCATCACCCTCAGCTCCTCGGTATACCAAGGAGCCCGGGTGGGTCGCTGCCGTAGGAGAGGTCGCAAAGGCGCAACCCGGTCCAAGGCCCCAGCCGCCGCCCTATTCCAGGCGGCCGCTAGGTCCTCCAACTGAGCGCGGGTCAGGGCTACAGGTAATGGCCCAAGCTCCGTCTGGAACCTATCCGGTTCCATCAGGTGCTTGGGGCGGTACCAGCTTGGACCGTCTATATTGCTCTCCCTCTGGACATCTTTCTCACCATACATCATAGATATTTAATTCTTCAGCCATTTGGAAGAACGACCAGGGCAAAGTTCTCCTAACTCCTTTTCTCTTCTTTCCACTTTTATAATCCCATTTCTGGTCAACAATAGCATTGAAATCTCCCATTAACCAAACATTTTTGTTTCCCATCTCTCGAATAATGCTATATGCACCTAATGAAGGTCAGGAAAAAATTTATTATAGACTTATAATAAAAATTTTCCTGACCTTCATTAGGTGCATATATGACAACCAGTAACAACTTTTTTGGGTTTAACATTATTTCTACAATTAATATTCTCCCCTCCTCATCATGATAAATTAGTTTAGTCTGGATCATGTCTTTAACATATAATGCTATTCCTCTTTTCTTTTGATCAGCTAATGCCGTGTAAAGTTTACACAATCTAGGATATTCCAAGGTCTGGATCTGTCATTTGGTTATATGGACCTCTTGCAATGCAATTATATCGTAATTCAGATGTTTTAATTTATTGAAGGTTGTTTTCCTTTTCTGGGGCGAATTTAGACCATTGATATTCAGTGATAGAATCTTGACTTCTCCCAACATGATTCTATGTGTATTTAGGTCGTGTGCTTCTTGTTGCCCTTATCTCTCTCGCTTCTTTTGGTTCTTCTCCTTTTTTCTCTAAAACAGCTTCTTTCTCCTTTCTTGGCTTCACTAGTTCCTTTTCTCTTCTTATCTGTGCCCTGGGTCCTTCCATCCTTGTTTCCAACAGTTCTTCTTCGTCTTCCTCATCCTCCTGACCAACAAGATGATTGTAGAAATCTTCCGCTTGTTCTACCATGTCTATTCTAAATCTTCTATCTCTCCAAGTTACCAGTATGCCCTCTGGCATCAATCATCTGAAGTTAATTTCATATTTATTCAGCACTGATGTTAAACATTGATAGGGCCTTCTTAGTTATCTGATTCTCCTCGGTACCTGTTTTGGGATTGTTAGTTGTTGTTGATTGTGTACTATTGGGACATCTCTTGTTCTATTCAGCACCTTGTCATGTATTGATTTTTTAACGAACTTTACATGGACTTCCCTTGGGAGATTGTTCATTTTTGCGTAGTTTGTCTGGATTCTATATGTCTCATCCATATCAGTTGCCATCTCATCCTTTCCTATTCCCAAAGCCTTTGCCATGAGATCTGCCATCATATCTGGTAAATCCTCGCCTTTTTCTTCCTTTACGAGAACAGAACAGAATTCTTTATTGGCCAAGTGTGATTGGACACACAAGGAATTTGTCTTTGGTGCATATGTTCTCAGTGTATATGAAGAAAACTAAAATAGAATACATTCATCAAGAATCATAAAATACAACACTTAGAGATAGTCATAGGTTACTAATAAGCAATCAGATCATACTAGGAAACAAATAAAACAATATAAATTGTAATGTCAGATTTTCAGTGGAAGAAGAGATTTGCTCTTTAGCACTAAAGTCTATTCATCTTTTATTCAGTGACAACAAATACAAGTAATCCTTAACTTCCAACCAATTTGTTTATTGACCAGTTGAAAGTGACCGATGACCATTGTTCACACTTATGACTGTTACAGCAACCCCCATGGTCACATGATCAAAATTCAGATGCTCGATAATTGAGTCATATTTGTGACTGTTGCAGTGTCCTGGAGTCATGTGATCACATTCTATGACCTTCTGATAAGAAAAGTCAATGGGGAAGCCAGATTCATTTAACAATCATGTTACTGACATATAACAACTATAGTGATTCACTTAACAACTGTGACAAGGAAAGTCATAAAATGTGGCAAAACTCACTTAGCATCTCAAACATTTTGGGTTCAATTGTGGTTGTAAGTCAAGTATTACTTGTATTTACTCCTGGTCTTAGAACCTTGCATTCTGAGGATATACTCAAGGGTGGGATTCAGCTAGTTCAGACCGGTTTGGATGAACTGGATGTTAATTTTACATCTGGTTCGCTGAACCGATAGTTCCAAGGACTGGCTGGCCTGCCCATCCTGCTCTCCCCCTCCCAGGAGTCCTCACGTGGCCCATTTTGGATGCCAGATAAGTGCAGGGCCCACACGGCTCTGGGAGAGCAAAAAACGGGCCTCCCAAAAGTTCTGGAAGTTCGGAAATGGGCCTGTTTCCGGCCTCCGGAGCCTGGGGGTGGCCATTTTTGCCCTGCCGCAGGCTCAAGGAACACCCCCAGAGCCTAGGGAGGGCAAAAACACCCCCCCCTGTGGTGCAGGAGGCAGAGTAGGCCACACCCACCATGGTCACACCCACCCAGCAACCAGGCAAAGAACCGGTTGCTAAAAATTTTCAATTCCATCCCTGAATATACTGCCTCAAACTATGGAGGCTTTATTGTAGCTCAGCAAGTTGTTCAATTGTGCAAAGCCATGGCCATAATAGAGTACCATACTGAATTCTGTATATTTATTTTATACTTATTTTCTATTTTGTAAAGGCAATTCTGGGCTTTTTTTCCAAATCAATTTCACAGTGTCATTTCAGCTTAAAGTGAAGGGAGAAAAGGGAGAGGGAAGTCCTCTTTCTGCTGCTGAATATTATACCTAGTTTTATTAACTTTCTACATAGCAATTTTTTTCTCATGTGGAAAATATTGATATTAGATTTCTAAAGTTAACAGTAGATCTTCTAATCTCTGTGATCATTTCAGATAGCCTGCTCTGTGTTGTTTTTGGTTTTATGACATCCATTTTAAGATGGGACCTAAAAATGCTCAGTTCAGGGACTTAATGAAAAGTGACCCTACAATGTTGTCTCCAGAACCATAAAGCCTACAAACTTGAAATTTGGCAAGTAGGTTCCTCTTGGCTTCTAGGTGCTTGGTAACAAAGGATTTTTCGAAATGACCATCAGAGCATTAGTATTTAGTATATTATTATTAACATGCTCTGATGCTAAGGAGTTAGATGTTCTATTCACCCTCCCCACCTGAAAAGAAATCTGTTCCAACTGTCCCTTGCCTCACATTCTGTTACACAGTTCAAACTGTCAGATATTCCACTCCTTCACTCAGGAGCGGTCTGGGGCTCTGTACAGTACTAAACATCAATAACTCACCAAAATGACCACACCTTCCACCTATGGAATTGCTTCCAAACTCAAGGTGGCGGAATGAGTTTCAAGCACCCACCACCGAGCCAACTGATTGTAAACCAAATTTCTCCTGCATAGTGTCCCAGCCCCAAATGACTTCTTACACTACCCTCATCAATTCAGACAAATCTGTTCCTTCTACTGTAACACCAGTTAAAGGGAAAAAGGGGGAAAAACACAGAAAAAGGTTTACAAATACGATTAGAAAAACACAAGTAAGGAAAGTTAAAAAAAAATATCTTCAAACCAGAGGTGGGTTCCGGCTTCTGCTACTGCCAGTTCGCTCAGGGATGCACACTTCAGGCATGTGCACACTTGATGTGTGCTTATGCATGCATGCACAGTAGTAAAAAAAATGCTTCTCCGCATGCACAGAAGCAAATGGTGCCGCCGATAGAACTGGTTTGGGGGCGTGGCAGGCCGAGTTACTACCAACTCGGCCGAACTGGTCCGAACCGGTAGGAACCCACCTCTGCTTCAAACTCATCTCCAAGTCAGTAGAGAGGCTGTAAAATCGGACTTGGAGAGCTGCCAGGCCAATATCTTTCAGATGCTGCAATACTTGGCAAGAATGCAGGAATGAACTAATTGCCTCCTGCAAACACCCCTCCCCTTTCGCTCCTCTTTTATTCCCTATGGGAGGGGCCATTCACCATCCACCTGTGGCTTTACTCCCAATTCGACCCTTGTTCCTTATCTGTTCCCTTCATCTGGCAACTCTGTGCTTGCGTACACTGGGAATAGGCTCCAGCTTTTTGCCTGCCTCACTGATGTCTGACTCCAAAGGCAGCTGATAACTGTCAGACGGCCCTGGCCCCATCTCTGCCTCCATGCAGAGCACTCGTCAGAGCCTTCCCCAGACTCCAAGACTGGTGGTCCACAACACCTCTCTTCGTGGCATCTGCCTGACAAATCCCTAAAAATGTCTCTCATCAAACTTTGGTGATCTCCCAAAGTTTGCATGTCTTGACAAGAAATGGAAGTTCCCCTGTCTCCATGAAGCTCACATACCTGAAGAGAGGACTGTGGCCGCCAAGACGAGCCTTGGACCAGGACAAGGCAGATGGCACAGTCAGATAATCCATTCCTTCTTTGCGGGTGATCCCAAGTCCCCCGCTGCTCATGGGGCTACCACCCGCATTTTCTCCATTGCAGCTTCCTTCCTCCTTCCGGGTCAGGGCCACTGTCTGCTCGGTCGAGGTCTTGCGAGCTTTGGAGGGATGCTTTCTGCCAGCCGGGAGGGATGCTTTCTGCCAGCCGGGTGGCAAAGCAATTAAACGGGACCAGGTCATTGCTTGACTCCAACGTGTCTCCTGGAGCCTCCTCACCAAGACTACCCCTCCGGGAGAGGCATGGAGATACAGAAGAATGTGTCTCCAAGCTGGAGTAGCGTCTTTTGCCACAGCGGGACGATGGTCGAGGTCCAAGAAGCAGCCATGTATCCTCTGTTCCCTGACTTGGGGAGTAGCTGGTACTGTAAGATGGCCAGGATTCTTCAGCAGACGACCATGGCTTGGGAGATGCTCGGAGTGACCCCAAGGGTGAACTAAGGGCAAAACGCAGCTCATTTTATGTCATCTCCAGTGGTGTACATGATCTCCAGTGGGCGCTTCGTCGTCTGAAAAAAAGTTCCACGGGGAGACACTTCCACTGCTAGCAGGACTTGGGGTGAAGAATCCGGAAGAAGTAGCCGCTTCCCGGTAACCCCCAAAAGCCTCCAGCAAGAGATAGTCCCGAGGGGAAGAGTCCCACTCATCTTCATCGGTCCATTGACTTGGAGAGATGGTGGTGATTTGGATGCTGGGGCATTCGAGCACCCGGGAACCTCCCAGCTGCACCTGCCAGGTGGCAAAGAAGCTGAAACCTCCCAGCTGCACCTGCTGGGCTGGCTGGCTCTCGAAGGTATCACCTCTCGAAGGTATCACCATCCAAGTTGGCGGGACGGGGTAGAGGAGAATGCATGCCAGCACGGCCCCCTCCAAGGTGCAGAGGAGAGGCATAAGAGTAAGCAAACAATAGCCAGGGACAGTGTCTGCTTCCAAGTCTGTAAAAAAGACAGAAAATGTGAATTAAGAGTTCCTCTGTTGGATTAAATCACAGAGTTGGCTGGTCCAAGAAATTCCCTCACGGAAATTCTCAGGAAAGTGGTTCCCAAAGTGGGTGGTACCGCCCTTCTGGGGGACGGTGGGATGACTTAGGGGGGCGCTAAGAGGCAAGGGGGGTGGCAGGGGGGAGGTAAGAGGGAAGGGAGGTGGCAGAGGAGTGCTGGAGGTGGCCCCCTTGCAGGGCACAATTCTTCCTGGGGCTCTCTTGGCCGCCAGTCAGCTGAGCACTTCCAGCAGGGGTGAAATTCAGCTGGTTCTGACCGGTTCTCCTGAACGGTAGGACAAATTATGGGCAGTTCGGAGAACCAGTAAAATGCACCACTGACTGGCTCCACCCTCACCTCCCGCCCCTCCTACTCACTCCTTTTCATACCTCGCCTGCCTAGAGGCACAGGTGCTGCTGCTCCCTGGTTCCCTTGCTTATCTCAACCACACAGCCCAGCAGATCTCTACCCGGTGAGTCTTCCTTTGCTTCTATTCTAGCTACCTCCCCCCACGCCCCAGCCAAGTTATCTATTCTTTTCCCAAGCTATTTCCCTCCGTCTGGGCTCTCCCTTGCAGAGCTGAGCCTAGCATTCAGTTTAAAATGCAGGGCGGGGGAGGGAGGCAACAGAGCAGCCAGGAGAAGGGAAAAAAGTTTTTCTTTTTTGCCAAGCTATTTCTTTTTTCACAAGGAGAGGAGGAGAGAGGGAGGGAGGGAGAAAGGCAGAGAGGGAGGGAGAGAAAGAGAAGGAGAGAGGAAGGGAGGAAGTCAGAGAGAGAGAGGAAGAAAAGGAGGAAGGAAGTGAGAGGGAAAGAGGAAAGAAGTTTGTTTGTTTGTTTGTTTGTTTTATTGGATTTATATGCCGCCCTTCTCCCAAAGGACTCAGTGCGGCGTACAACATTAAAAAACACACATCCCGAAAGTTAAAAAGAAATTAAATACATATCCAAAAAACAAAGCCAATTTATAGGACAATACATTTAAAAAATGAGATAAAATTAAGAGGCCAGGCCGGCTTGCTGGAAAAGCCAACTTTTTAGGGCGCGTCGGAAGGACCAGAGGTCAGGGATTATGCGAAGCTCCGGGGGCAGCTCATTCCAGAGGGAAGGCGCTCCAACAGAGAAGGCTCTCCCCCTGGGGGTCACCAGCCGACACTGTCTGGCCGACGGCACCCTGAGGAGGCCAACTCTGTGGGATTGTACTGGACGGTGGGAGGCTACTGGTGGCAGTAGGTGGTCTCGCAGGTACCCTGGGCCTAAGCCATGGAGCACTTTAAAGGTCATAATTAATACCTTGAGAGAGGGGAGGAGGGAGAAAGAAAGTGAGAGAGAGGAGAGTAAGAAAGGAGAGTGGGAAGGAGATAGGGAGAGAAAGGGGGGAAGGAGGGAGGAAGAGAAAGAGAGGAAGAGAGGAAAGGAGAAAGAGGGAGAGAGAAGGGGAAGAGAGGGAGGAAGAGAGGTGAGAGAGAGACAACTGAACTTCACTTATGAAAAGGTGTTAATTATGTCAATGGAAGAGATAGGAAACTGCATTAGTGATATATATGTCAATGCGTTGATTTGTACTAAAATGTTTAGCTGAAAGAAGTTGTAAGGAATCAGAAATATGTAAGTTAAAAGTGTGGAAAATGTAATGTACGTGTGGATGACCCTTTGCATGAGTTGTATTGGGAAAAAAATCATAATTAAAAAAAGAAAATGATTCCCCAGACAGGTAAAATGCTACATTTTGCTAGAGTTATTCTTTGCTTCCAATTTGTTGAGGAAGGGGATTGGACTCCATTGTCTATATTTCCCTTTCCATCCCCATGGTTCTTTAGTGAAAATTATAACCCAAGAACATATAGATCTGTTAAAATGTTCCCATTCTCACTTTCCATATTGGGAATTGTTAGATCGGGCAATGAGAAGGCAGACACTGGCTTAACGCAACAACAGCTCTTTATTCAGACAGACAAGTATGTACAATCCAGCAACTGTTCGGTCTGACAGTAACCCTTTTATAGGGAGCTGTCAGACCTCTTTGTTGGTGTCGTAGAAAAGCAGACGCAGACAGGAGTAAGGTTGTGCTGGGAAGGCCACCCGATGGAAGGTACCCCAAAGGGCACCAACCCAGAACATTGTTCGGGGCTCCCTTTTATTGTCAAACTTCTCAGAATAGTAAAAGCTCATTGGACAGAAAATACACTTGGCAACTATTGGTTTACAAATGCATGCTTTCCTCATGGACACCTCATGATCACTTCATGGGCACTTCATGACTCTCTACTAGTTAATATTTTGCTGCATGGAATGTGATGTCTATGTGTACATTCCATTGTCTCTTTTTGTAAGCATAAGAGATTAAGCGCCAAAGGATTAAGAGAGGAGGGAATGTGGATTTTGACTGATTTAATCAATAGTAGTTTGCCAACAACTGATTAATCAATTAACCCTACACCTCTTAGCCAATCAGATTAAACCTCTGTTCCCGCCGGAACAGAGGACCAGAGTGGAAACTCTGGTAGCTAGTGTTAATATCTAACACCCCTCCCCTCTTGGTTGGGATGTTCCTATTGGTCACATAATCTTTGAGGTAGGCGGGTCTTTGTTTCGCTCTACCAGACCTGCGCAGTTCATTTGGAACTGGTTCTTCAGGCAGGTTGGACGGACCTGTCTGCTCTCCAACTCCGCTCTGTGGAACCTCCTGGAACGGCTGGAGTTCCCTGGATTTGCTCGCTTGGAGCTCGCTGTGGGCCTGCAACAAACTCAGATAAGTTTTAAGGTACCCTCGGGTTTGAGCTGGCTGTGGAAGGAGTGAGTGTTTGCTCCTTTTGGGTAGGGCCTTGGCTGATTTGTTCCGGATTTTCGTCTGGTGTTCTAAGATTGGAGTGGGAGAGGCGACCACGGAGTTGGTCAACATGCCTCCTCCAATTTCTACCATCCTCTAGCTCTAATAGATAAGAGCGAGGCCCGGTGATGCCTATCACCATAGCAGGAATCCACAGAGTCCCCCCGGCGTAGTTATGGGCGTATACTGAATCCCCTACGCTAAAGTTTCGAATCTTGCTTGTGGAGTCTGGGGGCGATGTGGCAGAGTAGTTTGGGTGTAGCTGGTCTAAATGGGACCTTAGTAGGCGACCCATGAGAAGCTCAGAGGGGCTTCTCCCACTGGTGGCACTTGGCGTGATATGTTGGATTAGCAAATAGTGATCAACCCGTGTTTGCCAATCACCCGGGCCCATTCTGGCGAGAGCCTCTTTAGCCAATCGCACCATTCTCTCCGCCTGACCGTTGGAAGCCAGATGGAATGGCGCGACCAGGGCATGTCTGATTCCCTGACTTGCTAAATAGGTCTCAAACTGCATGGCCGTGAATTGGGGTCCATTGTCTGAGACCAAGACGTCGGGCAGGCCGTGTGTGGAGAAAATGACAGCCCCTTGATGACAGCCTCTGCTGTGGTAGAGGTCATTAGGGCTACCTCTAACCATTTCGAATATGCGTCCACAACTATGAGGAACGTTCGGCCATGAACGGGGCCAGCAAAATCAATGTGCACCCTAGACCAAGGTGCCTGAGGGCACTCCCACTCCTTAGCGGGCGCCTCTGGGGGAGCTGGTCTGGATTCCTGGCACGGAGTGCAGGTATACACCCACTCTTCTATCTCCCTGTCCATGTTAGGCCACCAGACGTAGCTCCTAGCCAAGGATTTTGAGACAGCCTAAAACTTTGGTTCAGGCCTAAAAATCAGGCTACAGGCCCAGGCCTGTAAAAGTCTGATCAAGTCCAAAAGCTTTATTTCCTTTCTTGTAAGAATTGCTGATATGACTAATGTTTATTTTTATCTGCAGTAAGGCAAGCTGACCCAGACGGATGTTATTCACTTCTGCTTTCCTCCCCAAATGCAATAGTTAGAATGTGATAAGGTTTGCAAAATTCTTGAGATGCGTGTAACTCTCTTTTCTGTCATTAACTGTAACCAAATATCTGTATGAAGCATTTTCCAGTTCCTCTTAGGACCATATATGTCAAATGTAGCAATCAGCAACTGTATACGTAATGTGGGGTATAAAACCCTGTTTATGATAATCATTTGGGGTCCGGACAAGTTGTTTTCTCTTTGTTCAGTCCTTTATTATGCATAATAAAACTGTTTCCTACACTAGAGTGCTTGGCTGTGTCCTTCCCTCTTCCTACATCAATTTCATCCTGACAATGCCAGGATGCCCCACATGTAATGCCTCCAATACTGCCTTTCGCAGTTAACTTGGAACAACCACCCGGTCCCCCCCACAGTAAACAGCCCTTGATTACCGACAACTCATCACGTTTAGTTAAAAAACATATTAAATTCGGCCCCAACAGGCCCCTTGGGCCACCCTCTCCATACCCAGTTCAAAATCTGCTTGATAGTGGAGTCCTTAGCAGAAAAATGGGCAACGTCATTGGACGAGACAGGTCCAGAGTCCAGGCAGTCAATAAGTAGGACCGGTGTCTCGGGAGTGGGATCGACCAGCAGTTCAGGTAGGGGACAGCCGCTCAAAGCGTCAGCATGTCCCAACGTGAAACCAGGGCGGTGAACCAGTTTGCAGGAGTAAGCAGCCAGGAAAACAGTCCACCTGGTCATGCGCGGAGACAAAGATACCGGGGTAGGTCGGTCCCCAGCCAGTAGCCCCAACAATGGTTTGTGATCCGTCACAAGTTCAAAGTCTCGGCCCTAAAGGTACTCATGGAACCTTTTGACTCCCGCTACTGCAGCCAAAGCCTCTCGGTTCATTTGGCTGTAGTTTCTTTCAGCAGAAGATAAGGTTCGCGAGTAGAAAGCAATGGGGGCTTCCGTGCCGTTGGGCATGCGGTGGCTGAGAACAGCGCCGATGCCAAAAGGGGATGCGTAGCAAGTTAACACCAGCGGCAGGGTCTGGCTGTACTGGACCAGCAGGGAGTCAGCAATCAGAAGGCGCTTGACCGCGGCAAATGCAGCGGCCTCGGCTCGGCCCCAGGACCATTTGGCGTTCTTGGACAGGAGACGATGCAAAGGCTCAGCGACAGTGGCTTTCTGTTTGAGAAAGACGCTGTAGAAGTTAAGGAGCCCGAGGACTGCCTGCAGCTCGGCCTGATTGCAAGGTGTAGGGGCTTCCTGGATAGCTTTTACTTTTTGTGATGTCGGGTGAATCCCAGAGCCATCAATCATGTACCCCAGAAACTCAACCCTTGGCACGTTAATTTTGCATTCTTCTTTTTTGAGCCGGAGGCCTTTTTTGCGAATTCTGGTCAAAACAGCTCTCTTTTTAAAAGTTGCGCCTCGTTTGCAGCCGATACCAAGATGTCATCGAAATAGGGGACGACTCCTGGTATCCCCTGCAAAAGCCGTTCCATGACGCTTTGGAACAGTCCAGGGGCGATACTAACTCCGAATTGCAGGTGGTGGCATTTGAATGCACCCCTGTGCGTCACGATGGTTTGAGCCTCCGCTGTGGCGCCATCTACAGGCAACTGCTGGTATGCCTGCCCCATATCTAATTTTGCAAAAACTTTTCCTGGGCCTAGTGAACGTAGTAAGTGCTTAAGGAGGAGGAGCTTCCGGGAGGGAATGGTGGCTTGCCTCTAAGCTCCGCAGGACCGCGGGGGCTTTTTGAGGAGTAGGGATGCTGCCGGCCCTGTTTTCATCTCGAGGGTCGGGGGAGTCTGTTGGCGACCACCCCTGGCGTCATCCTGGATCCAGGTTGGCGCATCGGGGGGGTCGGATAGCCGGACGGGAGTAGGAAAATGGCCGGCTGGAGCTGGCGTTTGGCGCGTTTGGAGCGCTTTTGAACGGCTTCGCGTGAGGTGGTGGGGGACGGAGGACGGCGCGAAATGGAGGAATGGCGGGGGAATAACAGCATTGGGACGACCCTGATAACCCGAGCGGCCCTAAGGCGACGGCATGGAGGCAGCGGTGACGGAGGCGGTTGGAGATGGCGAGCACCGAACTCCTTAGTCGCCATAATTGCCAGACCAGCGGAGGCGCGCGCGCGAAAGGGATTATGAGGCCCGAGGCGCAGAATGGCGCCGGAAGACCTTAGGAAGATTGTGGAGAAGATTGAGACAATCCTACGGACCTTGGAACACAGCTTTGGGTATGATCTGTGCTTTGCTATTTTGACAACTTGCCCCTTGCCTCTTCCACTGATTTACTCCGAGCCATTAACCAGACCATCCTGACTCTGGGCTCACTTCTACCGCCTACCATAAATTACATCTTAGCGCCATCTACAGACCAGCTGGCAATCCAACACCCCATCCTTTCCATCAGGGATGGTCAACTTCCCCCCTTTTGTAGGAAATCCGGCTTTACAAAACATCAGAAGAGACAACTACAGAAAACAACTTCAGCACCTGAAAACACATGCGGCCCTGTGTATAACAAGACAATATTTATTCGAGGTTAGATCTACTGCGGCTGCGAGAGTCCCCCCTTTCGAGGGCCCACCTTAATGACGGGTTTGTTAACCCAGAGAGGTGGAGGAAACGGAAGCTCAGGGTTTTTTTAATCAAAAGTTTTTTAATAGCTTTAAGGGGTTCCAAGGGGGAGGGGAGGGTTGAACCGACCAGGAATGGGATTAGTGCCAGGCGAACAGGTGTGGTCAAGAGGGGAGTGAGCGGAGCGAGGGAGAGGGGGGGAAATAACATTCCTACAGAGGGCTGTGTTATACCAACGGTCGTAGGGAGGGGTAGGTGCGAGGACAGACATAATACCTGCAGTCGGTTGGGAGACCGTGGTTGTTGGACACGCCCGGTCATTTGTACCAACCCCCGCAAACTAGGTGGCCAGGATCGACAGAGCCCGGGCCTAAGGCTGATGCTGTGTAATGCGAGGTCTGTTGTTAATAAGGCCCCCCTCATAAAAGACCTGATTTCTGAGGGGGAGCCTGACCTCGCAGGAATAACGGAGACCTGGTTGGGCCACGAGGGTGGCTTGCCCCTTGTGGAAATGTGCCCACCAGGCTACCGTGTATTCCACCAGGCACGGGCCCAGGGGAGGGGTGGTGGGGTAGCGGTGATCATACGGGAGAGTCTGGAACCGAGAGAACTCACTGTGCCACAGACATCCGGGTGCGAGTCTCTGAGTGTGAGGTGGGGCCCAGGGAGACAGTTGGGCCTGCTGATTGTATACTTGGCTCCTCGCTATACATCAGCGGCCCTGCCCGAACTCCTCGAGTTGATCGCAGAGATGGCAGTTGAGACCCCCAGACTGTTAGTTATGGGGGATTTCAACTTGCCGTCGATGGGAGAAGCATCCGAGGCGGTTCGGGAGTTCATGGCTTCCATGACAGCCATGGACCTGACTCAAGTAATTCAGGGCCCCACACACGAGGGAGGTCACACTCTGGATCTTGTTTTTGTCTCTGGCCAGTGGGCGAGTGATTTGGGAATAGGGGATTTAGCCATCACACCCCTGTCATGGTCAGATCAAGATACTCCCACATAACACCATTCCTGCACGAGCTGCACTGGCTGCCTGTGGTTTTTCGGGTGCGTTTCAAGGTGTTGGTTACTATCTTCAAAGCGCTCCATGGCATGGGACCTAGTTACCTGCGGGACCGCATCTCACCTCATACATCCCTACGACCTATCCGCTCTCACAGGGAGGGACTCCTCCAGGTGCCATCCGCCAAGCAGTGCCAGCGGGTGACGCCTAGGAGTAGAGCCTTCTCTGTGATGGGCCCAACCCTCTGGAATGACCTCCCTCCCGATATTAGAATTACCAATGACCTCCGCTCCTTCCGACAGAAGCTCAAGACTCACCTGTTCCGACTAGCTGGCTTAGCTGATTGACAGTTCCATCTTCCACCTCCTGGCAAACATTTTATTGGGGACTTTTTAAGGGAATTTTAATATTTGTATTTTAACTAAGAATTGTACAGTATATTTTTTACCTCCTCCGTCTATGTCTATGTCTATGTCTATGTTCATCTCTATGTATTTGTATATGGTTTTAACATGACTGTACACCGCCCCGAGTCCTGCCTAGGAAAGGGTGCGGTCTAGAAATAAAAGTTATTGTTGTTGTTGTTGTTGTTATTATTATTATTATTATTATTATTATTATTATTATTATTATTATTATTATTATTATTATTATTCTATCACAGAGGCCGCGGGAAGCCCCTCTACAGGGCAGGGCAGAGGAATTTGGGGAATATCTGCAGGATAAAATCGCTCAGATCCCGAGGGAATGGATCTCCCTCAGTGTTCCAGGGGAGACGTCCGAGGCCAGTCTTGAGAGACCATTCTGGGAGGAGTTTGACTCTGTTGCCCCCGATGATTTGGCCAGGTTGCGTGGGCGACTGCGAGCCACCACATATTTATTGGAACCATGTCCCTCCTGGCTTGTACTGGCATCCTGGGAGGTCACACGAGGCTGGCTCTTGGGAATGGTGAACGCTTCGTTGAGTGAGGGGTTCCTACCAACAGCCTTGAAAGAGGCGGTTGTGAGGCCCTTACTCAAGAAGCCTTCGCTGGACCCAACTGAGCTAGCTAATTATCGTCCGGTCTCCAACCTTCCCTTTTTAGCGAAGGTTGTAGAGAGTGTGGTGGCTACGCAGTTCCCACGCCACCTGGAGGAAAATGACTATCTAGACCCGCGCCAGTCCGGTTTCCGACCCGGGCACAGCACGGAGACGGCCTTGGTCGCGTTGGTTGATGATCTCTGGAGAGCCAAGGATAGGGGTTGTTCCTCTATCCTGGTTCTGTTAGACCTCTCAGCGGCTTTCGATACCATCGACCATGGTATCCTATTGCGCCGGCTGGAGGGGCTGGGAGTAAGGGGCACCGTTTTACGGTGGTTCTGCTCCTACCTCTCCGACCGGGCGCAATGTGTGTTGGCAGGGGAGCAGCGGTCGACCCTGAGGCCACTCACTTGTGGGGTGCCACAGGGGTCGGTCCTCTCGCCTCTCCTGTTCAACACATATATGAAACCGCTGGGTGAGATCATCCATGGTTTTGGGGTGGGATACCATCTGTACGCTGATGATACTCAGCTGTACATTTCCACCCCGAACCACCCCAACGAGGCCATTGACGTGATGTCCCGGTGTCTGGAAGCCGTACGGGTCTGGATGGGAGACAACAGACTTAAACTCAACCCCTCCAAGACGGAGTGGCTGTGGCTACCGGCCTCTCGGTTCAACCAGCTGACCCCATCGCTGGCCATTGGGGGCAACCAACTGGCCCCCGTGGAACGGGCACGCAATTTGGGCGTCCTCCTAGATGCCCGGCTGTCTATGGATGACCATGTGGCAGCCGTGGCAAGGGGGGCGTTCCACCAGGTTCGCCTGGTACGCCAATTGCGCCCCCTATTGGACCGGGATGCCCTTCGCACAGTCACTCATGCGCTGGTGACGTCTCGTCTGGATTACTGCAATGCTCTTTACATGGGGCTTCCCTTGAGATGCACCCGAGGACTGCAGTTGGTCCAGAACGTGGCCGCGCGGGCAGTGATGGGGAGTACGAGGTACTCCCATGTGACACCTCTCCTGCGCGAGCTGCACTGGCTCCCTGTAGTCTTTCGGGTGCGTTTCAAGGTTTTGATTACTATCTTTAAAGCGCTCCATGGCACAGGACCTGTTCCAACTAGCCGGCCTGGCCTGAATTATAGCTATTCTAATCCCTCTGGATAAAATTTTAAATTAGGTTTGACTTTGGGTGTTTTAATTGTTTCTTAATTGCTTTTTGCTGTTTTTAATTAATTGATTATTTATTTATTATGTGTTGTATAATGCTTTTTGTATATCTCCTCCTTGTTATTTATTTGTTATGTAGTAAATTGTACGCCGCCCCGAGTCCCTTGGTGGAGAGGGTGCGGCATATAAAATGGATTAATAAATAAATAATAAATAAATAAAATACAATGGGTACAGGGTAGGCGCTTTGTTGTAGCACGTTGTTTATTGTGCATTTATAGTCTGCGCAGATGTAGACTGACCCATCTGGCTTGACCGGGGTAACTATAGGGGTCTCCCAGCGTGCATGGTCGACTGGCTCTAGGATCCTCTGCCTCACCAGCTTATCAATTTCCCTATCGATTTTAGGGCGGAGAGCAAAAGGTACTCTCCTGAGTTTGAGCCTGATAGGCGCTATGTTGGGGTCCAAGCTAAAAGAGATTGGCATCCCCACATACTTACTGAGACCGGAGCCGAAGACGTCCTCGAACTCCTTAAAAATCGCCTCGGAGCCGCCGTCCTTTATTGGACCGGGATGCCCTTCGCACAGTCACTCATGCACTGGTGACGTCCCGTCTGGATTACTGTAATGCTCTCTACATGGGGCTGCCCTTGAGATGCACCCGGAGACTGCAGTTGGTCCAGAACGCGGCCGCGCGGGCAGTTATGGGGAGTACGAGGTACTCCCATGTGACACCTCTCCTGCGCGAGCTGCACTGGCTTCCTGTAGCCTTCCGGGTGCGTTTCAAGGTGTTGATCACCATCTTTAAAGCGCTCCATGGCACGGGACCTAGTTATTTGCGGGATCGTATCCTGCCCCATACATCCCTGCGACCAATTCGCTCTCACAGAGAGGGACTCCTCCAGGTGCCATCCACTAAGCAATGCCAGAGGGCGGCGCCGAGGGGAAGGGCCTTCTCTGTGATGGGCCCAGCCCTCTGGAATGACCTCCCCCCTGACATTAGGACAACTACCGATCTCCGCTCCTTCCGCACGAAACTCAAGACCCACCTGTTCCAACTAGCTGGCCTGGCTTGAATTACAACTACATTTTCGAATCCCCTCTGGACAATTTTAAATCTAAACTAACTGATTTTTGGGGTATTTTAATTGTTTTAAATTTTGTTGTGTTGTTTTTAACTTATGATTATTTATTTATGAATTGTACAATGTTTTGATTACCTCCTACTTGTCATTTATTTGTATATTGAGTTGTACGCCGCCCCGAGTCCCTTTGTGGAGAGGGTGCGGCCTATAAATTGAATAAATAAATAAATAAATAAATAAAATATTGGTTGATGGATTCTCCCTCCTGTTGATTTCGCACGTTGAATTCATGGAGGCGAACGTGCCTTGATGGTTTGGGCGCGTAGTGAGTTTTCAGAGTCTGTTGTAACGCTGCCGAAGGAACCGCTTGGATCGGAGTTGGCTCCGATAAGTCCTTCGCGGTTTCAAAGACCTCTCTGCCGCAGTATCCCAGGAAGAGGTTCTTTTTGTGGGTGTCGGGGACGCCCATAAGGTCGTTTGCCTCGAGGAAGCATTCAAACCGTAACATATACAATTCCCGGGTCATACGGAGTTGGCGGGGCGTGCATGGCCATTCTTGGATGAGGCGATTCGAATTTGCGGCTCATATTGGTAGCTCGATGCTGCGCAAAAGCTCGGGGCTGGATTTACTTGCTGGATATCTCGTTGTTCGTTTCTTCGCCTATCTGCCTCTCAATCCCACCCTTGTTGCCAGTGTTAGATCGGGCAATGAGAAGGCAGACACTGGCTTAATGCAACAACAGCTCTTTATTCAGACAGACAGGTATGTACAATCCAGCAACTGTTCGGTCTGACAGCAACCCTTTTATAGGGAGCTGTGAGACCTCTTAGCCAATCAGGTTAAACCTCTGTTCCCACCGGAACAGAGGACCAGAGTGGAAACTCTGGTAGCTAGTGTTAATATCTAACAGGAATCCCTAGGTACCATGCAATAATGTCATCAAATAATTCAAGCAAATGTTTGTGCTTTCTTAATTACACCAATGCAAACAATGTGCCCACAATGACTTTGTAAAACGAAACTTTATTTAATTGGTCATCTCCTCATGCTTCAGAATCCTTGCTTTGCTACAGAGTAAAGAGCAACATCCTGGTTTATTTGCACAGAGAAGGCAGGCAGGGAGTTGGTAGGGTTTATTTATTCACTTAGCAAAGCCTTAAGCCAGATGTGAACACACACATATTGTAAGTATTCTGATTTTCAGAGCAGAAATGGCAGAAGCAGAAAAGTCAAAGAAGAAATGTAGACAATATAGTGTGGAATATCTGAAGTATGGATTTATACCAGCACCATCAAACCAGCAGCTGCCATGGTGCCTACTATGTGAAAAAGTATTTTCTAATGAGGCAATGAAGCCTTCCAGACTGAATGAACATTTGAAGAAGGCACATCCTGACAAGGCAGACAAGAACCTAACTTTTTTTCAATCACTTTGTGACAACTTGCAAAAGCACCCAACACTGTCACGCATGTTTTACAATGCTTCCTAACAAAACACTGATGGTTTGCATGCATCATACAACATTTCATTTCTGATTGCTAAGTCTGGAAAGCCACATACTATTGGCGAAGAACTCATCCTACCAGCCATTAGTGAGGTTCTGAGTACTGTTTTGCATAAGTCACCACATGATATAATTAAAACAATTCCTCTCAGCAACAATTCAGTGCAAAGACGCATAGATGAAATGGCTGAGAATGTGGAAGATGTATTGTGCAGCATACTACGGACAATAGACTTTGCATTACAGCTGGATGAATCAACTTTGGCAGGCAATGAATCTTTGCTTCTTGCTTATGTGCGCTTTATTAAAGATGAAAGTTTGACTCGAGTTGTAATTTGCGAGGCAACTAAAAACAGATACTAAAGGGGAGTCAATATTTCATGTTGTTGAGCAGTTTTTCAAAGACAAGGAAATTCCACTTACCAACATACTAGCTTGTGCAACTGATGGAGCACCATCAATGACTGGTCGCTACCGTGGGTGCGTTGCTTACTTGAAAAAAGCAGTGCCAAATGTCTTTACCATTCACTGTGTCATTCATCGTCAACATCTGGTTGCAAAAAACCTCAGTGATTGCTTGCACAAGTCATTACACACTGTCATTACTGCAGTTAACAAAATTAAAGTACATGCTCTCAATGATCGACTATTCAGAGAGCTCTGTGTTGAGAATGATGAAGATTTTGATCGTTTGCTGCTTCATACAGACGTTCGTTGGCTATCAAAAGGCAACTGTGTGAGACACTTTTACAATCTTTTTGACACTGTTGTGGAGTTTTTTGAAGACAAGAATGCTTTGCTCAGTGGTGAACGGAAAGAGATCAGGCATGACATTGCTTATTTATCAGAACTATTTGCAAAGTTCAATGAAGTGAATTTGCAGTTGCAAGGAAATGAGGTCAGTCTTATTAAGGCCAAATCTGTCATCTCTACGTTTATTTCAAAGTTAACTCTATTCAAGCGCAATATAGGCCATCGCGAGCTATACCAATTTCCGAGCTTGTCTGAGCTAGAAGAGAAAGGTGGGATACAAGATGATGATCTTCAAGTTTTTTGTGACCATTTGGACATGCTGCATAAAGGTATGTCTGAGCGATATCAGAATCTTCTTTTGATGGAAATTCCAGATTGGAGGAACAACTCATAGAGCTGCAAAATGACATTGAGCTGAAGCCAAAGTTTAAGAAATCATACCAAGAGTTTTGGTTACAGAAAGAAATTTCTGATCGCTATCCTGCACTATGGACAGTGGTTAAGAAGCTCCTTGTTGCATTTCCAACATCATATTTGGTGGAACGTGGCTTCAGTGTGGTCATCCAACTTCTCTCCAAGCAAAGAAATCGACATTAACTAAAAAGGTTTTTAAATTGGATTTTGAATAAATGTGCAATTAATTGTTACAGTTTTGAATGTTACTGTTACTATCTTCCTTCTGTCGTGCAAACCGCCCAGTCACATGACCCCCCAGCCATGCCCACCAAGCCACGCCCACAGAACCGGTAGTAAAAAAATTTGAATTCCACCACTGGGTGGGGGGCACTGAGGATCAGTTTGTAGCACCAAGGGGGTGGTGGACTGAAAGAGTTTGGGAACCACTGCACTAAGGCAATGAATAAATTGTCAGAGCTGCCACCCTGTGCTTCCCACCACCTTTTATAGCTACATTGGTAATTAAGATAAACCACACCACGTGCGTGCGCACTGTTAAGTAAGTAATCTCCCCGTTAGGAGAGCGAGTGTGCAGAGAAGCGTAATGAGAGTGGTATGCAAGAACACGCACAAGCCAGCATACAGGGACACTGAATAGTATAAAATATAGTAGTTTACTATGTGGAAATATAGAGGTATTCAGAGTCCAATTTACAGTCCAAGTCATACATGGTTCAGTCCGTCAGTTATCAAATAATCAGTTTAGCACACAAAGCAGCTAACAGTAGCAAAACACAGTACCTCACAATACACTGATCAGCGTCTAACAAACAGAGAGCTAACAGTCATTCTGGCTCCCTCTTATGTCTGCTTGAGGTAACGGCAACCAATTACATCTCTCTAGCATTTAAAGTAACAGATACATTTGTTACAATCATGGCTTATATACATTGCTGTTGTGGCCCAGTAGGAGCCGTTGGAGCTGCCACCAGACTCCGACAGCGAGGGTCCCTATGAGTCGGCTCTGGAGGATGTGGAGGACCCTGGAAAGGGTTCCGACTCCGAGCAGGGATCAGAGAGGCTGGTTGGCCACCAGGAGGCGCCTGAGGCATGGAGCAGTGGTGAAAGCCAAAGGGAGTGTGCTCCTGATGTCATGCCTTGGAGCAGTGGGGAGGAGACAAGGGAGGATGAGTCAGACATCAGCAGTGAGTTGTTGTTGGATGCTCGTCACCGTAGAGCTAATAGGCGTCAGGAACAGTTGCGCAGTTACAGGAGGTAATTGCACTCAGCTGATGGTAATTAGACTCCTCTCCAGACTATAAAAGGACTGCTTGTGCACACGCCCTTTTGCAGACGTCAACGCATGAACTAATGTGAGAGAACAGTCTTGTGAGCGTGGCAGGCTGGATTGCTGCTATTGCTTATCAGTGCCTGGTTGTTGCTAAGGCTTATCTGTGTTGGTTCACTGCCAAGGACCTGTCTGTCTGTCAATAAATCTTGTAAAGTATCTTTGGCTCGGAGTGTTTTGGTGTGGACGGGGGGGGGGGGGGGTCAGAACACATTGCCAAGCCAAGACTAGGGTTACATCCCTAACATTCTCCCCTCTTGGGTTGTCAATGTATTTACACATAACTTCAGATTCTCAATCCATAATCATCACAACAATGTTTATGTTTTACCGTACCTTGAGCTTTGGTAAAATGATCAGCAATGTTTTCTTCAGACATACAATACTCTAGTGTAATCATTTTACTACTAACACTTTGCCGTACATTCATATATCTTAAGTCAGTATGCTTTGTCCTTGTCTGCGAGATTTGATGTCATCTGGATCGCTGCTTGGTTGTCTTCGTATACAACAATAGGCTCCCGTACATTAATTCCCATATCTATCAGGAGTTGCTTGTAACAAATTAGATCGGTACATAACAAAGATAAACATGAAAATTCAGCCTCCATTGTTGATAAACTTAAATGCTTTTGACGAATAGACCGCTATCTAATTAACGCCTTTCCTAAGAATATTGCAATACCTGATGTGGATTTACGTGTAGACACGTCAGTTGCAAAACTTGCATCAGCGTATGCAGTCAATCTTAGTTCATCCTTAGGCTCTAAATATAAGGCATAGTGTATTGTCTGTTTAAGAAATCTCAATACACGTTTAGCAGCTTGCCAGTGCCGTTCAGTAGGTTCAGCATTAAACCTGGCCAATTGATTAACACTATATGCAATATCTGGCCTAGACCAATTGCTAAGATAAGATAAACTACCAATTTGGGATTGATAAATACCCTTATCAAAAACTGGGCTTTTTATATCATCATGGCTAAATTCTTGACTCATCGGAGTTTTAGCCAGTTTACACAGTTCCATTTTGAAAGTCCTGAGTAACTGATTGATCTTCTCAGTTTGTGATATTTTATATCCTCCCCTAGTCTTATCTATCTTTAAACCAAGATATTTCTTTATTTCACCAAGGTATTTTATTTTAAACCGCTTTTTTAAAATAGTGTAATAATCTCAATAGCCTTTTGCTCTGTTTTAGTATTCAATGCTATATCATCTGTAAACAATAGCAATGAAATCATACCATCGCTTTCTTGCTTAAATAAACAAGGATCAGCTATTCCAGCTTTAAACCCTATCCTTGCTAATTCCTTCACTATGCATTGATTCCACTCGTAGCCTGATTGTTTTAAACCATAAAGACTCTTTTTTAACTTCCAACTATCAGTGTTGCTATCAGTGTTTAACCCTTCAGGTTTCTTTAAATATATAGTGTGTTGCAACAGTGCATGGAGATATGCTGTCTCAACATCTAAATGATTCACTACATATCCATGCTTAGCTGCCCAAACTAATGATGCACGTAATGTTGTAGCTTTTAAACTAGGTGCAAATACTTCATCATAGTCATTTGCTGACTGGTTGAAACCTTGTGCTACTAATCTAGCTTTATGGGTAACAGTCCCGTCTACACTAGTTTTAATCTTGTAAATCCATTTACATTCTATTACATTTTTACCTGGTGGTAACCTCACATTCTCATATACCTCCAGATCTTGTAAAGATTTCAGTTCCCTATTCATTGCTGTTTTCCAAACTATTTGCTCCTCTTTAGGATACGTGGATAGTTCATGATACGTAGCAGGAACTTTATCTACTTGACATGCTATACTAGCTTGATATCTGTCAGGTGGTCTTGTTACACAGGTAGAACGCCTAGGCAACTCAGGGCTCACCAGTGGACTCACCTGTTGCGTCTGCTCACGTTCTTCTAACTCCTCCTGACTTTGCACTTCCTCCTGGCTTTGCACTTCCTCCGTAATTTTTATAGCTGGTCTTTCTGTTTTACCACTAGGAAATACCTGGGTGTCAATAACTACATCATTGTTATATTCCAGTTTATCCCAACCAAAGGATTCAATAAATCGAGCACTCGCGCTACAGTGTACTTTCGTAGTGCCTTTTTCCCAAAATCTAAACGATCTATGATTGGCTTCATAACCTACGAAAAATAATTGCCTAGCTCTATGTTGTCCCTTCAGTCTTACTTGTGAAGGAATATGCACCCATGCCGGAGCTCCAAATGTGTGAAGATAGCTTAAATCAGGTTTTCTACCATGCCAATGAGTGAATGGTAATTCACCAGTTGTTGTATTAACCACATTATTCAAAACATGGTTACTACACATCATAGCTTCACCCCACAGTGTTTCAGGCAATCCTGACTCAACTAACATGGTTCGAACCATGGCTTGTAATGTTTGCCCCCTTCGTTCTATAAACGAGTTATGTTGTGGCCTATAAGGAGCAGAACATTTATGCTCAATACCAGCTGATCTCAACATTGTTTGAAACTTAACGTTTGTAAACTCAGTTCCGTTATCAGTTACAACAGTAATCATGTTAGATTTCATTTTTCTTTCAGCAAATCTTAACCAATTAAAGAAATGTTGAAACGTTTCTGTCTTATCCTTCAGTAAATAGGGATCTCGTCTCCAGAACATTATTAGCACCAAAAAACTAAGAGTAGAACCATCATATACCCGGGCGGCATTGACTTACCTTCCCTGCCGGTTATGCTCAAATATGAGCATAGCCTTCCGCACATGTGCTTTTGGTGAAAAAAGGGCCTAAATGGGATGCCATAGAGCCGGGGCGGGTGGGCAGGGCCACACGCAATTTCCGCTACTGGTTTGGCCGAACCGGTTCTACAGTGTAGTCATGATGCGAAACTAGGAGGTCACTTTGGATTCCTAAAAACGCTCCATCTCGCCAGGCAACAATTTTGGTGGCCAAAAATGAAATCGGAAGAGGAAGATTACGTAAAGAGATGTGCCACTTGCGTGACCATGAAAATGTGGCCAGGGAAGGCCCCTGGACTACTACAATGGGTGGCCAGCCCTAGCTGACCATGGGAAAAGATTGCAATGGACTTCATTGTCGAGGTCCCAGACAGCAGCGGGAATAAAGTAATCTGGACAGTTATTGATTTGTTTTCCAAGCATGCACATTTCATTGCTTGCTCAGGATTACCATCCACAAAGAAGTTAGCAAAAATGTTTGTCAAACACATTTACCGCCTGCACAGAGTGCCCAGGAGGATCATTTCAGACCGTGGAGTTCAGTTCACCGCCACGTTCTGGAGGGAGTTCCTGAGATCCATTGGGTCCACACAAGGACTGAGCTCAGCATTTCATCCAAGCACGAACGGAGCAGCAGAAAGGACCAATGTGATTGTGGAACAATACATCCAGTGTTATGTGGACTATCAACAAGAAAACTGGTTGGACTGGCTACCCTTCGCCAAAGTGGTGTACAACAATGCGGTCCACAGCAGCACTGGATTAACTCCTTTCCAAATTACCAGTGGCATGAAATTTGTTCCCATGCCTGAGCTGCCTAGGGAACCTCCCTCTTCTATGTCTCTGACTGAATGCATGGACACTCTAAAGAAAGGGTGGGAAAATGAAAAAAGCTCTAGCGGAAGTGGCAGAAGCATACAAGAAGCAAGCTGATAAACACTGCTCGCTCCAACCCCCCTTTTGTGTGGGGGACAAAGTTTTCTTATCTACCAAATACATAAGATTAAGAATGCCTAGCAAGAAATTTGGCCCAAAATTTCTAGGTCCATTCCCAATAGTGAAGATAATTAACTGCTGGAAGGAGGAGCCACGTCACGATGACACAACGTGCGGTCTTGACACTCAGAGACTGCCGTTGACACTTTTGCCACTGGACGGTCCAGTTGGACCTAAACCGTCCCATAGAGACTGTGACCATGAAGACAAAACCTTGCAAAGTCCCTGATTGACCCAAGGGAAGTTCTTCAAGCCGGCGGTAAACAGGCAGCCCCAGGCTGATGAAGTTGGGATGGCTCCGGAAGGGAGGAAGTGAAAAGAGAAAGTGAGTCCATCTGGTGAGATCTTTTTTTCTATTTTGGGAAAGACTGCCCAAAGAAACCTTTTTTTTTAAAAAAAAAAAGCCAAATTAGATCCTCAAGCAAGAATTAAGCTGCAAAATTAATTAATACTGGATTGCATTGGAAAGCTTTTTTTCTTTGTAACCATATTTTGTGGATTGAAGTGCTCGTAAAGTTTTTTCGTTTCTTCTCTTAAAGTGAACGGATCAACCTTAACTTAACTTTATTCCATTTAAAGCCTGAGATAGTGAAAGTGAAATAGCAACATTGCCACTCAGAAGTCGAAAGCTGGAGTTTTGGAAACAATGTATATCTTGTTTTTTTTCTCTTTGTTTTCACTGACTTTCTAGTTTAAGGGTTTGTGTTTATACAAACTGATTGTCAGCCTCTGCTTTGCTGCTTGCTTTCGGCTGCAATTGAAATGGGGAGGGGGGGAGATAATATGGTATTTGGGAGGGGAAGCTTAAGCACAGGAGTGAATGAAGAAGGGAGTGATTTTCTCACCATCTACTGCGCATGCTGCAGATAGTGGAATAGCCGCCAAGGCCAACCGTCCGGCATACCAACCTGATGATGGGTTTTGAAGCTGCAGCCCACATGACACCTGGGGGTGTGCGGATTGGACTGGGGGTTGGGGTTACTAGGGGGAGGGAGTTGGGTCACATATTGATATCTATCATTACGCGCACTTTTGCCTCAGATCTTGCTTTGCTAGCTGCTTTCTACTCATACCCAGTAAAAGTAGTCTTAATTCTGAAAAATGGAGTCGAGTGGTTTCTTTCTTGGTTACTGATGGAGGCTGCCCTGACATTAAGCAAGATCTCAGTTTCGCATTCAACCCAGAGTTAACACCTTCCGAGGGGAGTGCAATAAAATCTCAAACTTCAAAAGAATGTCCCACCCAGGCAGCGACCAGGAGGAAGACGTGGGAGCAACTGCATCCTCTTGCCCTGTGGAAACGGAGCGAATGGATGGACTACACTTGGAAGAACAATCCATTCGCCCCAGATGGACATTGGGAGTGGGGCAGAAGTATGATCCCGAGGAAACTCCGTTTGGGGTCACCACAAGGAGACAGAGGCGACCAGCCGCTGAGTGGCAGGAGGTCGAGGAGGAGAACCTTATGATGTCTCAGGCCATGAAACTCTTCAAAGAGGCATGGGAGAGACGACGTTTACGTGAGAGTGGTCCTGAAAGAGAACTGCAGAGGGTCTGTTCTGCCCGAGAGAGACTGGGGCCGCGGATGGGGGTGATGAGCAGGATGAACGAGCCCCAACCCCAGTAGCAGCGGCCGCCAGACCCATCCCAAGGGGGGGAGGGGGTCCCCGCAGATGCTGGATGGCCAAAGTTCCTCCACTTGGAATGAAATTTGGTGGGGAGGCAAAAGATTTAGGATTTTTTCTAGTTCAAGTGTGGAATTACATGCGTCAGTTTGGTGAGTGCCTACAGAAGAAGCCAAGGTAAGAATTATTACCCTGGCCTTAGAAGATAGAGCGGCTACTTGGATGGTTGCTCTGCAGAAGGGAGGAGGAGTTTCCGGCAATGGCGGTCGCCTCTTGAGCTCCGGGAGACGCTACAGAGCTCCAAGGGGGCAATGGGTGCTGTTCCCGGCCCTCGTTCCATCGGAGGGCCGAGAGTCGGACTCATAGACCACCCAGGCTGGTTTTGGACGTATTTTGGTCCGCCAGGGTGGTCGCGGTGATCGAGGGGAGGTCACAGAAGATCGACAAAAGGCAGGAAGAGGCTGGGGAGTGCGAGCAGGAGAGGAATGGCGGCAGCACAACAGCGTTCGGCGTTTGGTGTGCGCGCCGGCAGAGGAGACAAGTGGAGCGACAGAGCGGCCGGTAGAGAGGCGAGGCAGCCGATTAGGAAAGGCTGAAAGAAGACCTGCTTGTAAAAATGCCTCTGCCAAGGGCCTTGCCGAGGCTTTTCGCTGAGGCTTCTCGTCATCCTCTGGCGGCTCCCGGTGACTCCTGGAGGCCGGCGCTGTTGGGAAGACGCCGGAAGACCAACGCCTGGAACATAGGAACGCTGGGTGAGCGCTGGGTGAGAGCCTGGATTATTGGACCCTTCAGGTGGGAGCCAGGACAGAGTGGGATAGGATGGTGGTTATGGTGGTTGGGGGGGCCTGGATCATCTGAGGCCTCTGGAAGATCTGGCCTAGGGCCATGGACTGGGCCTATGACCATGGAGAGGCTGGAAGGCTGCCTGGGATTATGGTTATCTGGATACCTGGGCCAAGACTGCCTCCCCCCACCCACCAAGGACCCTGAATCTCTGTTCCTGAGCTTATCCCCACCTAGGACCACTTAAGACCACGGAGGGTTATCACCAACTTTACAGCTGGGGCTATCACCCATTTTTCTACCATTTTTACCATCATCGCCACATCCGTCTAATCTTATCATCTGGACATCTGCTCCCCCCCCCCCCCACTCTTTACTGAAGAATTATCCAGGACAATGCCTCTTACCCCCCACACTGACTTATGGGACTAATGCCTTCTACCTCCCCCCCATACTGACTTATTTTTACCATCTACAGCACCTTAACCCCTACTGGAATTTTGATAATAACCTATTCGAGGTTAGACTTGCTCCGCCTGCGGGAGGCCCCTCTCTCGCAGGTTTGGCCCTTGGCTCTTTCAAGGGCCCGCCTCAAGGACGGGTTCGTGGACCCCGAGAGGTGCAGGAACCGGAAGCTAAGGGGATTTTTAGTAAAAAAAAAATTATCTTTTTTAGGGGGTTCCAGGGTGGGGGGGAGGGCCAATCAGACCGGGAGGAGAGCCAGTGCCGGACAAACAGGTGAGTCCAGGAAGGACGGGGATGCGGTGGAGGGGGGGAAAATAAAGGTCACTCGAGCAGAGGGTTGTCCTATTACATCGGTCGTGGGGAGGAGGGGATGCGAGGACAGGATAAGATCCCAAGGTCGGTTGGGAGACCGTGGCTGCTGGTTACGCCCGGTTGCTTGTACCAACCCCTGCAGTCTAGGTGGACAGGTGCTACAGAGCCAGGGCCTACGGCTGATGCTTTGCAACGCAAGGTCTGTTACCAACAAGGCCCCCCTCATTAATGAGTTGATCTCAGAGGGGGAGCTAGACCTTGCAGGGATAACGGAGACCTGGTTGGGCCACGAGGGTGGTTTACCCCTCGTGGAAATGTGCCCACCAGGTTTCCGGGCATTCCATCAGCCCCGGGCCCTGGGTAAGGGTGGTGGGGTGGCGGTGGTTATTCGGGAATGTTTAGAGCCGAGGGAGTTCACTGTCCCTCAGATACCCGGGTGTGAGTCCCTTGGTGTGAACTGGGGCCCAGGGAGGCAGTGGGGCTTGCTGATTGTATACTTGGCTCCTCGCAATGCATCAGCAGCCCTGCCCGAGCTCCTCGAGCTAATCTCAGCGATGGCAGTTGAGACTCCCAGACTTTTGGTCATGGGGGACTTCAACTTGCCGTCAACGGGAGCGGCTTCCGAGGTGGCTCGGGAGTTCATGGCTTCCATGACGGCCATGGACCTGACCCAATTAGTTCAGGGCCCCACTCACGAAGGGGGCCACACACTGGACCTCATTTTTGTATCTGAACAGTGGACGAGTGATCTGGGAATAGGGGACTTAGTCATCACGCCCCTGTCATGGTCAGACCACTCATCCCTCCGGCTGGACTTCCCTGGCGCTATCCCCCACCGTGAGGAGGCGGAACCAGACTCTACAAGCTGGTACCGCCCCAGGCACCTGATGGAATCGGATAGATTCCAGACGGAGCTTGGGCCAATACCTGTAGCCTTGTCCCGCTCCCTCTCCGAGGACCTAGTGACTGCCTGGAATAGGGCGACGACTGGGGCCTTGGACCGGGTTGCGCCTTTGCGACCTCTCCTGCGGCATCGACCCACCTGGGCTCCTTGGTTCACTGAGGAGCTAAGGGTGATGAAGCGCCACAGGAGACGTCTAGAGAGCAGGTGGAGGTCCTCACGCTCCGAATCTGACCGAACACAGGTAAGAGCCTATTTGCGGACTTACCTTGTGGCAATAAGAGCGGCCAAACGTAGACATTGTGCCGCCCTTATTGCGTCCGCGGATAACCGCCCTGCCGCCCTGTTTTGGGTGACCCGCTCCCTTTTATCGCAGGGGATGCGGGAGACACCCTTACAGGGAAGAGCAGAGGAGTTTGGGGAATATATTCAGGACAAAATCGATCAGATCCGGAGCGGATGGACCTTCGTCAGTGGACCAGACGAGCCGTCAACAGCGAGTCTTGAGAGACCATTCTGGGAGGAGTTTGACTCTGTTGCCCCCGAGGATTTGGACAGGTTGCGTGGACGGCTGCGACCCACCACATGTTCAATGGACCCGTGCCCCTCCTGGCTGGTACTGGCAGCCTGGGAGGTGACACGAGGCTGGCTTCTGGGCCTGGTGAACGCCTCATTGGGTGAGGGATACTTACCAACCGCCTTGAAAGAGGCGGTGGTGAGACCCTTGCTCAAGAGACCTTCGCTCGACCCAATGGAGCTAGCTAATTACCGTCCAGTCTCCAACCTCCCCTTCTTGGCGAAGGTTGTTGAGAATGTGGTGGCGCAGCAGTTTCCATGACACCTGGACGAATCCGACTATCTAGACCCACGCCAGTCCGGCTTCCGACCCGGGCACAGCACTGAGACAGCCTTGGTCGCGTTGGTTGATGATCTCTGGAGGGCCAGAGATAGGGGTTGTTCCTCTATCCTGTTCCTATTAGACCTCTCGGCGGCTTTTGATACCATCGACCATGGTATCCTATTGCGCCGGTTGGAGGGGATGGGAGTCGGAGGCACCGTTTTGCGGTGGTTCGGCTCCTACCTCTCCGACCGGAAGCAATGTGTGTTGACAGGGGGGCAGAGGTCGTCCCTGAGGCCACCCACTTGTGGGGTGCCACAGGGGTCGGTCCTCTCGCCTCTCCTGTTCAACGCATATGTGAAGCCGCTGGGTGAGATCATCCGTGGTTTTGGGGTTGAGTACCACCTGTACGCTGATGACACTCAGCTGTACATTTCAACCCCAAACCACCCCAACGAGGCTGTCGAAGTGATGTCCCGGTGTTTGGAAGCCGTCGGGGTCTGGATGGGGGACAACAGACTCAAACTCAACCCCTCCAAGACCGAGTGGCTGTGGGTACCGGCACCTCGGTTCAGCCAGCTGACACCATCGCTGGCCATAGGGGGCGAACAACTGTCCCCTGTGGAGCGGGCGCGCAACTTGGGCGTCCTCCTTGATGCCCGGCTGTCAATGGAGGACCATGTGGCAGCCGTGGCAAGGGGGGCGTTCCACCAGGTTCGCCTGGTGCGCCAATTGCGCCCCCTACTGGACCGGAGTGCCCTGCGCACGGTCACTCATGCACTGGTGACGTCTCGCCTGGACTACTGCAATGCCCTCTACATGGGGCTTCCCTTGGGACGCATCCGGAGACTGCAGCTAGTTCAGAACGCAGCCGCGCGGGTTATCATGGGGAGTACACGTTACTCCCACGTAACACCTCTCCTGCGCGAGCTGCACTGGCTACCTGTGGCCTTTCGGGTGCGTTTCAAGGTATTGATTACCATCTTTAAAGCGCTCCATGGCATAGGACCTAGTTATCTGCAGGATCGCATGCTACCACACACGTCCCTGCGACCTATCCGCTCACACAGGGAGGGACTCCTCCTGGTGCCGTCCGCTAGGCAATGCCAGCGGGCGACACCTAGGAGTAGGTCCTTCTCTGTGATGGGCCCAACCCTCTGGAATGACCTCCCCCCCGACATTCGAACTACCACCGACCTCCGTTCCTTCCGTCAAAAATTAAAGACTCACCTATTTCAATCAGCTGGCCTGGCACTCTCTTAGTTTTATCTCCCGGGGATTTATTTTAATTGGGTTTGGGTTTTAATTGGGGATTTTTATTTTTTTTAGGGTTTTAGAATATATTTATTTCTTGTACAGCCTATCTCCTCCATCCAAATGTATTTAATTGTTTTATGATTGTATTTTTATCTGCATTGACTGTACACCGCCCCGAGTCCCTTTTTGGGAGAGGGGGCGGTCTAGAAATCCAAGAAATAATAATAATAACGCTAATTCCCCCCTACTGAGAGATTACAATCGGTTTATGGCTGCCCTGAGGAAACGCTTTGATGATCCTCTCACAGAGCGAAAAGTCAGAACTAAATTTAAAACCCTCACCCAGGGAAACAGGCAAGTTGCTGAATATACACAAGAATTTCGTGAATTGTCTCTTTATATGAGGGGTTGGTCCGAACAAGCCCTGTTGGATGGCTTCATGGATGGTTTAAACAAAGATATATACCAGAACTGTGTAAACAGGGGGGGGCGCACATTGCAGCACTGGTATGAATTGGCAGCGGATGTAGAAATTGATTTCGCCCGAGACAAGTACCGTGATGACAGTGAAAAAGAGAAGGCTACTTCGCCCCCCCTAAGGCCCTCCAAAGAGTTCCAAAAGGAGGGAAACGTTGATCTACTAGCAAGCCCCGAGTCATCACCTGTTTCCTTTGTGGGAAAGAGGGGCACATCGCAGCAAACTGCCGCAACAAGATGGGACCAAAACCTACTACTGAGGGAGAGAGAAAACCAGACAAACAACCCGGGAAAGGAAGGGAAACCGCCATGAAAGGGGTGGAGCTGACTACGCAGTTCCATCCCACCCTAAGGGAGGGGGAACCATCATCCTCATCGGAAGAAAGTGAAACCGAATCTGACGACGAACGTCTGGTAAGTTCCCGATCGGGCCCCATGACTATCCCAGTAGAACTAAATGTGCCCTCTACTGGAGCGCAAGAAAAAATGCTGGCCCTCTTAGATTCAGGATGCACACGTTGCATCGTTAGTCCTGAGGTGCTGGAAAAACTGGGGCTGAAATTGAGAACTTTAAAAGTCCCCATTGCTTTTTGCCAGCTGGACGGCTCAATAGCTGGGGGGAGCCCTGCCCATTTTGTAACTGAGCCAATAGACATGTGGATGGGAACTCACCAAGAAACTATACGTTTTATTGTTCCCCCAGGAATGGATCGGCCTCTCATACTAGGATCATCCTGCCATGCGGGAAAAATGGAGTTGAGTGGTTTCTTTCTTGGTTACTGATGGAGGCTGCCCTGACACTGATGAAGAGCGAATGGCACAAATTGTTTTTGCAGGTGCCTGTGAGAACTATTTTGGCAGGGGAGAGAAAGGGGGAAAAACAAAATAAAACAGAACCCTTCTCTTTTGAAGAGCACAAAAAAAAACTTGTGCTTAAATCAATCTAAAATTAAAAAATAAAAGAGGCTTGGAAGGCTAGAGTGGCAGTGGCTATTAGGTTTTTTTTTCTTTTTTTTCTTCTTTTTTGGAAACATGGATCAATATTCAGAGGAGGAAACCTTAAAATTTCAAAATATTTTGACTGGAATTCAAAATTTATTGGAAGGATATGGGAGAATTGAGAAGAAGTTGGAAAAACTAGTATTCCTCACATCAAAAGATGAATGGGTTGGAGCCCCAAAAACTAAAGGGGAGAATGAAGATATAGAAGATAAAGACAAGACAAGAGATGAATTTATTAATGGAGCAAATGTGGGTGAAAGTGGAATGAAGGGAACATGGAAGAGGGATTTCGACGAATTGGAGCTCTACCCCAGATTTCAAGATACAGAAGAAGAAAAAAGGGTAATGATGATGGATTTAAGAAGAGAAACTCTTTCAGAAACACGGTTGATAACCAAAAATAAGCTAACTTTAAAAATAATTGGAGGGCAACGAGATTACCTGAGAGATCCTTCAAGCAACCAAGTGCGGAGAGAAATCTATAAAAACCTTATAAAGGAGATAAAAAGAAGACTGACACCGCAATTGTCAAGAGAGATAAGACTGTTTTGTTATTGGAAAGATACAGGTTGACAATGAAAGTTGAGAATAAAAAATTAATTAATCTTGGTTGAGCAATAAGTAGGAATTTAGTAATTTTTAGATTGTTTTAGATTGTTATTAAATGTTTATTCATCAGCAATTAAATAACTATAATTAACAATAATGAAATGATAATGGATACAACTTAATGATATATACTATGTACTGTTAAACTAGTAAAAGAAATCTGGATATAGATTATGATATATTGATGGTAAGATATGTAAAGATCTTTGATTTAAAGTGTATAATCTATTATGAACTACAAGTAATGACTATGGAAGAAATGCACAAAAGTTACTTGTAACCAATCGACATGCTTTCTACAAGATGTATTGAAGGATGATTCTTTTTTTGTGTGTTTTTTTGTTCAATTAAAATAAAAAAAAATTCTTTAATAAAAAAAGATAATTAACCCAGTTACAGTTCAACTCAGTCTACCCAGAATTCTAGGGAAAATTTACCCAGTATTTCATTGTAGCTTATTGAATCCAGTAATTGGGTCCAGCATAAGACTGTCCACCCAAGCTCCCCCTCCTCCTGTAGTGGTAGAAGGGGAAACACATTATGAGGTGAAAAAAATCTTAGACTCCAGGCTGTATAAGGGTTGCTTACAGTATTTAGTGCATTGGAAGGGGTACCCTTTGTCCGAAGCTACTTGGGTGAAAAGCTGGGACCTAAAAGCGGATAAGTTAGTAAAACAATTCCATGAGAAGTTTTCCGATAAGCCAAAGGGTCCCCCTATGGGGGGAAGAGGTGGTTAATTGTGTTAACTTTTATGTTATTCTCTTTTCAGGAAACAGTAGAATGTGATGTAACCAAAATAAAATTCCTTTTAGATTGCCAAGGCCATCCTTTGCCTTGGCACCTCTGCACCTGACCGGAACTGGATGGGTGGAACTGCCAGCATGGCAGTGGAAGATTGGACCATGTGATGGACTTGTGGGTGTGGGGGCAAGATCATGAACTTTAACTTGGGGGGGTGGGGTGGAAACAGAAGAAGCTTTAGATTCGGGTTTTCTCCCAGATGTGGCTCTCTTAATAAATTGGAACTTCGAGCAGCACGTTGCCTTGGACTCTAATTTAATTTTGGATGCTATCTGGAATGCTGACACCTATATGCAATTAAATGGAGAGTAAAGTAAGATTTTACACTTAGGCAAGAAAAAAACCAAATGCACAGATATAGAATAGGTCCATGATGGCCAACCTATGTGCCAGAAGTGGGCATGCGCGCACCGGGAAGCTGAACTTCCGGTTTCTGACACGTGCATACGCACCGGCCAGCTGGTCTTTATGTGCGCATGCACGCCAGAAACCGGAAGACCAGGAAACCGGAAGCTCAGCTTACGCACTGGGGAACTGCTCTTCCGGTTTCCGGTGCTGCTGCGCACGTGCGTGCTCTCCCGTTTAGGTACTCGGTGCCGAAAAGGTTCGCCAACACTGGAATAGGTGGTGCCTGGCTCAACTGGAAGTAACTGTGAGACGGATCTGTGAGATGGAAACTTATCAAACAGATCCAACCTAGAAATAAGAAGAATTTCCTGACAGTGACAACAAGGCACCATGGTGGCGCAGTGGTTAGAGTGCAGTACTGCAGGCCACTTCTGCTGACTGTCGGCTGCTTGCAATTTGGCAGTTCGAATCTCACCAGGCTCAAGGTTGACTCAGCCTTCCATCCTTCCGAGGTCGGTAAAATGAGGACCCAGATTGTTGGGGGCAATCTACTGACTCTGTAAAACCGCTTACAGAGGGCTGTAAACAGTGGTGGGATTCAGCCAGTTTGCACCTATTCGGGAGATCGGTTGTTGGAAGAAATCTCCTTTTGTTCTTTTCCACTTTACAGGGCTAATCCTGTAAGGAAAGCAGGAAGGAAACATTCTGGGTGTCAGGCCTGTAGTTATGTTTCTTTTAGGATCTTTGGCCTGCCACACTTTCTATTATTTTCTTATGCTGTTTCATTAGTGTAGTAGTTGGGAGGGGGGGAATAGAAAGGAGTAGATTTGTGGAATGTGTTGTCATTCTTTCTAGAAGCCCAAGTTCCAGGAAGCAAATCAGAGTTGGAATTCCATAGATGTGCCAACATGCCTGTATTATTAAATTGGAACTTTAAGGATGATTCTGCCTTGGACTCTGATTTACTTTTGCATGGTATTTGGAACGCTGACATTATTCCAACTCTGATTTGCTTCCTGGAATTCCACCCGAATCAGCACCCCCTCCTCCTGGAGTGCAAAAAAATTGGGAAGTTAAAGCCAGCCAGCAAAAAGGGGCCTGGAACACATTCACCTCCCTCCCTCTGCAAAGTGGTGGCTCTGAATCCATGAATCAAGCAACCCCAGGGTGGGCTTTCTTCCCGGGTCATGGATGGGCTCAATGTCAGTGGATGCCTGCTCCCTCCCAGCAGATGGCACCATCCCAGATCACTGCCCCTAGGCAGAACCAGGGACTGGGACCACCACCGCGTCTAGCCCACCCAGCAATGCCTTAACAGGCTCTTGCCCAACCAATGGGTGTGGCCCAACAAAGGGCCTTGCCACCGCAGGCAGCAGGCCAACAAGCTGCTCTGATTCAACCACCAGCAAACCCTCCTCCAACACCCCCACGTTTTCGTGCAACGTTCGATGGGACCCCAGACACTCTAGCTCATTTCATGAATTGAGTATTGGCATACGTTGACCAAGTAGGCCCACAATACCCGTCGGATCAAGAGTTGATCCAAGAAATAGCCGGGGGGATGAATGAAGGAGAGGCTGCACAATGGATAGCGGAGCTCCATGAAGAAGTAGCTCCTGAATTAGATGATGTGACGGGGTTCATCCAACTGATGCGTGCCCGATTTTATGATGTGGCCCAACATGTGGATGCTGAAGACCAGATCCAGGAATTACGACAGGGTGGTCGTCCTGTAAAAGAATTAGTTTGGGAGTTCCGGAGAATAGCTGGGAGACTACGATACTGGCCAGAAAGACTCTTGGTCTATACGTTCAAAAAGGCCTTAGATCTCAAACTGAAAGAAGCTTGTGCCGTAAGGGGGACCCCAGATCGTCTCCAAGATTGGTACACCACTGCAATCATACTGGACCATGAGATTAACACCTATCCAAAACCTGGTACCAGAACCCCTGCCAAAAACCCTTTGGCCCACCGAACGCAAAGGCAGCAAACTGAAGGGGCCCCACCAACCCCTCGTTCCTGGGACCCCAAAATAAAGTGCTACCGATGTGGTCAGCTTGGCCACCGGGCATCAAAATGCCGGGCTCCAGCCCCGGTTCCACAACCGCGCCAACCATCTGCTGGCACAATCAAGAAAACCACCAGAAAACCACCAGAAAAGAGTCATCTAGTACAACAGCCAACGGAGGCGGAGAGCAATGCCAATGAAAACGCCCCTGCCACCTCGGAGGAGGAGGAGGAGGGAAATCTCGAAGATGACCCAATGGTGAGTGCACCTATCCGCCCCTTCCAGATAAAAGCCAAACTCCAAATACCAAAAACGGGGGTAGAAGGAGAAGTTGGGGTGATTATAGATACCGGCTACACCCGATGCTTAATCAGCATGTCAATAGTGGAGCAACTAGGTATACGCACAAGACCCCTAAAACATCCCATTCCGTTTGAGCAAGTAGATGGAACGCTAATTGGGGGAGCTCTGGCTACAAAGATCACTGAGTTAGTAAAGCTGGTGATAGGCCGCCACTATGAGTTCCTCAGATTCATCGTGGCCCCTGGGATGCAGGAGTCAATTATCCTAGGACTTGCATGGTTGGACAAGTGGGTACCTACTATAAAGTGGGAGGACGGCGTTAGAAAGGTGATTATTGGGGACTTCCGGTTCCGGCGGCTGACGGCGACGGGCAGAGACTGCTCGCCCCGCGCATCCCCGGTGGGCTCCCCACCCCTTGGGGGGCACAGGACGCCCCGGAGAGGCGTTCTGCCAGAGGAGCGGCGTAGCAGGAGGACCCCTGCATCGGCGGCGGCCATCGGGGGGCTCTCGCTTCGCTCCAGGCACCGAGGAGCGCGAAGGGGAGACGCGCTGAAGCGTCTTCGCTGTGAGGCTGTCCGGAAGAAAAAAAGAAAGTTGAAGGATGCGGCAGCAATGCGGTGAGGTGTAGACTCCTTTCATACCTATCACCAACTCTAAAACTCGTCAGTTGTGTCTAATTGGAACTTTTGGCTAATTTGGAGAGGTGCGGCTGGAGGGGAGGGGGATTTCCCCACCCCCCTCGGACAAGCGGCTAGAAACAAACGTGCTCATAGCCCCAAGGGAAGGAGGAGGGGGAGAGCCAAACCAAAGAGGTCACACTCCAACTAAATGGATCTTCAGATTTAAACCTTTAGGTTTTAAGACAATGGGATCTGGAAGCCTTGGGAACTTTGAATTTTGAAAACTTTATTTGTTGCCTCAGTACCCGAAGTTGGCAGGGCAAGATGGCACACTTCCGTTGTCTTCAGGAAAGGTGAACTTGACTCCACCTCTTAGCTTCAGGCTTCCGGTCTTTGTCTCCGTGTTATTTGGATAATTCTCTTGTGGATTATTTGTTCTTGAACTTTCTGGAGTGAAAAACGTCTGTTCCCTGCCAGGGTGATTAGAGAGTTCCCTTGTGCCTGGTCTCTCTACCCCCTGGACTCCCTTGGCTGCTCTACCACTCTGACTGATTCTTCTCTATACTGACTGGACTCTTTATTACTAACAATGACATCTAAAAGACCACCTCCTGGAAAGGCTGGCTTTGCTGCCTCTGCCCCGACATCTGCAACCTCAAGTCCGAGCACACAATCAACATTGACAGCCTTCAAACAAGTTAAAACTACGGACTTGGAGTTTCATCAAATGTTTCAGCAAATTCTACAGGGACAAGAGGAAATAAAGAAACAACTGAAGGAGATGAAAGAAGAAATTAGAAGGAACCAGGAAAAAATTAATAAGAACTCACAGAGACTGGATCTCTTGGAGCAGGGGGTGGCTGAGATGAGGGGGGTGGGGGTGGGCGTGCAAAAGGGAAACAAAGAGCTTGACACCCAACAAATGAAAATAGAGTTTGAGAGAATGTCCTTTTATCTTAGGTTTCAGAATGTGATGGAGACAGATGATGAAAACATTAGGGACATCATGACAACTATCTTGGCTGAGTATACCCAGAAAGAAAAACAACAGATGGGGTGGGAAATAGACCTGGTTTATAGAGTGAACTCCGCATATGCTAGAACACACAATGTCCCCAGGGAGGTACATATTAAATTTCTTAGGAAAAGCACAAGAGATGAAATTCTGAATACACAAAGGGGACAAGCCCTGATATACAAAGATAAGGAGATAACCATACTGAAACAGATCCCCAAGAAAGTGAGGGAGAAAAGAAAATATTATTAGCAATTGGCGAATAAATTATACCAGAAGGGGGTGTGGTTTCGTTGGTTGCTGCCTGAAGGTATGTTAATATTCTGGGAGGAGACAAGGGTCAGAATTAATACACCCATAGAGGCGCAGGCCTTTATGGAAAAAAATAAATTACTCCTAGAAAAACCAGAAGACATCCCAGTAGATGCACAAGACACGGGAGGGGTCGGAGCACTGCCAACAGGGGGAGATGGGGCGACATCAAGAAAGCTCAGATCACACAAATAAGTAAGAAAATCCACATGACACAAACTGATTGAAATTACTTATGAATTTACCACACTGACTATATGTTATTATGTAATATTTGAATGCTACGCAAATGTACACCATGAGTCTGGAGGGGGGGTATGCCTACTGCAGTTTGCGGCTGCCGCAATTTGTAACTTTCCCCATACCTTTTCCTTTTGTAAAACACCAAAAAACCAATAAAACTTTGTTTAAAAAAAAAAAAAGAAAGGTGATTATTGGGGTTGGCCCGTTACCACCGGTGGAACCAAAAGGCCACCCAGGAACGATTGAACCCAACAGCCCAACCTATCCAGAACCTGCAGCAACCGCAGCAGACACTAAACCTCCGGGAATCCAATGAGTCCCAAAGATCTGGCGGAGGTGTTCAGTGAGGAAGACGGAAACTACCTTCCACCTCACCACCCCACAGACTGTGCAATAGAGTTCAAACATGGGGCAACCTTACCAAAGCCAAAAATGTACTCTATGACTCCTAAGGAGATGATAGAATTGAGGAAGTACATTGACACCAATTTGAAAAGAGGTTTTATTGAACCAGCAAAATCGAAAGTAGCGGCCCCAGTGCTCTTCAGAAAAAAGAAAGATGGGGGAGTTCGCCTCTGTGTGGACTTACGAGCGTTGAATGCGGTATGCGAAAAGAATACCTATCACCTCCCTCTCATGAAAGATATTTTGAACCACTTGGCTAAAGGCAAGATCTTCACCAAGCTGGACTTGAGAGAGGCGTATTACCGTATACGAATCCGGAAACGGGATGAGTGGAAGACCGCTTTTAACACTCCCCTGGGCAGCTTCCAATATAAAGTCATGCCTTTTGGACTACAAGGAGCACCCACAGTATTCATGCAGTACATAAATGAAGTGCTACATGACCACCTGTACCATGGAGTACTCGTCTATTTAGATGACATCTTGATCTTCTCTGAGACCCTGGAAGAAAATGTGAAACTGGTACGGCAAGTCCTGAAAAAACTTCTAGCTGCCAAACTATACGCAAAATTGTCAAAGTGTGAGTTCCACAAGACCTCGCTAGATTACCTGGGGTATCGTATCTCCAATGAAGGAGTAGAAATGGATCCAGGAAAAGTGAAAGCGGTGTTAGATTGGAAACCTCCAAGCACTCGCAAACAATTACAAAGCTTCCTTGGATTTGCAAACTTTTATAGGCAGTTTATTCCAACATTCGCTGAAATTACCCTACCATTGACTGAGCTATTAAAAACGGGGCCTTCCCCAACTAAACCGAAAGCAAACCAACCATTAAAATGGACAATGGATTGTCAAAAGGCTTTTGAGAAATTAAAACGGCTCTTTGCCCAAGAACCCATATTGCAACACCCCGATCCAGAGCGACCTTTCATAATCCAAACGGATGCCAGTGTTGTCATGATAGCCGCGGTGCTACTGCAAAAGAATAAAGAAGGCCACCTCTTACCATGCGCTTACATCTCCAAGACACTCACCACTACGGAAAGAAGGTGGCCCATTTGGGAGAAGGAGGCATTCGCGATCAGGTGGAGCATGCTCACCTGGAGACATCTCCTGGAAGGGGGGGGATATACCATTCGAGGTATGGACTGATCATAAAAACCTTGAAGCTCTCCTTGCCCATTGGAAGTTATCCCCCAAACAAGTTCGTTGGGCCCAATATTTCCAAAGGTTCAAATTTGAAATTAAACACATCCCCGCAGGAAAGAACTTGTTAGCAGATGCGCTGTCGAGAAAACCACAGTTTGACAGTAAGAAGGAAGAAGTTGTCCACCCCATCATATCTCCTTCTCACCAAAAGGCAGCTCAAGTCACCACTCAAAGCCAAGATAAGCTGAAAGCAGCCGACCGAGCTGAAAGCAGCCCTCCGGACAGACCCGTGGTTCAACAACAACAAGGACATCCTAACGATGAATGATGGCGTAGCCTGGAAGGGGTCCAAACTGTACGTCCCTGCAGAGATGAGACTGCAAGTGCTTTAGCGGAGTCATGATGCGAAACTAGGAGGTCATTTCGGATTCCTGAAAACTCTCCACCTCGCCAGGCGTCAATTTTGGTGGCTGAAGATGAGGTCGGAGGTGGAAGATTATGTAAAAAGCTGTGCTACTTGTGCCACAATGAAAACCCGGCCGGGAAAGCCCCCTGGACTACTACAACAAGTGGCCAACCCTTCTCTCTGGGAAGAGATAGCAATGGACTTCATCGTCGAGCTTCCAGATAGCAATGGTAATAAAGTAATATGGACAGTTATTGATTTGTTTTCCAAGCAAGCACACTCTATCGCTTGTTCAGGCCTACCATCCGCAAAGAAATTAGCGAAAATGTTTGTGAAACACATTTATCGCCTACATGGGGTACCAAAAAGGATCATTTCAGATCACGGAGTTCAATTCACCGCCAAGTTCTCCGAGAGAATTCCAAAAATCGATCGGGTCCACACAGGGACTCAGCTCAGCATTTCATCCCAGCACTAATGGGGCAGCAGAGACGGCCAATGCGATGGTGGAACAGTACATCCGGTGTTATGTGGACTATCAGCAAGACAATTGGTCAGAATTACTACCCTTCGCCGAAGTAGCATATAATAATGTGGTCCACAGCAGTACAGGATTAACTCCTTTCCAGATTACCAGTGGCATGGAATTTGTTCCCATGCCTGAACTACCTAAAGAGCCCCCCTCCTCCCTGTCTCTGAACGAATGGCTGGAGGTACTAAAGAAGGGATGGGAAAATGCGAAAAAGGCGCTAGCAGATGCGGCAGAAGCCTACAAGAAGCAAGCTGATAAACATCGCTCCCTACAACCCCCCTTTCGAGTGGGGGACAAAGTTTTTGTGTCTACTAAATACATAAGATTAAGGATGCCTAGTAAGAAATTAGGTCCAAAATTTCTAGGTCCTTTCCCAATAGAAAAGATAATTAACCCAGTTACAGTTCGACTCAGCCTACCCAGACTCCTAGGGAAAATTTACCCGGTATTCCATTGTAGCTTATTGAAGCCAGTAATGGGGTCTACCATAAGGCCATCCACCCAAGCTCCACCTCCTCCTGTAGTGGTAGAAGGGGAAACGCATTATGAGGTGAAAAAAATCTTAGATTCCAGGCTGTATAGGAGTCGCTTACAATATTTAGTGCATTGGAAGGGGTACCCTTTGTCTGAAGCTACGTGGGTTGTATAGTTGGGATCTGAAAGCGGATAACTTAGTGAAACAATTCCATGAGAAATTCCCTGATAAGCCAAAGGGTCCCCCGGGGGGGGGGGGGAGAGAGGTGGTTAAATTTTGTATGTTAACTTTTATGGTATTCTCTTTACAGGAAACATTTTTCTTCTGAGGAGAGGCCGCCTGTCAGGCCTGTAGTTATGTTTCTTTTAGGATCTTTGGCCTGCCACACTTTCTATTATTTTCCTATGCTGTTTCATTTGTGTAGTAGTTGGGAGGGGGGAATATAAAGGAGTAGATTTGTGGAATGTGTTGTCATTCTTTCTAGAAGCCCAAGGTCATCTTTTGTCTCCACAGCTTGACACCTGACCGGAACGAGGTGGAGTTGTCGGGGTCGAAGAAGAAGATTGGACCATGTGATGGATTATGGGAGTGGGCATAAGATTATGAACTTTCAACTGGGTGGAATTCAAGGAAGCAAATCAGAGTTGGAATTTCATAGATGTGCCAACACCCCTGTATTATTAAATTGGAACTTTAAGGATGATTCTGCCTTGGACTCTGATTTACTTTTGCATGGTATTTGGAACGCTGACACTGGGGTTGTTTCTAGCCTAATCTTTATTGCTCTGCTTACAGAAACTGCTTCTCCAGTTAACCCTTATTACAGTGTAACAGCTAAGGCGAAGCGCCCATCGACGTGAGTGATGTTGAGTTGGCCACGCCCACCCAGTCACATGACCGAGCCACACCTAGACAGCTGGTCATTAGGGCAGAGGCCCTCCAGAGGCTGGAAACGGCCTGTTTTTCAACTTCTGGTGGGTCCGGTAGGTCCTTTTTTTGCCCTCCCCAGGCTCCAGAGGCTTTCTAGGAGGCTGGGGAGGGGAAAACAGCCTCCGCTGCCCCCCCCCCCACCGGAGGCACTCCAGAGACCAGAAATGGCCCATTTTCCGACTTCCGGTTTGTGCGTTGGGCCGTTTTTTGCCCACTGGAGTGCCTTGGGGGGGGGGGGGGCAGCGGAGCCTGTTTTCACCCTCCCCAGCCTCATAGAAAGCCTCTGGAGCCTGGGGAGGGCAAAAAACGGCCCAACGCACAAACCGGAAGTTCGGGAATGGACTTCTGTGTTGCCCATAGGGCCATTTTACTCCCTCCGGAAGCTTCAGCTGAAGCGGCTGAAAAACAGCCGAAAATGAAGGTCAAAATCAGCTGGCCAGAGCATGCATGCATGCTGGAGCTGACAGGGCAATGCCTCATGTGCCCTAAGAAATGGCTCCACGTGCCACCTGTGGCACGTGTGCCATATGTTTGCCATTATGGGTATAGGGTCTCATGCTTGAGCAGGGGTTGGACTAGAAAACCTCCAAGGTCCCTTCCAACTCTATTATTCTTTATAAACCTCTCCATTCAGTCTTACCAAGAGAATGGTGATAAACAATACTTGGAAACGTACATCAGGTCTTATGATAGCAAAATCTCATCTCATTGGCTAGTATCAAGGGGAAGATTACTTTGAAAAAGCTTCCTCTCTCACCATAACATGCAAGACGAGGAGAAGACTGGCTGGGAGGGGACGGGTGAAGAGAGGAGAGGCCAGGCCAGGCGCCCCTAGATGTGAGTGACATTGAGTTAGCCACACCCACCCAGTCACATGACCACCCAGCCACGCCCACCAAGCAGTCATTAGGGCAGAGAACTGGTTAAATTATTTGAATCCCACCACTGGTCCTATATACCAAAATGAAATTCAATGGAGAAAAAAGTGAGGGTTTACACTTAAGGAAGAAAAATGAAATGTACAGGTTCAGATTAGGTAAAACGTGGCTCAATAGCAGGAACTGCAAGCGGGATCTTGGAGTCTTAGTAGACCGTCACTTAAATATCAGTCAGCAGTGTGCTGGAGCCACCAAAAAACCCCAACACAGTCCTAGGCCCGCATTAACAGAGGGATAGAATCAAGATCACATGAAGTGTTAGTACCACTTTATAATGCCTTATTAAGACCACACTTGGAATATTGCATTCAGTTTTGGTCACCACAATGTAAAAAAGATGTTGAGATTCTAGAAAGAGTGCAGAGAAGAGCAACAAAGATGATTAGAGGGCTGGAGGCTAAAACATATGATGGTTACAGGAATTGGATATGTCTAGTTAATAGAAGGACTAGGGGCGACATGATAGCAGTGTACTAGGTGTACTCAGTGTACTCAGACTAGGTACTCCCACATAACACCTTTCCTGCGCGAGCTGCACTGGCTACCTGTGGTTTTTTGGGTGCGTTTCAAGGTGTTGATCACCATCTTCAAAGCGCTCCATGGCACAGGGCCTAGTTACCTGCGGGATCGCATTCTACCACATACATCCCTGCGACCAATTCGCTCACACAGGGAGGGACTCCTCCGGGTGCCGTCCACCAAGCAATGCCAACGGGCGGCGCCTAGGAGTAGAGCCTTCTCTGTGATGGGCCCAACCCTCTGGAATGACCTCCCCCCCGATATTAGAACTACTACCGACTTCCGCTCCTTCTGACAAAAACTTAAGACTCACCTGTTCCGACTAGCCGGCCTGGCCCACTTATAGTTCTACTCTTACCTCCTGGCGGATATTTTATTTGGGATAGCTTTTAAGGTTAATGTTTTTAACTTTTTAAAATTTTTTTAAATTTTTTTAATCTAACTTAACTAAATTGTACAGGGAACTTCTACTACCTCCTCCAGTCCTATGTTTAATTTATTTATTGTATACTTATAACATGTAAATTTACTGTTCAACTATTTTAATATGACTGTACACCGCCCCGAGTCTCTTTTGAGAGTGGGGCGGTCTAGAAATCCAATAAAGTTAAGTTAAAGTGTTCCAATATTTGAGCGGCTGCCACAAAGAAGCGGGAGTCAACCAGTGGTGGTATTCAGCAGGTTCGCCCGAACCGTTAGTTAATTGCATGTGCAGTTCGGAGAACAGGCTGAAAATAAAGCGCAAGCGGGGTTTTTTTTTCCTTCACCCTTCAGTTAATAGCTCCAGGCAGACAGCCAAGAACCACTTAACAGGCTACTTAGATTCAGCTGGAATGCAGCCATACATGACTTAAATAAAGTCAATAAACAACAGAATTTGACAGGATTAGGGCAGGGAAACACCCAGGAAACCCATCAATCACCCATCTAGGGATGAGATTAACCTCTTCCCTTCAGGAAGGACATTACAAACATTTTCATTATAGAGTATTAAGTAACACTTCTGTGATCAGCTGATATTCCCTGGAGTTTCCCAAGACCTTTTATAGCTGCTGCAGTGTTGCCTACTTCTTGTTTCTTCCTGGGGGAAAAGATACAAGCTGCATTGACCAAGGATTCTCTGAGCTAATCCACTGGTCAACAACTGATCCATTCAGCAAATTACTAGAGAGGATCTTATCTGACTTATTTCCTCATCTTTCCAACTGGAGTTTTAAGGAGTTTGCACACCAACACTTCTACATGCAAACCCTGTGCTTGAAAACCAGGCAATGAGTCTTCCCAAGTGGTCTCCCTTTTGGTCCTTTGGGTTTGCACTGTAGAATATGCAATAGATGAATAAAAAAGGTGACTTAATCGACCTGAGTTACATTTTAACACATTAAAGATTGAAGAAATTAACATAAAGTAAAATGATACAAATAGCAAGATTATGATAGTTCTCACTTAAGTTGGGTTGATAGGGTTACTTGCACAGGAAGCAGGGCATATAGAGGTCAAGCACCCAATGGCACATGACACCTCTTCCCTAAACTGTAGGCTGGGACATGAGTATGAGCCTTATGCCCACATAACAAAGAGAAACCTTTAGGTAAAAATAAAAGGGTGGAGGCATCGGTGATATTGTAGATTTTTTTCACAGGTAAAAACACAGTTGGAGAGCAGTGGATGTTTATGATTCCTGAAATTAGTGAAATATGCACTCTGAGTACACCTAAAAGATTCATGATTGCTGTCCTCTGTTCATGGTTTTTGTTGTGGTTGTGGTTCCAAGGAGGAGTACTTTCTAGAAAATCTTGCTTAGAGGTCAATACACACCAAGCAATCATTTCAGAATAATACTTATGAGAAGAAAGTGAGAACAGAGAACATGCTTTATTGAGAAGTTGATACACTGGTAACATATTCTAAAATATCCAGGAAAACTGTTTTGCTTCTGTACAAGAACAGCCAGCCTCCTTTTGGTACAAAAGAGAGCATCATCCCATTTGCAATAATCTAGAACCTGAGGACAATTGCCAGAAAATGTGCAGAGAAACAGAAATTGTGACAGATTGAGGATAGCAATAAAAAGGCAAAACCAAACACTGGAGCAGACAGGAATTCTTGTGTAGGAATCCTTGCTGGAGATGAAGTGTCTTTTCATTTTTTCCCCAAGATGAGAGACAAGAGGACAATATATTTTTAAATAACATCCAGTTGAAAACAGGTTGTATGTCATGCAGATGTCTACTGTTGACAATTGCACACTAGGCAGAAGTGAAAGGCATAGCATATGGACAATTATATCTCCAGGATGCTTCATCCAGAAGTATATCACCAAGCATTACCATTAAAAACTATACTCCTTATTCCTCCTTTTTGTGGAAATTGTAGTTAGGAGTGCAAAATGCACCAGCCCATTTTTCAAACCCCTGAAACAGATAAAATATACTGTCTCTTTGCATAGTCCACAATGTCAGGAAGAAAAAAAATGCCTAAGGACAAGAAGCTATCTTAAGATCAAATCCATGATATAAATGTCCAGACAGCGAGCTGGGGTGCACACAGCCGTTCATTAATCTCCATTGTGGGCACTTTAATTTCCTGCATGTAAGTGTACTCCCAGTTCCAGATTACTGTGTGTCTATGATTTGAATACTGGTGTTGCACTGGTTTGTACACCACCATCTCAGCATTTAGGAGTAGGTTCCCATCTCAAATACTGGAATATTACTGCATAATATCATGAAAACCTGTGGCCAAAAGATTGGCCAGTAGAGCAACTTAATATAGCACAGAGTGCAGAGACACAATCCAGGAGCTGAATGTTTTCAAAGACATAACCTGTCACTCATAATACATGTGAAAGGGAGAGAAGCCTTGCAAAGACAGTCAGAAGTCCAATTCTTTATGTATAGATTTCCATCTATACAAAAGTGGAACCAGTAGAAAATAGTGTAGCAGACTGGCCAGAGTTTTCCTCTTCCTCTTTTTGTACTTTAGGAACATTGAGGTTTTAGAGATGGGCAAATTAAGGCACCCTATAGCACCTGACTTACAATGGTCAAGCGTTTTCATCTAAACAGCTTACAAATCTTCCTTCATCAGGTATTATCTATTACTAGTAGAGGATCCCCTTTAATTCTGAGGCTTTATTTAAAAGATAAGAGCACTCTCATTTGAAAAGGGGCACACTTACTATGGAACTGAGGCTGGAGGTCTACCACAGTTGAAGTTTTATTTTTAATTTTTCACAATTTCAAACTGTTGGAGTCATTTTATGACAAGCATCCAGGTACCAAATCTTAAAATGAGATAAAAATGTATCTTTGGGTAACCTTGTGTAGTGGATTTTATTTTTTTCATTTTCAAAACAACAAGCCATTATTTCAAAAATGCCCACAACTGTCCACCTGCCCTCAATGGCTCTCAACTTTCAAGTCTCATTCGCAGGGAAAATCTAGAAATTGCCAATGTATGACCAAAAAACACAAGTCATCATGAAGACTACATTAAGTCAACTGCAACAAATTCCCCCAAGGCCTGGTACCAGAACATCCAGCAGCTTTACAAATTGAATCATAAATGGCAAAATTTCCAAATGTACATAGTGATCTATTGCAAATGAACAACTTGGCAAAAGGAGCATCCTCTCCCCACCCCAGCTGATGGAATGTGTTCCTATGTATATTCCTTGGGCTCCAAGCATAGGAGCCTTGAAACAGCAAATCCAAAATGATGAGGTATCCCAAATTAGTAAGATAATGCTATGCCAAGGCTAGAATCTTGATCTGGCAATCTTTCTTCCACAAAGTTCATTAACTCTTAGAAGTGTACTAGCAGTCTGAGTCTGTTCAAAAGCTGCCATCAGGGTCACCTGACCAAAATCCATCAAGTCAATTCATAGAGGGCTGATTCACTGCTTCTGCTACCATGTGTCCAGAATTATAAGTACTATTACTATTCTCAGAAATCAAAGTCACTTTGGAGATTTCCTTGCCCGTCAACTCCTATGGTGGACTGAAGGGGGAAATATATTGTGGGGAGAATGCTGGCATACAGAGGTGCCAAGATCAAAGATGTATTGGGGTCTGCAAATAAATGTGAGAAATTTGCTCATCCAAAAGTAAATCGGGATTCCAGGAAGTGTTGGATCATTTTTTACTTGTACCTTGTCATCAAGTGTTTGGGAAATAGTCTCATGGAGTTACATTTCAACTGTATATAAACATGCAGCAGAATGACAGGGAAGTGTAGGGCAAATAGAATGGAGTGGAACATTTCAGAAAAAAAGGCAAAGGACTGTTGTTTTTTTGAGTGGTCTCTTATCTATTAAAAATGTGCAAATGAAAACTAGTGTAGGAATGGGACTGATGAGAACCTCTGTCCCTGGCCCCACTAGCTTTCCTTTAACAGAGAAATTTAAAATTGATCTTTTCCTGCCCCCGCTCCCCCATCTGTAAGATAAAGCAGTATGATCCTATCCATCACATTTGCAATCCCACTGTATTGCATAGGTGGGCTACATCTGAGGGCTACAATAGAACCAGCAAGTTACAAAACGAAAAATATGAGAAGCAACCCAAACATAAATTTAGTAAATCTTACTACACTTTCTTGAGGCCACATTAATATTGTCCAGAACTCTTTCAGCTTTTCAATCTTGCCTCATGGACAAGGCATCTGGTCAAAAAGGTTCTAAAAAAAGTGAAACACTGCAGGAACATCTGAAAAGGGAGATCTGGTACCAAGAGCAAACACATATCCTGAAAGGATGTTTCTAGCTATGGACAAAGAAAAAGTATCCAGAGTGGTGATGATGGCAGCATGGTGATGGGATGTTCACACTTTTTGGAGAGACTGGTTAATTAAGTGCCCTTGGGAGGGCTCCATTTCAAACAGCTGGGATCCATGATTTTATTGCTATTGGACCTTTTCGCCTCTTTGGCTATCCATTCATCAATAAGATCCTGAGAAGAGGTAGGGGAAAAAGAGAGAGGCAGGTTAAAAGCTTGAAAAAAATATCTACAAAAGGTAGAACTATAACTAGTATTGGCAGAAATTTCAAGCTAAGATAGCTAAAACAGTTTTGTTATTGCCCCTCTCCTTTGGCACAGTGCTCTTACCTGAGGTCAGATCAGCACCAACCCTGCTAGTGTTTAAGAAAACCTTCGAAAAATGAATGCTGCTTAGCATCATCTGTGATTAGAGTGACCTTTAGGCCTAAATAAAAACATGCATAGTTGTATGTCACAAACAATTTTAACAGTCCTGCTTTCTTAAGTAAGATCCTCTATGTGTAGGTTCAAAAAAGGCCTCTGATTAATTTCAAAAGAATCCCATTTTCCCGTATTTTTGCTACAGGTTGAAAACTGATACGCCAGTATTTCAGGCTTACTGTTTTAGAGAGTGAGGCTGTAATAACTTAAATGGATAAAAAAAGAAAAAGAAAACAGAATAAAGGAAAGATTTAGGAAACAATGTGTTTGATTGTATTGATTTTGTCTTAATTCATTTCTACTGTTCACTGTATGCCTACAAAAAGGACCACAGTCACCATGGATTTGTTGAAATGATCATTTTGTTCTTAAGTCAGAATGCCTTAGTCCAGAGTGAGAACAGCTTTAAAAAAAACAAACAGAACTTAAACATCCACCACTAGGACCCTTGTACAAAAATTGGATATACTGTATAGGTAGTCCTCGACTTACAACAGTTCATTTAGTGACTGTTCAAAGTTACAATGGCACTGAAAAAAGTGACTTATGACAATTTCTCACACTTACGACCGTTGCAGCATCTCTATGGTCAAGTGATTTACATTCGGATGCTTGACAACTGACTCATATTTATGACAGTTGCCGTGTCCTGGAATTATGTGATCCTCTTTTGTGACCTTCTGACAAGCAAAGTCAATGGGGAAAACAGATTCACCTAACAACTGTGTTACTAATTTAAGAACTGCAGTGATTCACTTAAGAAATGTGGCGTGAAAAGTTGTAAAATGGGGCAAATTCACTTAACAAATTTCTCACTTAACAACATAAATTTGGGGCTCAATTGTGGTCGTACGTTGAGGACTACCTGTACTTTTAAGATTTTATAACTCAAGAATTTGTTCTGAGCATCAGAACTGAACAATGCTAACAGATTTTCCACACACAAATTCATTTCTGGCATACTTAATTTTTTAAAAGTTCATCAGTATGATGGGGGAAGGGTGCTTTGGTTGCTATTATTAGACTTTGTGAGTGTCTGAGCACTGAGCAACTCTGTGAGAAACCGGAGCAATTCCTCCAAATCACCCAGAGAATTAACAATAAAACAAGAGGTAGCTTCTGCTCACAGTTTAGCTTCTGCGCTAGCCAATTAATGTTGCAGTCACAAATGTAAACAAGAATTGCTGAAGGATTAATATTACTTAACACAATGAGATTTACTTTCTTATAGGATTGCTCTGTACACATAAAGTTATTAACAGACAATAATGACTGTTTAATAAGATCCAATTTACAGTGGGACAAAAAAGTATTTAGTCAGCCGCCAATTGTGCAAGTTCTCCCACTTAAAAAGATGAGAGAGGCCTGTAATTGGCATCATAGGTAGACCTCAACTATGAGAGACAAAATGTAAAAAAAAATCCCAAACAATCACATTGGCTGATTTGGAAAGAATTTATTTGCAAATTATGGTGGAAAATAAGTATTTGGTCACCTACAAACAAGCAAGATTTCTGGCTCTCACAGACCTGTACCTTCTTCTTTAAGAGGCTCCTCTGTCCTGCACTCATTACCTGTATCAATGGCAACTGTTTGAACTTGTTATCAGTATAAAAGACACCTGTCCACAACCTCAAACAGTCACACTCCAAACTCCACTATGGTGAAGACCAAAGAGCTGTCGAAGGACACCAGAAACAAAATTGTAGACCTGCACCAGGCTGGGAAGACTGAATCTGCAATAGGCAAACAGCTTGGTGTGAACAAATCAACTGTGGGAGCAGTAATTAGAAAATGGAAGACATACAAGACGACTGATAATCTCCCTCGATCTGGGGCTCCATGCAAGATCTCACCCCATGGGGTCAAAATGATCACAAGAACGGTGAGCAAAAATCCCAGGACCACACGGGGGGACCTAGAGAATGACCTGCAAAAAGCTGGGACCAACGTAACAAAGGCTACCATCAGTAACACACTACGCCGCCAGGGACTCAGATCCTGCAGTGCCAGACGTGTCCCCCTGCTTAAGCCAGTACATGTCCGGGCCTGTCTGAAGTTTGCTAGAGAGCATTTGGATGATCCAGAAGAGGATTGGGAGAATGTCATATGGTCAGATGAAACCAAAATACAACTGTTTGGTAGAAACACAACTCGTCATGTTTGGAGGAGAGAGAATGCTGAGTTGCATCCAAAGAACACCATACCTACTGTGAAGCATGGGGGTGGCAACATCATGCTTTGGGGCTGTTTCTCTGCAAAGGGACCAGGACGACTGATCCGTGTACAGGACAGAATGAATGGGGCCATGTATCGTGAGATTTTGAGTGCAAACCTCCTTCCATCAGCAAGGGCATTGAAGATGAAACGTAGCTGGGTCTTTCAACATGACAATGATCCCAAACATACCGCCCGGGCAACGAAAGAGTGGCTTCGTAAGAAGCATTTCAAGGTCCTGGAGTGGCCTAGCCAGTCTCCAGATCTCAACCCCGTAGAAAACCTTTGGAGGGAGTTGAAAGTCCGTGTTGCCCAGCGACAGCCCCAAAACATCACTGCTCTAGAGGAGATCTGCATGGAGGAATGGGCCAACATACCAGCAACAGTGTGTGCCAACCTTGTGAAGACTTACAGTAAACGTTTGACCTCTGTCATTGCCAACAAAGGATATATAACACAGTATTGAGAGGAACTTTTGATATTGACCAAATACTTATTTTCCACCATAATTTGCAAATAAATTCTTTCCAAATCAGCCAATGTGATTGTTTGGTTTTTTTTTTACATTTTGTCTCTCATAGTTGAGGTCTACCTACGATGCCAATTACAGGCCTCTCTCATCTTTTTAAGTGGGAGAACTTGCACAATTGGTGGCTGACTAAATACTTTTTTGCCCCACTGTATCTTTCAAATTTGGTCCCTAATATGCCACTCAAAGGCCAAGGGCAACTCTCAGCCTAAGAAAGAATATACAACTTGTCCTAACAGAAACATCCTACCTTTACGTGGGACTATCTATATTTCAGTTTTTCTATTTGTAGTGTCATGGCTATTCGAGTCAGATGTCAGATGTTGTTTTCTAATGTGTACTCCTCTTGTTTTTTTAAGCAAACAAAACAACTGGAACCAGTAGCTATCACTACAAGCATAGGGAGAAAAATTTAAGGGATCAAAGGGATTTCTGTTTACAGAAACCCCCCCCCCCAGATCAATATTTACATTTTATATATATATATATATTCATTGTTTTTACATTTAAAACAATGCAATGCTGCGGAGTCGGGGTGATCATATATTCACATTATGTACAGCTAGTTTCAACCATTAACAGTTATTCTACTTAATACATTGTCTGTCCTTCTGTTCGATCACAATATATACATTTGTTCCAGTCTTGTCATCTTAACTTATACCAGTCATAAAATCTATTCAATACCTCAAAATATTCTGATTCCCCTTTATTTTTAAGTTCCAAAGTGAGCCTATCTGCTTCTGCACAGGCCAACACTTTTCTGATTATATCTAGCTCTGATGGTGTATTTTCTTTTTTCCAATGCTGTGCATAGGTTATGCGCGCTGCAGTCAGTATATGTATAATTAGATAGAGTGTATCTTTCTTAAACCCCTCCGGTATTATGCCTATCCTGTGCATACCTTGATTGTATCTGTAAATAAGACCACCATTCTACTTGTATTCCTTGTGATGTCAATTCTGATCTAGTTTTGATCTCCCCCTGCCTGTTCAATAGCTCTTTATATGTGACTATATTTTCCACGTTAATTAAATTTGGGTGTATGTATGCTTCCATCGTAGATAGCCAAATAGGTATTTTGGTATAGTGGTCATGTTTAATTTTGTTCCATATGATTAACAGAGATTGTCTAATGTAATGTCTACTAAAATATTTGTGTGCAGATCCTTTTTCATACCAGAGGAAGGCATGCCAGCCTGCTTGGAGGTCATGACCTTCCAATTTGAGTAATCTTTTATTTCTCAGCATTATCCATTCCCTTAGCCATGTTAATATGGCCACAGTATAATAGAGTTCCCAATCTGGTACGCCAAATCCTCCCTTTTCCTTAGTGTCTTGCATAGCCTTAAGTTTTATTCTTGGTTTTCTTCCCTGCCAGATAAATTTCGAAACCAATTGGTTCAAATCTTTGAAGACACCTTTTTCCAATTTAATGGGTATATTCTGAAATAGGAAAAGAAATTTTGGTAATATATTCATTTTTATAACTGCAATCCTGCCCATCAGGGACAGTTGTAGGTTTTTCCATCTTTCTAGATCCTTCTTAGTTTTATTAATTAGATTGGTATAATTGTCTTCTTTGATGGTCACACACCTCGCAGATAAATGTATACCAAGATATTTAACTTTTTTGACAATTTGGATACCCAATTTCTTCGTTAACTCCTCTTTTGCGTTTGATTTCATATTTTTAGTCAGCATTTTGGTCTTTGTCATATTTATCTTTAGACCCGCTATTTTCCCATACTCTGTCAGTTCCTCAATGAGTTTCGTACCAGACTTCATAGGGTCTTCTAGCACAAACACTAGATCGTCCGCAAAGGCCTGTAACTTAAATTGCTCCTTTTTAATTTCTAGTCCCTTTATCTGTACCTCTTTACGTATATTCCTGGCTAGTACTTCTAGGGTTAGTATAAACAACTGGGGGGATAGGGGGCAACCTTGTCTTGTACCCTTCTGGATTACAATGCTTTGTGTTAGTTCACCATTGATTATTACTTTGGCTTTTTGGTTTGTATAAATTGCTCTGATCGTGTTTATAAATTTATCCCCACAATCCATATATTCTAATTGTTGGTGCAAAAATTCCCAGGTGACATTATCAAATGCCTTTTGGGCATCGAGAAAGATTAGTGCAACCTGTTTGTCATTGTGCACTTCATAATATTCAAGAATGTCCAACATAATTCTCATATTGTTTTTAATTTGTCTTCTGGGGAGGAATCCGTTTTGATCTGTATGGATGAACGATGTAAGAAATTTTTTCAGCCTTTCTGCTATTATTGAGGCAAAGATTTTGTAGTCTGCATTTAGCAGTGATATTGGTCTGTAGTTTTGTATAAGCACCTGGTCTGTGTCCGCCTTAGGTAATAGGGGGGCGGGACTTGCTGCCAGCATGAATGGCTGCTCGGACAGAGAGTTCTGTTAGTAGCAGCCAAATCTAATGTCCGGAGGAGGTTTGCTGAAAAGATTTTGATAAGCCTAGCCTTCCTGGAGGGAAGACTGAAGAGAGAAGGTTGGTTTGACACGACCATAGGACGGCAATCCATGGTCTGTGCTTGAAATCTCCTTCATATCCCCGGACGTGGAAGAGGGCGACAGTAATGGCCGTCCCAAAATGCTGACAAGAGTTCAAAGCAAGCGAGGATTTATTACAGAGAGCTGTCGGAGTTGCGAGTGACCTAACAGCTTCCGGATCTTGGAGAAGGTAATTCTATCCCAAAACAGCTCAAGAGATTAAGGGCTCCAAGAAGAACTGGCGGGGGCTGCTTTCCCTCCATTATCACAGCGGTGAGAAGTAATATGCTGAGTGAAAAATGGAGACTTTATCTTTTTACTCTCTGAACTGTCTGATAAGCTGAACCTAAACCTAATCTGTTAACGTAACAAAGCCGGCTGTAAATAACTCTGACTATACAGATTCCTTCAGGGGGTTTTGAGTTAATTATACAAGTCTGGAAGGCTCGAAGGGAAAAATATATTTTAGCAACATATATAGGTGGAGTGATTGCAGTTGGTCAGCGTTTGGACAAGTGGAAGAGCGACATCTACTGGCGAAATCTGGAATTTCCCCCCCTCTTAATACCCTAAGAGAAAACAGGATTTTTGCTGACTATATTCTCTGGACAACCTTTGGATACTACTATTTGGAGAGAGAGAAAGAAGATCTATCGGAGCAGGGGACTCCGCTCTCACAGAGAGGGACTCCTCCGGGTGCCGTCCACTAAGCAGTGCCAGAGGGCGGCGCCCAGGAGCAGGGCCTTCTCTGTGATGGGCCCAGCCCTCTGGAATGACCTCCCCCCCGACATTAGGACTGCTACTGATCTCCGCTCCTTCCGCAAGAAACTCAAGACCCACCTGTTCCAACTAGCCGGCCTGGCTCAACTATAGCTCTATCTTCTAATCCCCCTGGCAATTTTAAATTTTAGGGTATTTTAATGTTTTTTAACTCTATTATTACTGTGTTATTTTATGAATTGTAATAATTGATGTTGTGAGTTTTTTATACCTCCTCCGTGCAACATGTGATATGTTTTTTATTGTACGCCGCCCTGAGTCCCTTCGAGGAGAGGGAGCGGCTTATAAGTCTAATAAAATAACAATAAATAATAATAATAATAATAAGGGGAACTCAGAACATTTTCATATAATTATCCAACACAGGAGGGACGCATCTAAGGTTGAACTTAAAACCTAGGAATTAATGTGATAATACTACCATCAAAGGAATATATTGTTTTTGCTATTGTTATTGTTGTAAGATTACTAACCCTAACTTCTTTCGATATTATTGGCACTAGTACTGATTAATCTAGGATAATATAAGTAATAACGATAAGCATTCTACCCTTAGATTTTATTAAGTTATTAAAATAGATTATTAGATTAATAGAAAGTTAGGAGTATTATAAATGTGACATACACACATATATATACAGTGATTAACCGATAAGTCTCTCACACTATCTCACTATCCTATGACAGGTGTTCCTATATAACACACAAACTAATCGATATATAGATTTTACTACCCCCTATCACTATTTAAAATTGATATTTGAGTAGAGGTAGGGGGAAGAGGAGAGGGAGAAGAAGAAAGGTAGGAAGGTAGATAGGAAGGAAGGAAGGAAGGAAGGAAGGAAGAAAGAAGGAAGGAAGGAGGGTGGGAGGGAGGGAGGGAGGGAGGGAGGAAGGGAGGGAGGAAGGAAGGAAGATGAAAGAAAGAAAGAAAGAAAGAAAGAAAGAAAGAAAGAAAGAAAGAAAGAAAGAAGGGGGACTGGAGAAAGTCACGTGGGAGAGAAGTAAGTGGGAATTCTGGGAAAAAATTAAAGTAGGGATCCAATTCCTCCAAAAAATGACAAGTAGTACAAATTTTACGAAAATTGGCACGGGGAGGAAGCCAGCATCCCAGCCATCCCTAGCGGCTGCCAGTCCCTCGAACCAAAGATCTTCGGAGGATATGCCTCAGAGAGAAAGATCCAACTCAACTAAGGAATTGCAGATGACGCTACAGTCCATGCAAGAGGCAATGGCTAAAAATCACGAAGAACTTAAAAAGGATATTAAAGAAATAAGGAGTGATACGGTAGAATTAAAGGAGAGAATGCAGAAGACGGACGATAAATTTGAGAAGTTCCAGGAACAGATCGATAAACACGAACAAAGAATAAATGTAATAGAAGGAAGGTTGGAAAAGGAGGATGAAAAAATGGAGCAGCTGAGTGCTAGGCTGATCCAGGCAAACAAGGAACTTGAGTTAACGGTCCTCGCGTTAGAATCGGAGAAAGCAGCCCAATTCCTACGGTTCCAGAACGTAAAGGAAGAAAAAGGCGAGGATTTACCAGACACGATGGCAGACCTAATGGCAAAGGCTTTGGGAATAGAAAAGGATGAGATGGCAAGTGAGATCGACGAGACGTACAGAATACAGACAAATTACGCAAAAAAGAATAATCTACCAAGAGAAGTCCATGTAAAGTTTGTTAAAAAATCAATACGTGACAAGGTGCTGAATAGAACTAGAGACAACCTGATAATTTACAACCAACGACAACTAACAGTTCTAAAACAGGTACCGAGGAGAATCAGAGAATTAAGAAGGCCCTACCAATTTTTAACATCTGTCCTGAACAAATTTGAAATTAACTTTAGATGGCTGATGCCGGAGGGTGTACTGGTAACCTGGAGAGATAGAAGATTTAGAATAGACACAATAGAACAAGCGGAAGTCTTTTACAATACCCTAGTTGGGCAGGAGGAGGAGAAAGACGGAGGAGAACAGGCGGGAGCAAGGAGGCAAGGATCCAGGGTACAGATAAGAAGAGAAAAGGAACCAGTGGAGATACGAAAGGAGAAAGAAGTCGTTCTAGACGAAAAAGGGGAAGAACCAAAGGAAGTGAGAGAAATAAGGGCAACAAGAAGCACACGAACCAAATACACATAGAAGTATGTCAGGAGAAATCAAGATCCTATCATTGAATATTAATGGTCTAAACTCACCCCAGAAGAGGAAAACAATATTTAATAAATTAAAACATTTGAACTACGATATAATTGCAATGCAAGAGGTCCACATGACTAAAAGACAGATCCAGATTTTAGAATGTCCTAGATTGGGTAAACTTTACGCGGCACTGGCTGACCAAAAGAAAAGAGGAATAGCACTATATGTCAAAGACACAATTCAGACTAAACTAATTTATCATGATGAGGAAGGGAGAATACTAATCGTGGAAATAATGTTAAACCAAAAAAAGGTGTCACTGGTTGTAATATATGCACCTAATGAAGGCCAGGAAAATTTCTATCATAGACTACATAGCATTATTCGAGAGATGGGAAGCGAAAATGTTTGTTTACTGGGTGATTTCAATGCTATAGTTGACCCGAAACGGGACTATAAAAGTGGAAAGAAGAGAAAAGGAGCTAGGAGAACATTGCCAAGGTCATTCTTCCAAATGGCTGAAGAACTTAATCTGTTTGATGTATGGCGAGAAAGATGTCCAGAGGGTAAGCAATATACCTTCTACTCGAATAGACACGAATCCTGGTCAAGGATAGACATGGTCTGGCTGCCGATGGAGCTAATCTCAGAAGTGAAGGAGATAGATATAGAACCCAATCTATGGGCTGACCACAATCCCATGAGGATTATTTGGAAAAAACAAAAGGGCAGTTATCGTTGGTTACTCAATAGGTCAATTCTAAAAGACCAGGAATATATTAAAAGAGTCAACCAAGAATTAAGATTCTTCTTCAAAGAAAACGGACCAGGAGACACATCCATACAGAATGGATACCTATGGGATACGACTAAGGCATTTATAAGAGGGGTCACAATATCAGCTACAGCCAGGAAGAAAAAAACTGAGAATCTAAAAATAAGAGAGCTGAAAGAAAGGTATAGAAATTTAGAAAGTGAACTGCAAAAGAAACCGCAGAACAGAAGTATAAAAGGAAATATTAAACATGAATTGGCTATATTTGAAAAAGCAAAATTGGCACAATCTATAAAAAAAGCAAAACAAAACTTCTTTGAGAATGCAAATAAACCGGGGCAATGGCTATCCTATAGGTTGAGGAAGCAAAAACAAGAGAACTGGATCAATAAACTACAAGATGAAAAAGGCGAGATCTGCTACCAAATAGAGGAAAAGAAAAAGATTATCCAAGAGTTTTATGATCAATTATATAAAGAAAACCGAGACTATACAAAGGAAGGAATATTACAGTATTTGGAAAAGTCAGATCTGCCAAAGGTACCAGAGGAGATTAAGGACATGTTCAATGAAGACATTAAAACATCAGAGATAACCGAGGCCATACAAAGACAAAATAATAATAAAGCTGCAGGGCCAGATGGGTTGCCAGCGGAAATTTATAAAGAATTCCAGGATATACTTGTCCCAACGTTGGTGGAAGTCTACAACGCTGTGTTGAAAGAGGCGAAGACACCGTTATCATGGACGGAGGCTAACAATATTTACATTTTGATTCCCACCAGCCACTGGAGCACAAAATGGGAGTCATCAGAACCCTACACCACCGAGCTGAAGGCCTGCCTACAAGCAAAGATGGGAAAGAAAAACAAAAACAAAAATACATCAAGGAAGCCCTCAGAACGTGTGGCTATCCCAAGTGGGCCTTCATCAAATCTCAAAAAAGACACTACAGGAGTTCCTCTATAACAGTAAACGAAGAGAACAATAAACGATGCAATGTTGTCATTCCATATGTTGCAGGAATATCGGAAAAGCTCTTCGGCCAACACAACATACATGTACACTTCAAACCCAAGAATACATTAAGGCAGAAGCTTGTCCACCCCAAGCATAAAACAACCAGACACAAATGGAGCAACGTGGTATATGGAGTACAATGCAGTGAGCCATGTGCTGATCTGTACATTGGGGAAACCAAACAACGACTTCATAAGCACATGGCACAACACAGGAGAACAAACACATCAGGACTAGATTCAGCAGTCCATCTGCATTTAAAAGACAAAGGCCACTCTTTTGAAGACAGCAAAGTTCACAATTTGGACAAAGAGGACCGATGGTTTGAAAGAGGGGTCAAAGAGGCCATCTATGTCAAAATTGAATAGCCCTCTCTCAACAGAGGAGGGGGGATATGACATCATCTATCTCCAGTCTACAATACAGTCATTTCAACAGTTCCAAGAAGGTTCCACACCCATTTGCACCACTCAGATGACACAGATAAACCTCCAGGTGGCCTCAGAGACTCACTAAAATAATGCAAATGAACAGCTGTCTGCAAGGAGTATAAATCCTTCCATTCCCCACCATCCAGTCAGAGATGAAGAAGCTTCTTGGATGAGAAGCAAAACATCTTCAAATAAAAACCAGAAAATCCAGTTGCCTCTTGAAAAAACACCTTTGGGACAACCATGACCTGGATAACGGAGAATCTCCATAGACATTTAAGGGATCAAAAGTGAAACAGGGGCAGTATGTAAATATTGTTTTCTGCAGCCATCCAAAAATACTGCAACCAACTGGTTTTGTTTTACAAAATGTTTACAGTGAGGATGGAATGGAAAGTTCTGGTCTCCCAACAATATTCAGACAGTTATGGGTTACCCTGAAAACTGAAGGGTCCTTCAAGAGATTTCTGTGCTTAGGTGATGAATACAAACTCCTGTTTTCCAATACAGCATATCTAGGGGAGGAGATCAATTTCTCCCCCAAAATTCAGAGCATATAGTCCAGTGGTGGGTTCCAGATCCCGTTGCAACTGGTACGGTGGAACGTGGCCTGACGGCCATCACATGAACACACGCAGCGCGCACGTACATGCATCCTTACCTCCTGCGATGCTCCACGACGCTCCAGCTGCTCAGCGGAGCATTGTGCAGGTGCCGTACGCTGCGCATGTGTGCGCAGATGGCCCGTTTCCTTCAAATACAGGTAAGGAACGAGGGCGGGCGGGCCCTCCAGAGCACCGTACCGGAACGGTACCAGGTGCTCCCAGCAGGCACCGGTACACCCGTACCGGGGCGTACCACCTGCAACCCACCACTGATATAGTCAATACCCACAAAGATCCCAAACAAAGATGTAGAGTTGCAAGGCAAACTCTTACCTGTCTTTTTAGGACCAGGTGTTTGCCTTTCCAGTACTTGAGCATCTGAAGGGCTTGCAGAGTGCTAACAATGTCGACAGGATTGACAGCTGTCTCTTGGCTGATCTCTGGAATAAAGTGATACAAGTCTATTATATTAGACGGGTGGTAATGAAACAAATACATGAGATGATCTACTGAAAAAACACTGTTTCCTGCCCAGTCACACAAAGACTGGAAGCCAAAAGCAGAAAGTTCTCATGGCTTTGTAAAAGCACAGAATACACCATTCTCTGAATTTATCATTTCAAAGGTAGACTGAAAGCATGCCTGTCAGAATATAAGGCAAAAGACTGAAAGTGATGTTGTCCAGTCAAGGATTTACTTCCTTGCCTAACACTTTGCCATTAAAAGTCCAACAAATACAAATTCAGCAGTTATGAGATACTATGTCTTCTCTGGTACTGGAAGACAGAACAAAGAGGATAATATTAAACTTAATGTTATTTGGAGGCATGATACTATCAAGCTTTTCTCCTCCTATTGGAAGAAAAATAGATTGAACTAACGGGCTGGAGTTGTTTCAAAGCATTTGTCTATTAGCATGCATTTATTTATTCTCCACTGAGATGCCAAATTATTTGAAAATTTTGGAATTCATTGTCAAGCTCCAAGGGAAGGACAGTCATAAAGTAGATTAAGGATTAAGAATGGGGAAAAAAAGCTTCTGGGGAAAAGCAACCATGAAAGATAAATGAGAAATTATCAGACTTTTTAATCTCTGGACACCTTGACCTATTCCTCAACAGGTTTTTAGGTTTTATTCATTTTAAAATACCGCATTTCTTGCAACATGGTAAGAAGAGTATGCTATCTGGCAGTGATGGCTAACCTTTTTCCTATCGCGTGCCAAAAGCGGGGGGAGCATGTGGGGTTGTGTGTGAGTGTGCCCACACCCATAATTCTATGCGCCCTCCCCCATGCATACATGCGCCCCCCCCTTGCCATGCTCCCCTCGCTTTTGGCATGCGATGGCACAGTGGACCAGTTTTTCATCCTCCCCAGACCCTTTCTAGGAGCCTGGGGAGGGTGAAAACAGCCTGTTTGCTGACTCCCAGTCGGCCTGGAAGGCCTGTTTTTGCTTGTTTCCCAACTTCTGGTGGGCCAAGAAGGCCCAAAAATCAGCTGGCCAGTGCGCACATGGGCGCTGGAGCTGAGCTCGCATGCCCACCGATATGGGTCCGTGTGCCACCTGTGGCACGCGTGCCATAGGTTCACCATCACGGGTATAGGTAGTACAAGGGTAAGAAAAATGAGATGCCCATATTAGATTTAGACTATGGGGGAATTTTTAAATGTCCCCATTTTCTATCAAATTGAGAAAAGCTGCTCCAAATATCCACAGTGAAGTGAGGGTAGAATTTAAAGAGAGAGAGAGATGGAGAACAGAAAGATGGAGTGATGGAGAGAAGTAGAACCCACCTTTGATGGAGATTTCTTTGCCTTGGAAATTATGCAGATAACGGAGAAGAACCTCCTTCCAGTAACTACGGTAGCTAATAAGTCCCAAGTCTGAGAGGGGCCTTTCTGGAGATCCAACTTTCTCTTCCACTTTGGAGAGTAAATAGCCTGTTTAGGGAGCACACATACTCTTGCAATTTGGTCTTCAATATATTTTTAGAATATTTCCACCACAGTTCCATACATGGCTCCATAAGCCCACCATCATCTGAGAGCTCAAATACTTTGTGGTGGGCAAACGTCTCCAAAGTGCATTCACTTCTTGGATTTAGTGCACATATGAAATAAATGCAGCTAAAATGCAGCCGTGCAGGGCAAATTTTAAGTTGGTTCAAAAGATAACATTGCCTGGGAAAAGTTAGAAACCTTTGTATCTCAAGGTCCCCCAGATACATAGGCCACCCCCCCCCTCCCACTACCCCAGACAGTACAGATATTGCTATCCAATTTATCAGGATGGGAGCTGTACTACAATATCAGTATTTGATCTGAGCTTGAAACAAATCAGGGAGGGCGCACAAGGGTGTGCAAGAGGAACCATGTGGGTCAGTGAGAGCATGGGGCACAAGAGGCACCATGCTGTTTGGGGAGGGCGCATAAGTGGCCTAAGCAAGCACAGAGAGACTAAGAAAGGGTGTGCTGGCAGGGAAGACTTACCTCAGCAACTTGCAACCTTCCCTGTTAGCTTCCCCATTGACTTTCTGAGAAGCCAGCAGGGAAGGTTGCAAATGTAAGTGCGAAAGGGCTGCAAAATCCCCAGATCGCAATCACAAGGACTCTACTCACTGGACGAATGGTTCTAGGTTGAGGACTACCTGTAAGTTTATTATTTGTCATTGGCTACAATTATTATCTACTGTCAACACACATATAAATATATATACTTACTGAAATCGATAAGCATTTTACCATAACCCTGCCTCATGTACTGAGGCATTGTCAGTATGCAAGAAACATTATAGTTGAGAAATGAGTTCTTCTCCTGAAATTGAATAAGATAGCACTTCAGGCTCATGTTTCATAAGAATAATGTTAAAATAAAGTTAATAACATACTGGCTCAAATCTGAGCAAAACAAGGTGGCTGAACAAAACCAAGATATTCCCATTGAAGCAAATTTGGTCTGTCTACTCAAAAGCCATTAGGCCTATGATTATGAGATATTCACCTCCATTATGTCTTGGTATGCCAATTAATGTTTTCTGAACCTCAGCTCACAGTGAGACAAATCAAAGTTTTCTTTGTTTGCTGTTAGTGGTTTAAGATTACGCGCAAAGCATGGGATACACTTTCTATAAAAGTTTGCAAAGCCTAATAAACTCTTTGCTGTGCCGGGATTTTGCCAGTCAAGTCCTGCTTGGACTTTCTGAAGGTACATTTGAACTCCATCTGTGGAAATGTAGTAACCTAAGAAATCTAGCTGTTTCAAGTCAAAATAACATTTTTGTAATTTAGCCGAAGGGTGATTTTCCCTCAGTTTACTCAAGACCTTCCACAACTGGTGGTTGTGCTGAGATTCATCTTCAGAGTAGATTAGGATGTCATTCAGATAAAATACCACACATTTGTCAATCATATCAGAAAAAAACTGGTTCATAAACGTTGAAAACATTGTCCCTCAGTTAAAGAGTTAGAATGGCATGATGGTGTGTTCAACCTTGCCATACCTGGTATTGAATGCAGTTAAACATTCATGGCCTTCCTTGTGTCATGCCCCCATCGGAGCCTGAATCTGCAGAGGAGGATGAGTTGGAGCTGGAGCCAACAGAGATTGAGGGGGCAGCTTCATTGGCTTCAGAGGAATGTGGGGAGGAGCAGGCTGAAGCAGCCCAGGGCCCCTCAGGATTGCGACGGCTTGTTAGCAGGGAGGAACGGGGGCAGGATGGCCAAGAGAGGGCAAGCAGAGGATATGAGGAGCGATGGAGCTCAGGTGATGAGCAAGGATCCCTCCTGATCCCCAAGCACGGAGAGTGGAGAGAAGGTGGGAACAGCGCAGGCCGACCTGACAACTCGGGAGGAGAGCGCCCCGCTCCTCTTCACAAGGCACACATGGGGACTGAGATTTAAGGAGACGCTGTGGGGAGGGGCGTTTGTCGGGAACAAACGCTGAATTAGTAGAGTTTGGTATGCCGGTACAGACATCTGAAATTTGCAGGACTGTTTGCTTCTTCCTTACTTTGTGGACTCATTGTTTGTTCCTTGGTTTGTGGACTCATTTCCTTGTTCCTTTGCTTTGATGGACTGGGCACAGCCAGAGGCTGCTGTGTATGTGTGTGCGCGCGTGCGTGCGCACACTTTGCTCTGGGACTTCCCAAGAACATGGGAGCGTTTGGGGGGGAAATTTGGAGCATTAAAGGGGAGTTTGAACTCTCAGCTGGCTGTGTGACCTTCATGCCTTGTCCCGGGTCATCACACCTTGACTCTAATGAGATTGACTTAGGGCATGTCATTTAATGGGGTGAAAATTAATTTTTGCAATTTTTTTCACTGAGGGGTTCTAATAATATGTGTTTTTAAACCAAGAATTCAAATCTGTTGTTATTTTTGCAATTGCACAATGTTTAGCTTGGTATTGTAAATCCATGTCTGATCATATACCCCAAGAAAGTCTCTTGTAACCCAAATACTGTTAACTTTATCTTCTAAAAATTACACCTTGTGCTACAAAATTAAAGGTTTTTTCTGCATGAATCTTATCTAGCTAAGCAAAAAATAATCCATGCAATCATAAACTAACATCAGAAGGCTATTATCTGAGTTACAAAAATGTTTAAGTGAGTTTCATCAAGTCTTGTTTTAATTTGTTCTTCGACATCAGCTGCCGACTTGCTTCTTGGCCTCTGATACAACCCTCACATTTCTCATGTGTATACACTCTGCTTGCTGCCTCTGTGACCTGTTTCACACATATCTCTATTGATTGGGCCTGACAGGGCCACTGTGGTACTTGCATTGGGGTCATTCCATGTCAAGTGGTCTGGGGCTTCCTGCTCGACCATCATGGATTTCGATGAAATTTGTTGGTAAAGTGTTACATTTGCCGATGCAATACTTGTGGAGATATAGCCATTTGTTTGACCCCATGCCGCAGCCTTCTACAGTATGACTCTAAGGTTTCAGCAACTTTGAGACATAATATCATTCTCATTAGAAACAGAATGTTTCAAAAAAACCCAAAAAGTAGGGTTGGTGTTTCATCACTGATGTATAAAGCAGTCTTTAGGTTACAAAGTTTCAAATGACACAATTAACTTTGTGGACAAACTGTCCAATACCGTTGATCCGAATTTAAAATTGGCCGACATATTTCCCGGTTGTTATGTTGCCTGTGTTTATGACAAAAAATGCTGGGTAGGCAACGTCATGGAAATTTTGATCGAACAAAATGATGCATTGGTAACATTTATGCATCCATGAGGCCCTGCTCATTCATTTTATTGGCCTGAAAGACAAGATGTTTGTTGGGTTCCTGAACCACATCTTATTTGCGTGCTTCCAGTGCCTTCAGTTAGATCGTCAGGTCGACAGTATCAATTCCCAGAAGCGACACTAAAGAACGTGGCATGTAAATTCAATAATAAATAAGCAATCTTATCTAATAAGTTGGAATTTGGCAGTTTATATGAACAGTATGGACTTTGGCTTGGGAACCATATAAGATACCTAATTTAGGCTTGGGAACCTAGGATAAGCTGCCCAATCGTCAGCTTGGGAACCAGACAGATACCCACACAAGGCTTTGGAACATTGAGGAAGAAACCAAACTACAGGCTTGGGATCCTGAACCAAGAAACACACCCGTGACTGGTATTGCACAAGTATCGTGCGTGTCCCCTATGGTGATTGGGTTGCTGGGTCAAGTGCCTGAACTGGTAGCGACAATGTTACCATGGACCAATGCAATATAATAGTAGCAATGATGTCTATATAAAACAAAAAGACGAAACAATAATGGAATGCATGTGACGTTGCCATAGCACACTCCTCAATTTTGTCCCTATTTTTAGGGCTTTATACGTCAGCGATGAAACACCAACCTTACTTTTTAGGGGGGGGTTGAAACATGCTGTTTCTAATGAAAATGATTTAACAGAGTTTCCAGAAGGTCTTTTTTTTTGTAAAAGTGGGCTGAAGATACCCTATGTCTCAAAGTTGCTGAAACCTCAGAGTCATACTGTAGAAGGCTGCGGTATGGGGTCAAACAAATGGCTATATCTTCGCAAGTATTGCCTCGGCAAATGTAACACTTTACCAATGTTCATTGGGGATGTGTGTGCATGTTCACACCAAATTTCATTGAAATCTGTGATGGTCAAGCAGGGCACTTTTCTGAAATCAGACCACCTGACATGGAACAACCCATTGGTTCGTTAATGAATTTCTTTATTTCTGCTGTAGTCAGTTTGCACGTCAAAGGTGCCTCATATACACCTTCAGACCAGTCAATCAGCTCCAGCAGAGTGGATGATCATGCGTTGATTAACGGCATTTTTCTTCCACATACAGAAAAATCTCCCAGCCCGTCATTGTCTACTACAGCCTTCTTTTGCAGTCTGACTTGCTGCAGCTAGAACAACCCATGACACGGGCCTTTAATCCAGGAATGTTTTACTTTGATGTTGAACCAGCAAGGGTAGTACACACCATTTATGTATTCCGCTATCATTCTTAAGTGTTGGAGAGTTTTGCCTTTAAAGCCATGTTTTGAAACCCATATTCGACAAAGCCTATTTGCAGTTGTCAACCGGCTTATGGGGCCAATTTCCAGAAGAAAGGGAAGTTGTCCTGTCCTATTGACTGTGTGATGCTATATCCATACGCTTGGATCAGTAGAGAGATTCTTTACAACACTGTCATTCAGTGAAATGAGAGGCTCACCAATTGAAACTCTGGTGAATGAAGGATCAATGACAAGTTCTGTTGCAGTGTCTAGCATGTTGCCAATTTTACATACCCATTTGTTGTTAGACAAAGTCTTCCTATCCAATTTTGTGATTAAGTGTTGTAAGGGTAACTCATTTGTGTGGAGTGCACACACCAACCAGATAAACATCCGGTCAAGCTTGACTTCTACCCAGTGCATGGCACCACCTTCACAGCCAGTATTAACATTTGTAGAATCTCCTCCAATGGCCTTCAAACCTTTGTCAATGCCTTTCTTCTTCATGAAATACACATTATCTGCAATCACTTGAGCAGGTTTTCCTGTTTTTGAGCCTTTCTCTGGAGTGAAATGATAAAGGTATCTTCCACCCAGCTCACTGTACACAAAATAATGTTCTTCTTTGATGGTATTGGGGAACTGCTGGTCTGAACTGTTTGCTGGGGAATTACTGGTCTGAAAAGTTATGATATTTATGTAGTTACTTACCAAGCACATCAAAATTATATTAAAGTAACCAACATAGCAATCCCCAAGGAATGTCACAACCTTTTAGCACCTGTAATGTCTGGAAATTGAAAGTTGAAAAATTTGACATGGTCCCTCACCATCACAGCATTAAGGGACTTGTAGCTGTGAACAGTCCTCAGGAAAACTTCACCGTTTGGGTTTGTGGTGCTGAAGCCAGTGATTTTGAAGGTCTAATAAAGGCTTTCTGCAAGTTAGAGTCCAGATACTGCTTCAAAATTGATAGCTCCTTAGCTGACATAGGATACTGTCTCTTAGCAGGTATTTTAGCCCCCAGGACCAGGTCTATAGCACAGTCGCAGACCATGTGGGGGAAGGACTGCTGCTTCTTCCTCCCCAAATACATCTGTGAAATCTGCATAATTGCTGGGTAGCTTGGTATTTCCTTCCTTGGGGCTTACTGCCAGCTGGTGTAAATGGTTTGCTGTCTGGAAATGGTGATGATGGCAAGCTGAGGCAGTAGGGGACGGTTCTTGCTTCCTAATGCATTGCAGGTTGATGAAGCCACTCTGATCCCAATACAAGTGGAAAGTGGAGGTGTCTCATGACATACAGGGTTAACAGCTCGGTATGTTGGATGACAGTCATTGTAGCGGGGTCATGGTGTGTATAATCAGACCCGCTTTCAACGGTTGGCCATCTATTGTTTCTAAGTGCATCGGAGTCCTCAGTGAGACTATAGGGATCTATAGTGCTTTAACAGTTGTGAAGTCCATAAAGTTGGCTGTTGCCCCCGAATCCACTACTGCTGCAAACCTTTCGTCCTACCTGTAGGTTAGGGTCAAGGCAACATAGATTGATGGAGATGGTGTTGAGCCCTCTTTAATGTTCAAATATCCCCTCCTGAGAGCTTTTCACTCAACCCTCAGGCTCTGCTAGTTCATTTCCCACAGTTTGTTTCCAAAACTAGTATTTCTGAAAAATTTCCTAATACAGGTCATCCTCGACTTACAAAAGTTCCTTTAGTGACCGTTCAAAGTTACAATGGCACTGAAAAAAGTGAATTATAACCATTTTTCACACAACTGTTGCAGAATCCCCATAGTTAAGTGATCAAAATTCAGACGCTTGGCAACTGACTCATATTTATGATGGTTGCAGTGTCCTGGGGTCATGTGATCACCTTTTGCGACCTTCTGACAAGCAAAGTCAACAGGGAAGCCAGATTCACTTAACAATCGTGTCACTAATTTAACAACTACAGTGATTCACTTAACAGCTGTGGCAGGAAAGGTCGTAAAATGCGGCAAAGTTCACTTAACAAATGTCTTGTTTAGCAACAAAAATTTTGGGCTCTATTGTGGGTGTAAGTCGAGGACTACCAGGAGTTTTACATTTTCAAAGATACATTAAAATGTTCATATACAGAAGAAACTGGTCTGTTTAGAAAGAAACAAAAATCAAGAAATAAACATGTAAAACGGCATATAAGCTTGTCTGATTAGATTTCAAGGAACAAAAGAGAAGCTACATCCTTTACAGTTCAGTAGCTTTTCACTCCAGTTGTAACAACATTAACAACATTTTCAAGTAAACTTAACCAATATATTTATCATTGTCTAAATAAATTAAACTATTGCATTTTATATAAGTAGATTTTCATAAGGAAATGAAGTTACACATAGTGGTAACTGGTAAGGTGCAACGGGGCCTGGCGACCCCCACATGCATACACGCAGCACACACGCACACATGTGGCCTTACCTCTGCTACTCAGCGGAGCGTTGCGCAGGCGCCGTACGCTCCGTGCGTGTGCACAGAAGCACCGAAGAGCTCAAATACAGGTAAGGTGCGCGGGCGGGCGGGCAGGCCCTCCAGAGCACCGTACTGGAACAGTACCGGGTGCTCCGAGCAGGCACCGGTACGCCCGTACCGGGGCGTATCACCTGCAACCCACCACTGTTACACATACAGGTAGTCCTTGATTTATGACCATAGATTTAGCAAGAGTTATGTCAGCTTCAGAAAAAGTGACTTATGACCTATCCTTGAAGTTACAACAGCCTTACCAAACTTACAGTCACATGATAGCAATTTGGGCACTTGGCAACTGGCTCACATTTACAATGATCACATGATCTTGATTTGAGACCTTCCCAGCTGGCTTATGAGAAGCAAAATCAATTGGGGAAGTCAGATTTGCTTAACAACCATGTGATTCTGTTAGCTGCCACCCCATGCTTGCTTGGGCTTCGCTGATATGTAGCGACAGTCTGCCATGAACTTTGGAAGAGGGGGGCAGAAGGGAGAATACTTGGGAAACCAAAACATGATGTGCCTTCTCAAGAAACTGCTTCAAGGTCGCCCAAATGGAAGGAGGAGGTGGCATACCAGAGTACGCCTGAACTGACCATTAGGTAAACAGCTTTCTAGATTTTAATTGGATACCTTGGGGTGGGAAATGAAAACCAATCAAGGAGTCAGAAAGTGTAAAGTATAACATTTGGGATTTTGGCGCACGAATCTCAGTTCCGGCTATACATTAGTGCAATCCACTTGATCTCTAATAAAACTATACCTTTCTCAACAAATGGAGTCAAGGATCATTTCTATTTGGAGGTTAAGTGACAGATGACAGATTTACTGTATTTTTCGGACTATAAGACACACTGGAGTATAAGACGCACCAAGATTTTGAAGAGAAAAACAAGGGAAAAAAATAGGTTTTGGCCTCCACACGTCCAGTTTTTGCTCTCTGCAGCCCCCAGGAGACTCTGCAGGCTTCCCAAACTCTCTGTGCGGCCCATTTTTTGTGAAAAATTAGCCCGTTTTTGGCCCCCCAATCCCCCCAAGCGTGTCATTTTTGCTCTCCCCAGCCCCCAGGAGCACTCTGCAGGCCTTCCAAACCCTCTGCATGCCCTGTTTTTGCCGAAAATGGATGCACGGGGCATGGTTTCGGGAGGCCAAAAATGGCCATATTCGGTGTATAAGATGCACCTCTCCACCCTCTTTTAAGGGGGGAAAAAGTGCATCTTATACTCCGAAAAGTACAGTACTTAACCACATTATTCACTTAACTGTGGTAAAATGCTCATCAATTGGGTCCTGTCATTGGATGACTTGCTTAATGACTGCATTGCTTAGTGACACAAATTCCGGTCCCAATTGTGGTCATAAGTCAAGGACTACCTGTAATAAATTTTATGTTATAATAAAAGTGACTGTACATGCAAAAAATTATATATCCCCCCCTCTCCCTCCCAATTGTGCCAATATTTTGCAATTTTCAATCCTAGCTTGAACAATTTTTTCTTTTAGCAAGTATTCTACTTCTCAGCTGATTTCCAGATGTTAAACTAGGGTAGTGTACCCATCATCATACTGTTTTGATGCACAAAGCCCTGCTGATGGAACAGATCCCAGGTTGTTATTACTAACCTTGGAAAAATAGCCTATTAGGTGGCATCCTGTGTTATCAGCTTCTGTCATGACGTAGAAAAGAAATGGTTCAACATCGTAATACAGAGTCTTATGGTCCAAGAAGAGCTTTGCCAGAAGGCACAAGTTTTGACAATATATCTGGAAAAATCAGAAAGAGCATCAAGATATTAATAACTTACAAGAATGCTTACCAGGAGATGATCTACCCTCCCAGTACTTAACACAAGATAAGAGTTCCTACAAACTGAACCATAAAATCTATGAATAGCCAATAGGTAAAGCTATCTTAGTATTCCAATGAAGATTGTTCCAGACAAAGCAATACCGAGCCAGAATCCCTATTCCTCCCCCCATTTGTTAATAGTTGGTGAGTAGCAGTTCCAAATGTCTATTGTCCCAGGATTGTGCTGTACAGGTAGTCCTCGACCTACGACTGTAATGGAGCCTGCCCATTATGTTTGCAAGTGGTGACAACCATTAAGTGAGACAGCATCACTTAATGACCCCCACCCCCTGCTCTTCCTGATGCTACTGTTAAACAGATGTGCAGGTCATTCATCAAGCGTGGGGTACGTCATGATTGGGGGAGGTCCTGGGAGGCCCGACACCCAGCTTGGTTCATAAAGGAGGCTGACAAGCAGCAAAAAGTTTTGCAACAGCCCAGCAGTGGAGAAGAGCCTACCTACATTAGGGTCCAGCACCACGTTCCAATCCCAAAGAGGCTTCCAAACAAGCCTCCATGGAGGCTGGTCCTCTGTCCTGATCAGCTGGCCTTCAAGAGACTGCAAACCTCTCCTGGCTCTTGCTAAGCTCTTGCTAGACTCACATTTCTTCAATAAAGAAAACAAAAAAAGCTGGAAGGGTACTTTTGGGAAGCTGGTCCTGAAGCTGTCGACTTTGCATGCAGGCAGTTTGCTTTCCCAAAGTCTAGCAAGAGCCAGGAGATGTTTGCAGTCTCCCGAAGGCCAGCTAATCAGGGCAGAAAGCTCTGAAAGGAACCACCATTTTTCGCAAGGAATTGTTGGAAACTGAAAATGGTAGCTGCTTCTAGGAGGCATGAGGAGCAGGCCAAGTGCTGTGGGATCCTGCTGGGGCCAGATGGGGGGGGGAAGAGGGGGGGGCAGTGCAGCGTCCCCATGGTCAGTCATAAGGACGAATGGCCATGGGAGGCTCTGCAACCACCGTAACTTGGAAACAGGGTCACATGTTGCTTGGGTGGTGGTGGTGCGGGTCTGTTGTAACTTTGAACAGCTGTTAAGTGACCAGTCATATCTTGAGGACTACCTGTAACTACAGAGAGCAGCTGCATGGCCCTGGAAAAAGATGTAGGTGATTTAAGGATTTGCATAGATGTTATGTGAGTGTCCCCAAATGCTCTGAAGTACCTTTTTAGCTTGGAAACAGTAAACAAGAACTTGACATGAATTCTGCAACAAATTGGTACAATCTAAGACTGTCATCATCTTATTTATCTATTTAATTTTGCTCTAAACCTTTATGGACAGCAGAGTGGAGTGAGAGATTGTGAAGATGAGTGAATAGATTTTATCATTTCACCCAGGTAGGAAAAGAGTTTTTGATTACTTCCCCAATTAAGAGTTAGGGTTCATCGGACGGACACATCCTTGACCAATCCTTTTCCTACTGAGACAGTTCAATACAGTATTTGCCCCAAATATTGCAGCATTTGCAATATTGCAACATTTGCAATATTTATGTAGGGAAGCACTCAAAAAGAATAATTCCTTCACTTACAGTCCAAAGTTAGGACCTATTTTCTCATGTCATGGCTCTGCCATCTCATACTATGCCATCAATAAATCTAACCTTTAAGGAACGGTCACAAGGTTTTTACAGCAGAGGACAGGGAGATTTCTTGATAAGAAGACTGTAGTTTGGAGGGATGACCTGGAGCCCATACAACTACAAAAAAAGCCACTGAAATTGTCTATGAGGGAAGTGTTTCCAAACTAGTCAGGGAAAAGGGCTGTCTGAGCAGGAATCTAAAAAAACTGAAACACACATCCGGGACATTGGCAAAATTGAAATACTGTGGTATGTTTCTTTATCTCCCTCTTCTCCATATAACTTGAAAGAGTTCCTTCCTTCTTTCCCTAAATTACACTTCTTTGAACCCACACTCTGAAAACAAAACTTTTTGGAATGAATCTACTCTTTATAAAAGAGTTGAGACAGCAGTAGCACAAAGAAGCCTGTCCTGGGCCACATCACAACTTGCAATCTTTTTGGACTTCTTCACCCAATCAGCAAAACCAATGCTAAATAAGAAAGATGGAATTAGCAGCCAACATACTGGGAAGACAACACATTTAGGATGCTAAACCAGTTTAAATGTCTTACATGATTCTGGCTAATTAGCAACAGTGAAGAAAAATTTCTAGTAAAGCCACTGTATGGCTTACAAATGGCCCACAAAAGGCACAAGCTCTCTTCCTCCCAGAAAACTACTCCATATAAATAGAGTTACCTTGTTCTTTTTCCCATCTACTTCAAATACTGAGATTGGGCCTTTGCGGTAGATTTCATCTCCTGGAGGATGCTTCCAGACACATTTTGCCTATGAAGAATAATATACAAGCTTTACTGTGACAATTGTTTTAAAATATAACACCAAAGAGAAAAATATAATTGCTTTGCACTCAGAAGCAATAAGGCCTATTCTATTCAGAAAACAAAATTAAGCTGGTATTTGGTATCGGCTATTGACCAATGTGCACTGGGTAAGCTGTTTTTTTTAAATATATGTATCATTTGTAATTTTCCTTTAACAACCATACATACCGTATTTTTCGGAGTATAAGACACACAAAGGCACCGTTTTGCGGTGGTTCGGCTCCTACCTCTCTGACCGGAAGCAATGTGTGTTGACAGGGGGGCAGAGGTCGTCCCTGAGGCCACCCACTTGTGGGGTGCCACAGGGGTCGGTCCTCTCGCCTCTCCTGTTCAACGCATATGTGAAGCCGCTGGGTGAGATCATCCGTGGTTTTGGGGTTGAATACCATCTTTACGCTGATGATACTCAGCTCTACATTTCAACCCCAAACCACCCCAACGAGGCTGTCGAAGTGATGTCCCGGTGTTTGGAAGCCGTCGGGGTCTGGATGGGGGACAACAGACTCAAACTCAACCCCTCCAAGACCGAGTGGCTGTGGGTACCGGCACCTCGGTTCAGCCAGCTGACCCCATCGCTGGCCATAGGGGGCGAACAACTGTCCCCCGTGGAGCGGGCGCGCAATTTGGGCGTCCTCCTCGATGCCCGGCTGTCAATGGAGGACCATGTGGCAGCCGTGGCAAGGGGGGCGTTCCACCAGGTTCGCCTGGTGCGCCAATTGCGCCCCCTACTGGACCGGAGTGCCCTGCGCACGGTCACTCATGCGCTGGTGACGTCTCGCCTGGACTACTGCAATGCCCTCTACATGGGGCTTCCCTTGGGACGCATCCGGAGACTGCAGCTAGTTCAGAACGCAGCCGCGCGGGTTATTATGGGAAGTACTCGTTACTCCCACGTAACACCTCTCCTGCGCGAGCTGCACTGGCTACCTGTGGCCTTTCGGGTACGTTTCAAGGTATTGATCACCATCTTTAAAGCGCTCCATGGCATAGGACCTAGTTATCTGCAGGATCGCATCCTACCACACACGTCCCTGCGACCTATCCGCTCACACAGGGAGGGGCTCCTCCTGGTGCCGTCTGCTAGGCAATGCCAGCGGGCGACACCTAGGAGTAGATCCTTCTCTGTGATGGGCCCAACCCTCTGGAATGACCTCCCCCCGGACATTCGAACTACCACCGACCTCCGTTCCTTCCGGCAAAAGTTAAAGACTCACCTATTTCAATCAGCTGGCCTGGCACTTTCTTAGTTTTACCTCCCGGGGATTTATTTTATTTTAATTGGGTTTGGGGTTTTAATTGTGATGTTTTTAGGATTAGAATATATTTATTTCTTAGTACAGCCTATCTCCCCCTCCAAATGTATCTTAAATGTATTTTATCATTATGACTGGTTTTATTTGTATTGACTGTACACCGCCCCGAGTCCCTTTTTGGGAGAGGGGCGGTCTAAAAAACTAAGAAATAAATAAATAAATAAATAAAATACACTGGAGTATAAGACACACCTAGGTTTTGAAGAGGCAAATTAAAAAAAAGTAGGTAGGTGGATAGAAAGGGAGAGAAAGAAAGAGAAATACAGTAGGTAGGTAGGTAGAGAGAGTAGGTAGGTAGGTAGATAAAGGGATAGAGAGAAAGAGAAATAGAGATAGAGAGATAGAGAAATACAGTAGGTAGGTAGGGAGAGAGAGTGTGTAGGTAGGTAGGTAGAGGGATAGAGAGAGAAATAAAAAGAGATACAGATAGAGAAATATAGTAGATAGGTAGGGAGAGAGAGAGTAGGTAGGTAGGTAGGTAGAGGGATAGAGAGAGAGAGAGAAATACAGTAGATAGGTAGGGAGAGAGAGAGTAGGTAGGTAGGTAGAGGGATAGAGAGAGAGAGAAATACAGTAGATAGGTAGGGAGGGAGAGAGAGAGAGAGTAAATAGGTAGGTAGGGAGGGAGGGTGGTAGAGCGATAGAGAGAGAGAAATACAGTAGATAGGTAGGTAGATAGAGTAGGTAGGTAGGTAGGTAGGTAGATAGAGGGATAGAGCGAGAGAAATACAGTAGATAGGTAGGGAGAGAGAGAGAGTGTGTAGGTAGGTAGGTAGAGGGATAGAGAGAGAGAAATAGAAAGAGAGAGAGAGAAATACAGTAGATAGGTAGGGAGAGAGAGAGAGAGAGAGAAGGTAGGTAGGTAGAGGGATATATATATAGAGAGAAATACAGTAGATAGGTAGGGAGAGAGAGTAGGTAAGTAGGTAGGGAGGGAGGTAGAGGGATAGAGAGAGAGAAGTAGAGAGAGAGAGAAATACAGTAAATAGGTAGGGAGAGAGTAGGTAGGTAGGTAGGTAGATAAGAGGGATAGAGAGATAGGGAGAAATACAGTAGGTAGGTAGGGAGAGAGAGGGTAGGTAGGTAGGTAGATGTTTCCAGGTGTATTTATCCATGTGCTGGAGAAGGAAATCGCTGACAAACCTTAAGATTTTGTTTCTGCTGGCACAGCACTTGATCAATGTAATTTTCATGAAAGAGCTTTCCAAAAGAAAAAAAAAAGTTTTTGCACTCTGCAAACCTCCCCAAAACGGCCCCGTTTTTCTTTTTCAAATAAAAGGCATGAATAGCCTTGGGGGGGCTTGCAGAGTGCTCCTGGGGGGATGGGGGGCTCTACATTCACATTTTGTTTTTAAACAATACTATTCTCTCTTTATGATTTTTTTAAAAATAAAATTTCTATTTTCAAACAAACATAAACACACAGAACATATAACATAAAAACCTCTTCAACTACATACAGTGTGTCAATTGGTTATAAGATCTTTCTGCGTCCTTTCCATAGTCATCACTTGAGCTTTATCAAAAATCACATATTGTCAATCAAATATCTTTGTATACATTATTATTGTACTTCATTTGTTTAATTATCACTATTGTTTCACCATTTTAAACAAGGTATTCTAAATATGTATCCATTTGTGTTATAATGATTCATTATATCATCTTCAATATATCCAATAATAAAGAATTTTTTGTATCCTATTCTAAATCATTCTATTATTTTAGCATTAATAACATTCTCTAATAATTTTCAATTCCATGTTTTTTCCATTATTAGTATCATCAATCTAAGATACATTTATACAAATTATTATAATTGTTAAACATCCATTAAGCATAGCTATTATTACATCCTTTTTATATGGGGCATATTAAATTTGAGGTAAATTTATATTATGGCATTTCATTACATCATCCTGAAATCATCCAATGATATTACATCTTTATATTCTATTCTATATAGAATTATTTATCTTTTATAAAAAGGATTTTCAACATCATCTCCATCGTCCTCACTTACAGTTTATATAGAATTTCATATTATCAATCTAGTATATATGAATGCTTTATTATCATTATTAATCATTTATTTGACTATAGCTATTATTACTTTGTCTTATACATAGTACTCAAAGTTTAACTACATTTAACTAAATTTTATTGTGACATTACATTTCATCATCCTGTATCCTTCCAGAAATAGTGCAGTCCAATATCTCTTGCCATTTGTAGAATCTGTATTCTAAGTGTTTTCTTGATAAGTCTTATGTGGACTTCTCTTGACAACTTGTTGTTCATTGGATATCTTATAAGAATTCGAAACCCTCCATCTGTTCCTTTCATCTGCTTGACTTTTGTTATCACTGGTGCTTCTGCCGAAATTACACTCATTGTTTCTGCCAAATTTTCTCCCCTTTCTTCATCTATGTTTTGACATCTGAGATAAGAGTTCCAGTTCATCGATCTCTCCTTTCCGTATTTTGCACTTATCATTTCCCTCTGCACTCGATTTGCTGTCAATTTCAAGAATTTTCTTATCACTTTCATGTGTCTCTGTAATTTTTTGAACTCTCCTCAAATTTCATCGTTGTTTTATAAGTATTCTCAACTCTTCCCTCCGTACTTTCTGTATTTTGATATTTTGTGTTTTGATCTATAAATTCAAAACTCTTTTCAATTCTCTCTGTAGTTAAGAGTTTTTGAATTTCTAACATAATTTTTTGCAATGTTAGTTCCTTTTCTTCTTCATATTGTGCCATTTTTCCAAGTTATAAACACTGCCTCTAAGACATCCAAGGCTTTTGCTAGATTTCAAACAAATTCAGTGAAGTTTTTCCCACTAATCCTTTCAGTAAACAAAGCCGATAGCTTTGTAATATCAGATGTTGCCAAGCCTCTAGATGGCAGTGTTACGATCTGGCTGAGCCTTGCGAGGAAAGAGGCTTTTAATCCACAACCACAAAAAATGAGAAAAGTATAGAGGAGGAAGCGGGGAAAAAAGACCAGTCCAGTTTAAAAGAAAGAGGCATTTGTAAAAAGTCCATCCATAGAAAACAAACAAATTTAAAGTGGAAAAGATAACACAATAGTTTTAAACCAGGGTAAATTCACTGCTTATTTCCGTCTGTCTTCAATTTTATTTTAACTCTGAGTCTTTTGGGTTTTCTTCTCTAATAATAAAGATTTTTCTCACCATTTCGGCACACTGTCTCTCCTGTACTGCTTCCGTTTCAGGGGCTTGTCCCAACCTTCAGCAGCCATATTGGCTGCTTCTCTTGTAGCCGGCAAAAAGAGCTTTTTCCTGGATCAATCACGGGCTTTGAGATGCTCCTGAGATCAGCAGGACATGCCCTTCAGTATCACAGTTTCTTCAGAACGGTTTAGATCCAAAAAGGATTGTCCAGCAACAGAGATATCGACAGCAATCCTGGAGCCCCAAGATTGCATGTCGTGTCGTAGCGACGTCAAGACGCTCCCTCCTCTCTTTATGATTCTTTATCACTTTCTCCATAACTACATTTAAGCATCAATAACATTTCTTCATGCAATGTGTTTGTTGTCCCCTGCTGAATCACTAATATTTTAATATTTTTAAAATTACTCAATATTCCACCATTTCAATATCTCAATTTTCTAGAAACACCAATAAGGACAATTATTAATATGTTTTAATCAGTCCCAGGATTATATCTCTAAGCCCCCTGAATTTATAGTTCTTAGCTATAAGTTTCAATACATTTCAATACTGTTAATAATAATAATACAATTAAGTATACATAATCATTGTCATGATTCTAACCTTAATATGCTTATGGTCATAATAAATTCTATTATATGTCAATATGTGTACTATTTTCCCAATTTGTACTTTCTACTTTTTTCTATTAGTTTTTAATACAGTCACCATATTACAAGATATTTTATCTCTATCCATCATCAGCCTTTTTAAAATTTCATCATTTATTGACTTTTTGATAACTCTTTTATATTTCTCTCTTGGAATCTTATATCTCTAACATTTTTATACAAACTGAATCAGGGGTGGGTTCCTCCCAGAATTGCTGCCCGAAAGTATTCATAAATACTTTCAAGCATCACTAACATTTCTTCATACACCTTTATTGTCTCCTGTTGAGTCATTTTGTAATAGTTTAATATATTAAAAATTACTCAATATATCACTAGGATTCCAGTGTCCAAATATCTAAAAACTCCAAAGAAGCCAATTATTAATACAATTTAGTCAGTCCCAGAATTATACCTCCAAGTCCCCTAAATTTAGTCCTTAAAAGCTTTAAATTGATAATTTAAAGTCTTTATAATTTTCCAGTTGACACCTTCCCAATTGTCCAAATTTTAAAGTCTTATTTATCTTTTCTTTTTTCTTTTTTTTCTTCTATCACCTTTCTTCTTTTGCCTCATAGGATGTTATATCAAGAAGCATTAGTAATCCAAATCCAAATTAGCCCACCAAATTTCCTCAAATCTTCCAAATCCACCTTCCAGTTAACAGTTTCAATAGAGTTTTAGTTATTTGCAATTCAGTTTGTCTTAAAGATCTTCAAGAAGCTCACTAGATATTTTCAAACATCGCAAACAAATTGCCTACTGAAATAGAATCAAGGTCAAGTGGCCTTCCAGGTGTTATTTACTTTCCCTCCTTTCCTTTGTTTATATTAAACAATTATCACCTTCACTTGAGTTTCCCACACTGCAGTAATCTTCTTCCTCCAGTAGATGGCTCCCCTACTCTAAATTCCAACACTAAACAGCGGGCAAAAATCAAACAGCTGTTTGTCAACAGATTGGGGGGGGGGGGGGAGTTTAATAAGAAAAATAAGAAAAGCAGTTTCTCCCAATAGTCACTTTTCAAGGTGTTATTAAATCTTTTCCAGGCTTTCTATGTTTTAAAGCTTCCATTAGAGTCTTTAATCTTTAAACTGAGTTATCTCACCCAGTTTCAATGCTCTGTCCACGAACTGCTCCAACACAAATCTTATTGTCCCAGTTGTCCCAGCTTCTGACTTGCCAAAAATCTCTGCTGCCTGTTCGGGAGAGCTTTCTTTGGATCAATGAGGAAATTGCAGTTTCCTTGTGATCGAAGAAGCACCTCTCCTTTCTTCACCACCCCTTCAGGGTGGCTTTGACCCCGTAGGGTCTCCCGGCAAGCAGATACTGGCTGGTTTTCATGGAGCTCGGCGGAACTCCACTATTTTCCAGCTGTTCCCGCTGTGACACCAACTGGTCTCTCTGGGTAAGCTGTTTTAAAGTATTTCATCATATGAAATTAATTAAAAGAAAGCATGCATAGCTACAACTGTATAAACCATATTAACATTACATGTAATAATAATAAAGACAAAACAAAGAAAAAAGGTGTATCTAAATACCTCTAATAGCAATAACAAATTATAAATTTAAATCTTTGACTAGACAATGATCCAGATTTGTTTTTCAAATTCTGCTTCTGTTCATTTTGCATAATGCTTCTGATTTACATTACATGGGCCTTTTGAAAAGTGTTTCCTTCCTTCCTTTTAATCAGACAAAATAGGTCTCCTGAAGTTTTTCTACCACAACAACGCTCATTTTAATAGGAGCTGGTCATTCTAACAGTGTACATGTATACATTCGCAGGCACAAAATACTGTCTATGCTCAACAAAAATTATCATACATTAACTACTATGATTTTAGGTTCTTGCTCACAATGGGCAGAATTTGAAAAAAATACAGAGATATTTAATAATTAGAATCTAATCACTGATCTTGAAAAACCAAGTTTTCAGATTGTCATGGAGAAAAACTATCTATGTGGTCACTAAATGTCAACACCAACTTGATGGCATGTAATCAATCAATCAATTACTGATCTGGGTTCAGCTAAATTTAAGGCGATGGTAAACATGTACTGTCTTCTAAGCTTGAAAAGCTTAACAAGTGACTTGGACTCCCCACCCACTATCACAAACCTTATGATTTCTACTTCAGCTATGACTGCCAGCCACAGGAGACATTGCCAGTCATATTAGAAGATGAATGTGAAGCTGCTTGGAAGGACAGAGCCTTCTGACCAACTCAGTATAGATTCTAACAGGTGATTCCATACTAAGCTAGTCCAATCAGTAGCACTAATTCAGTTGCCATAAACCTCATTCCAAGAGGCATTCTTCTCTAAAGTAGTAAGGTAGCCACAATTAAGCATTGGAAAAAGAGGTAGAAGAGCCAAAATAGCTACTCTGCTGCTGGAGATGATTATTCAAGATGGGGTCATGGCCTGATTCTTCAGAATTAATTTGTTGGCAGCATTTCCCATATTTTCCAAGAGAATTCACAGGCAGGTACAAACTGCATTTTTACAGTCACATTTAAAAACAAGACTAAATTTCCAAAGCATTGGAAGCAGACAGCATGTTCCTGACTATATGGAAAATTATGTTTAGATATACTGTAGACAACATAGATTTAGAAGAATTCTATAATAACACATGAATAAAGTAACCCCTTGCTGAAATGAAGCAATCCCTTAATGCAAGGGTGAAATTCGACCAGATCAAATCGGATCGGGCGAACCAGTAGGGACGATTTGAATCAGTTCCCCGAACTGGTAGAAATCACCCCTGGTTGGCCCTGCCCATACCTGCCTGGTTGACACTCAACTCTTCCGGCCGCTCGCTCGGTCCTTCCGGCCGCTCGAACCCACCCACCCAATCCGAATGTTTCTCCCTCCATTCACAGCGGAGCTGCTGCAGCCTTTCCCTTTAAGGTAGTCCCTGGGAGGGAGGGGGCTGGGGGGACCATAAAGGGAGTAGCAGCTCCGCTGTGAATGGAGGGAGAAAGGTTTGGATTCTGCCTGCTGCATTTACCATTGAATTCTGTGACATAGAGTATCCAAACTTTTCTCCCTCCGTTCACAGCGGAGCTGCTGAAGCCTGTCCCTTTAAGGTACTTTTACCCCCGGGAGGGAGCGGGCCATAAAGGGAGCAGCAGCTCTGCTGTGAATGGAGGGAGAAAAGTTCGGCTTCTTGCTGCCACAGCATTCACTATGAGCCCTTCTTGTGCTCATACACACATTTTTTCCTACCGGGTTCTGTGGGCACGGCTTGCGGGTGGTGGTGGAGGTGGTGTCCTGTGACTGAGTGGGCGTGAGCGTGACATCGAGTTGGCCATGCCCACTCAGTCACAGGACCTACCACCACCAAGCCACGCCCACAGAACCGGTAGGGAAAAAATTGAATGTCACCCCTGCCTTAATGGAATTAATTTAGTATTTTCTACCAGGACATCCTCCTACCCGGGTAGAAGAAAGTGAAAAGGTCCTATCTTATGTAAGAGATCAAAAACACAGAGCAAGCCTGTCTCTCCTTGTATTATTTTCAATTACAGTATATCACCAGAGCAAAAAGTGGGTCTAAATACAAAAAGGGCTAGAATGAAAGCTACCAGATTTGGGCTGCAAAAATCAAGATCACCAGGAGATGACATCAGAGAGATACGATTTGCTGTTGATATTTGTTTCAAGACTTTAAAAAATATTTTGTTTAATGCATATTTATATATATATATATATATATATATATATATATATATATATATATATATATATATATATATATATATATATATATATATATATATATATATATATATATATATATATATATATATATATATATATATATATATATATATATATATATATATATATATATATATATATATATATATATATATATATATATATATATATATATATATATACACACATACACACACATACACACACACACACACTTATATATATATATGTATTTGTGTTACAACCCCTGGTATGACTAAATATGGGAGGAAGGTCACTACTCCCTCTTTCTGTCCTTCGGCTTATCACAGAAGACCATGCAGGCAGAAAACCATATTTTTATTTTTACTGTTGCCTTTTTATATTTGTGTTGTAATTGTACTGATAAATAAATAAAGGGAGACTAGGATAGATCTATTTCGAGCTATTTCTCTAATCCCAGTAAGGGTATGGCTAGCTGATGAGAGCTAATTAGCTCGAAATAGATCTATCCTAGTCTCCCTTTATTTATTTATCAGTACAATTACAACGCAAACATAAAAAGGCAACAGTAAAAATAAAAATATGGTTTTCTGCCTGCATGGTCTTCTGTGATAAGCCGAAGGACAGAAAGAGGGAGTAGTGACCTTCCTCCCATATTTAGTCATACCAGGGGTTGTAACACAAATACATACCTATTTCCCTGGCTCAACTGATAAGGAAGAGAACCCGTGGCTTAGTGGTTAAGACTCCTGCCTAAGATATATACAGCCCGGGTTCTAATCCCAGTAAGGGTATGGCTAGCTGATGAGAGCTAATTAGCTCAAAATAGATCTATCCTAGTCTCCCTTTATTTATTTATCAGTACAATTACAACACACACACACACACACACACACACACATATATACACACACACACACACACACACACACACACACACACACATATATATATTTTCGTAGATTTTCACGGGTGTAGGTATGCTGGTTTTGTTGTATTCGGGTCTTTTCCCGTGTAAAGTTGAGATTGTCTTTGCAACGTTTCGGCAGGATCTCACCTGCCATCTTCAAGCGTGGGCTCAAAATGTGGGCTTAAAATGGGAACAGAGCTGCCGTCTTTCTGTAAGTCTTGGTGGGAGGGGATGGGGTGCTGGGCAGATTTTGCATGGTATTTCGTAGACTCCTTGGTTTTCTAGCCTGCACCAATCAGCACCAATCTACCAATCATGATACAACCACACAACCAATCATTCCACTTACTGAAACAAAGCCAGCACCCCATCCCCTCCCACCAAGACTTACAGAAAGACGGCAGCTCCGTTCCCATTTTAAGCCCACATTTTGAGCCCACGCTTGAAGATGGCAGGTGAGATCCTGCCGAAACGTTGCAAAGACAATCTCAACTTTACACGGGAAAAGACCCGAATACAACAAAACCAGCATATATATATGCTGGTTTTGTTGTATTCGGGTCTTTTCCCGTGTAAGGTTGAGATTGTCTTTGCAACGTTTCGGCAGGATCTCACCTGCCATCTTCAAGCTGTGGGCTTAAAATGTGATCGGAGCTGCCGTCTTTCTGTAAGTCTTGGTGGGAGGGGATGGGGTGCTGGCTTTGTTTCAGTAAGTGGAATGATTGGTTGTGTGGTTGTATCATGATTGGTAGATTGGTGCTGATTGGTGCAGGCTGTGTGTGCATTGTTGTTTTGTATTTTAACGGCTTGGGTGGTGGGTGGTGTTCGTTTGTTGGCTAGGGCTGGTTTCCAGATGTTTGGTAGGCGGGAGGTATCATCACGTTTGTTCATGTTGTGGGGGTGTTTCTCTATTTCGATGGCTTCCATGATTATTCTCTTGTGGAGGTGTTCTGTTTTGGAGATTAACCTGGCTCCTTCAAAGTTGATTTCATGTCCTGTAGCTTTAAGGTGCTGGAAAAGGGAGGAAGTTTTTTCTTTTTTTCTTACTGCGTTCTTGTGTTCTGTGATGCGTGCATTTATCCTTCTGTTTGTTTGTCCTATGTATATTGCTGGGCAGATTTTGCATGGTATTTTGTAGACTCCTTGGTTTTCTAGCTGGATTTTGTCTTTGGGGTTTCTTAAGATGTTGGCTATTTTTTGGTCAGTGGTGAAGGCTGTCCTGATATTGTGCTTGTGGAGAATTTTGCTGATTTTATCTGTGGTGCCTTTGATATAAGGGAGGAGGGCGAGGCTTTTATTTTGGATTTGGTGGTTTTTTCCAGGTAGGTGGTGGGGTCTGTGTTTATAGGTTTGTAAGCAGGGTCTTGGAGTAGGTTGGATAGTTTGGCTTGGTAGTCAGATGTGTTCATCACCACTGTGGCATTTCCTTTGTCTGCTGGGTAATCATTCTCCCAGTAGTGCTGTCTGTTCCTCTTTGGGTAAGTTGCTTTTGGGGTCGCTCCCAAACACATCCCCACTGAAACCATTATATGCGGAGTTGAAACCAGCCTGACCAAAATCAACCCCGATGACGCTAACAGAATCAGACTCGAAATCACCAACATCCTCTGCACCAGCAAGCCCCACAAAAGCAACTTACCCAAAGAGGAACAGACAGCACTACTTAACCTAAAAGAAGACACTAGCATAATAATCCTTCCAGCAGACAAGGGGAACGCCACGGTGGTCATGAACACATCTGACTACCAAACCAAATTAACCAACCTACTCCAAGACTCCACTTACAAACCCCTAAGCACGGATCCCACCACCTACTTAGAAAAAACCACCAGATCCAAAATAAAAGCCTCCCCCATCAGTGAAGAGATCCAGCAAAGAATCATTCCCAGAGAAAAATCATCCAGATGCCCTAAGCTCTATGGTCTCCCCAAGATACACAAAGAAGGAACCCCACTCAGACCCATAGTCAGCTCCATAGGCTCACCTCTACAAAACCTAGCCAAATTTCTCGCCAAACAACTACAGCCCTATGCAGAATCCATCACCTCATACGTAAAAAACTCATTCCAGTTCATAGAGATCATAAAGAAACAAAACTTACAGCCCAGCGACCTACTCGTGAGCTTCAATGTCATATCCCTCTTCACCCAAGTACCAATCAAAGAAGCCTTGACAGCTATCCAAAACAAATACAACCCCCCCAAACATATCCTAGATCTGACCTACCACTGCCTATCCAACACATACTTCATCTATAACGGACAAAAATACAAACAAATAGAAGGAACACCCATGGGATCACCCCTCTCACCTGTCATTGCTAACCTCTTCATGGAACACTTTGAAACCCAAGCTCTAGAAAAATCCGATCACAAACCCAAACTCTGGCTCAGATACGTAGACAACACCTTCATAATCTGGCCACACGGGAAAGATAAACTGGACAACTTCCTCACACACCTCAACAGCCTACACCCCAAAATACAGTTCACCATGGAAACAGAAGCCAATAACCAACTCCCCTTCCTGGATGTCTTAGTCTATAAGAAATCCAATGGATCCCTAGGACACACCATCTACCAGAAGAAAACACACACAAACCGCTATTTGCACGCACTCTCACACCACCACCCAGCACAGATCAACTCTGTAGCCAAGACACTCATCTCCAGAACAAAACGCTTAGCTGACGAACAACACCTCAAAACCGAACTACACACTCTCACCAACGTACTAACATCCAACGGATTCCAAAGAAACAATATCACTAACCTAATCCAAAAAGAAAACCCCACTAAAACCCAAGACAGTGAACAAGAAAACGGCAAAGCCCTCCTCCCATACATAAAAGGCACCACAGACAGAATCAGCAAGATCCTCCACAAACACAACATCAAGACAGCATTCTACACAAACCGAAAAATATCCACCATCCTGAGAAACCCCAAAGACAAAATAGAGTTAGAAAATCAAGGAGTATATGAAATCCCATGCACCACCTGCCCCACCACATACATCGGACAAACCAACAGAAGAATAAAGGCACGCATTGAAGAACACAAAAACTCAGTCAGAAAGGAGGAACCAACTTCTTCCCTGGTCCAACACCTCAAAGCCACAGGACATGATATAGACTTTAAAAAGACCAGAACTATTGCCAAAATTGAACACTTTAACAACAGAATAATCAGAGAAGCTATTGAGATAGAAAAACGACCACACAGCATGAATAAACGAGATGATACCTCCCGCCTACCAGCCATTTGGAAACCCGCCCTCACTGACAAACGAGTCCCTAACACAAAGAATGATACCAGACCCACACTCATGAAAACCACACAGGATGTCACTATCACACATCCACGCAAAAAGCAAGCCCAAACCCACACCGATAATGACCACAAACCAGAAGCCGGACCACAAACCAGATGTCAGGCCTGTAATTATATTCTTTTTAGGATCTTTGGCCTGCCACACTTTCTTATAATTTTCTATGCTGTTTCATTAGTGTAGTAGTTGGGAGGGGGGAATAGAAAGGAGTAGGATTGTAGAATGGATTGTTGACATTCTTTTGTAGAAGCCAAGGTCATCTTTTGTCTTCGCATCTCGACACCTGGCCGGAAGAAGATGGGTGTACATGCCAGCGTGGAAGATGATGATTGGAACATGTGATGGATTTGTGGGTGTGGGGAGAGATCATGAACTTTCAACTGGTTGAACTTAGAGAATGTACTTCCAGAGTTGAAATTTCCATAGCAGTACTAACATGCCTGTGGAATAAATTGCACCATTAAGGATGTTTTGCCTTGGACAATGATTTATTTCTGCATGGTATTTAGAACCCTAACATTATTTCAACTCTCTACTTTAAAATTTTTTCACTAGCTCCCTCCCCCTATCAAGGGGGAAGGGCTGGTGATGAAAGATCTGGTGATGAGGTCTCGGCATTCTCAATGCTGACCGAGACAGCGTAAATATCAGCGAAGAATTAATGAGAAGCTTTTGGTGATAAGAAGAGGAGTACGGAACTTCAAAGGCAATGGAATGCTGTTTCCAGTTTAATTGCATCTGGAGGAATGCAGGAGGAGACGCGACAAGACGAAGGAAATCTCAGACGGACTTCTTCAGCAAAATTGTGAGTGCATGCTCCCCCTCCTTCCCCCCCAGCTTAGAAGCAAGATTGGAAAAAAAAAACACCCTTAGAACGGAGGTTTGGGCTCCTTCCAGACGGCAATAAATGAAATGGCATATCACCCTGCAACTAGATGGGAGAGAGATTCCCTTTCAAAATGGGAATTTCAAAGGAGGCAGGAAGAAGGAATTTTTCCAGCATCTGTCACTTGCAAGCCACCACAAATGGGGCTGCAACCAGTAAATGAAGCAAATTGGGCAGTAAATTGGGCTTTCCTCCCAGGACTTGGATGGAAAAGATGCTACTTACAAACTCCTTTGCCATCAGCATGGGGAAATGCTCCAAGCCAGCAGAGGGCACCTACTTGGCCCATAACTCATCCAAGCCAGCAAAGGGCACCTACTTGGCCCATAACTCCTCCAAGCCAGCAGGAGGGTCCTTGGCACGTAAAACCCCCTAGCCAGCCATCATTGGTTGAGCTGCAACCTGTGAAGCAGGCAACCCCGGGATGGGTCTTAACCCCAGGTCATGGATGGGAGGGATGCCAGTGGGCACCTGCCCTCCCTCAGCAGATGGCACCATGGCAGAAAGCTGGGCAGTGGCCAACCGAGGGATTGACCTCCCCACCGGTTCCAGTCTCCCCTGCAAGGCCCCAAAAGGTTCTTACCAGACCTTCCTACAGAGAAGAAATCTCCATGGAAGAAGGTATTATCAAAGGGAGGCCTGCGGGATGGATGGCGGGAAATTGTGCGCCTGTAAGGCCCCAAGTGGTTCTTACCCCACCTTCCTACAGAGTAGCAATCACCAACATGGAAGAAGGGATTACCAAAGCCAGGCCTGCAAGATGGGAAGCGGGACAAGGTGCATCTGCAATGCCCCAAAAGGTTCTTACTCCACCTTCCTACAGAGAAGCAATCTCCACCATGGAAGAAGGGTTTACCAAGGGGGCAGCTGCAAGTTGGAGAGCAAGGCAGTGTGATGAAACGGTTCCTAAGTTTAGAGATGTAACTAGGTTCCATTCCTCGTGGGGGCCAATTAAATGCCACCATTGTTGTCAACTTGGCCACAGAGCGTCAGAGTGTTTGGCTCCAGCCCCAATGCCACAAACGTGCGCACCAACCACCACGGCGGTAAAGAGAGGGTCCCAGATGCCACCACAGAAGAGTCATCTGGGCCAACAACCTCTGGAAGAGGATCCCCAACTTAAGGTGAGGAAGTGTCCTACCAAGGGGGAGGCCTCGGAAGAGGAAAAGGGCAGACAATCTCCGGAGGAGGATCCCCAACTTAAGGTGACAAAGAGTCCAACTAAGGGGGAGGCCTCGGAGGGGGAAAAGCCTAAACGACCTCTGGAAGAGGATCCCCAACTTCAGGTGGCGAAGAGTCCTACCAAGGGGGAGGCCTCGGAGGAGGGAATTGCCGAAGAACAAACGTGTGTACCAATTGCCACGGTGGTTAAGAGAGGGCCCCAGATGCCTGCACAGAAAAGTCATCTGGGCCAACAACCTCTGGAAGAGGATCCCCAACTTAAAGTGACAAAGTGTCCTACCAAGAGGGAGGCCTTGGAAGAGGAAAAGGGCAAACAATCTCCGGAGGAGGATCCCCAACTGAAGGTGACAAAGAGTCCAACTAAGGGGGAGGCCTCGGAGGGGGAAATGCCCAACCAACCTCTGGAAGAGAACCCCCAACTTCAGGTGATGAAGAGTCCTACCAAGGGGGAGGCCTCGGAGGAGGAACAAGGCCAGCCGTGGATGATTGAATCCAAGAGCCCAGAACCTACAGCACCTGCAGCAGAGAGCCCGAAACGGCCTTGGGAAGAGGTCGCAATGGACTTCATCATGGAACTCCCAGACAGCAGTGGGCATAAAGTAATTTGGACGGTTATTGATTTGGTTTCAAAGCAGGCACACTTCATTGCTTGCTCAGGATTGCCATCCGCAAATGAATTAGCGAAAATGGTTGTGAAACACATTTATCGCCTGCATGGAGTACCCAAGAAGATCATTTCAGACCGCGGAGTCCAGTTCATAGCCAAGTTCTGGAGAGAGGTCCTGAGATCTATTGGGTCCACACAAGAACTGAGCTCAGAGGTTCATCCCAGCATGAACGGTGCAGCAGAGGGAGCCAATGCGGTGGTGGAACAATACATCAGGTGTTTTGTGGACTATCAGCACGACAACTGGTCGGACTTGCTACCCTTCGCCGAAGTGGCGTACAACGATGCGGTCCACAGCAGCAGAGGATTAGCGGGTTTCCAGATTACCAGTGGCATGGAAGTTGTTGCCATGCCTGAGTTGCCTAGAGAACCTCCTTCTTTCATGTCTTTGAGTGAATGGATGGACATGCTAAAGAAAGGATGGGAGAATACGAAGAAGGCTCTAGCAGTTGCGGCAGAAGCCTACCAGAAGCAAGATGATCAACGTCGCTCACTCCTAAACCCCTACCGTGTGGGGGACAATGTTTTTGTATCTACCAAATACATAAGATTAGAAATGCTTAGCAAGGAATTGGGTCCAAAATTTCTAGGTCCATTCCCAATAGTGAAGATAGTTAACTCAGTTACAGTTCAACTCAGTCTACCCAGAAGTCTAGGGGAAATTGACCCAGAATTTCATTGTAGCTTGTTGAAACCAGTAATTGGGTCTAACAGAAGAGCATCCACCCAAGCTCAATCTCCTCCTTTAGTGATAGAAGGGGAAACACAATCTGAGGTGGAAAAAATTGTAGATTTCAGGCTGAATAGGGGTTGCTTACAGTACTTAGTGCATTGGAAGGGTTACCCTTGGTCTGAAGCTAATTGGGTGAACAGTGGGAACCTGAAAGTGGAGAAGTTAGTAAAGCAATTCAATGGGAAGTTTCCCGAGAAGTCAAGGGGTTCCCCTGGGTGGAGAAGAGGTGGTTAATTTTGTTATGTTAACTTTTATGTTATTCTCTTTGCAGGAAACGTTTTTCTTTTGAGGAGAGGCCGCCTGTCAGGCCTGTAATTATATTCTTTTTAGGATCTTTGGCCTGCCACACTTTCTTATAATTTTCTATGCTGTTTCATTAGTGTAGTAGTTGGGAGGGGGGAATAGAAAGGAGTAGGATTGTAGAATGGATTGTTGACATTCTTTTGTAGAAGCCAAGGTCATCTTTTGTCTTCGCATCTCGACACCTGGCCGGAAGAAGATGGGTGTACATGCCAGCGTGGAAGATGATGATTGGAACATGTGATGGATTTGTGGGTGTGGGGAGAGATCATGAACTTTCAACTGGTTGAACTTAGAGAATGTACTTCCAGAGTTGAAATTTCCATAGCAGTACTAACATGCCTGTGGAATAAATTGCACCATTAAGGATGTTTTGCCTTGGACAATGATTTATTTCTGCATGGTATTTAGAACCCTAACACCAGAAGCCAGACCACAGCTGCATTATTAGCCACTTTAAACCCCTCCAATCCATACATGAAGCAAACTGATGCCCACCACGGAGATGTGGCACGACCACAAACGCGAAGCCAAACAACAGTAAAGCAGCTCACCAGCTCAAATCCCTCTGCAACTCAGACTAACACAAGCACAACCAGGCCCCCACCCAAACAGAACACGCCCCCATCCAATCAGAGCACAGCCAAACTCCCATCCAATCAGAGCACAGCCAAGCCCCCTACCAATCAAAATACACCTCCAACCAATCTGAATGCAGCCAAGCTCCCACCCAATCAGCACAAACCCCCACTGGCAGTTAAAAGGAGGAACCGGCTGAGATCTCACATTGCTCCTGGAAGCACCAAGCCAGAAGCACCAAGCCGGAAGCACCAGCCTGAAGATGATGAATGAGACTTCATCGAAACGTTGTGAAGATACTTCCAATTCTACGCGGGAGAAAACCCGAACAACCAAAGACATACATACAAACACCCGCGAAAACCTCAGAAAACATATATATATATATATATATATATATATATATATATATATATATATATATATATATATATATATATATATATATATATATATATATATATACACACACATATATATATATATATATATATACACACACACACACACACACACACACACACACACACACACACACACACACACACACACACACACACACACATATATATATATATATATATATATATATATATATATAATACATTAATACAAATTTATTTATTTATAAAGTTTATTGGCTGGTCATCTTACCACAGGGTAACTCTGGGTGGCTTACAATTATAAAAAATATCTAAGGTGGGTGGAGGTGGGATCTGTTTTACTCAATCAACCAACTCCACTGTGTTGCTCCCCCATTGGGGCCCCAAGTCAACTGGAAGAGGCCTAGGACAACTTGCTGCAGACAACTCACCAGTCAACTTGCCATGGCCAACTCACCACGGCCAACTCGCCATGGCCAATTCGTCGCAGGAAAACTCACTGCAGGACAATTTTAGAATAAATTTAAAAAGCATGCCAAAGGAGGAGCAAAATGAAATGTGAATGACAAAAATTAAAATAATTAAATTGAATTGCTGAATTGTCCTGTGGAGAGTTGTCTTGTGAGTTGGCCATGGCGAGTTGGCTGCAATGGATTGACCATGGCAAGATGGCCATGGCGAGTTGGCTGCAGCAAGTTGGCTGTGGCAAGTTGTCCCATTCCAAACTGGCAGAGCCAGGTCTTTAGGCCCTTACGAAAGGATAGGAGGGTTGGGGCCAACCTCACATCGGGGGACAAGATGTTCCAGAGGGCAGGTGCAACAGAAGTGAAGGCCCTTCTCCTGGACCCCACTAGCTGGAATAATTGGGCTGACGGGGCCTGCAGCATGCCTCCTCTGCCATCACAGGTGGGATGGATCAATCCCAGTGGGATGTGACGGTCTCTCAAGTAGCCTGGATCCATGCCATGAAGGGCTTTAAAGGAGATTACCAACACTTTGAATTGTACCAGGCAGCCAGTACAGCTCACGGAGCAGTGCTGTTAAATGGACCATTCTTGAGGCTCCAAGAACTGCCCACGCCGCCATAGTCTACACCAGCTGTAGTTTCCGAATACAATACAAAATATATTAATGTATTATTGGAGTCCCTGTTTTATTTTATTTGTGTTATGTCATGGAATTTTCATCAAACAAAGGAGCACAACACTGAGGAAAAATAGCCAAACTTTATTCAATGATCATTGGGTGCCTGCTTTTCAAGAAAGAGGGACCCTGAACAATAAAAAAACAGAGATTTTTGTATATTTTGGGATTGAGGGACAAGAAATGTGAAGGAGCTGATTTGTGGACATATTTTGAGCAAGTGAGATAATTGTTGAAACAAAGGAAAATGTATTTTTCTATTGTAAAGCAAAGTTGCTAAGGATTCCATTGTAAAGAGGATGGGATATCTGTGGTTTGTTACCTCCTGCTTCCTAGATGAACTTATTTTAGGTGAGGAATTTTCACTGTTTTTTTCCTGTTAAAATTAAAAGGCTAGTTCGGCAGCGGAAACATAGCCATGTTTTAGTTACACATTAGCCTGGGGCTGGTCTAGTTTACATATGCAAGTGAGGGGGGCGGGGGGAAGCAAGGACAGCAGAGGGAAACGGTGAAAGAGTTTGCAACAGGAGAGGTGCGGGGAGCAGAGGTGGTATTCAGCAGTTTCTGACCAGTTCTGGAGAACCGGTAGTGGAAATTTTGAGCAGTTCGGAGAACCGGTAAATACTACCTCTGACTGGCCCCGCCCCCATCTATTCTCTGCCTCCCGAGTCCCAGCTGATCGGGAGGGAATTGGGATTTTGCAGTAACCTTACCTTGGAGTGGGGAGGGAATGGAGATTTTATAGTATCCTTCCCCTGGAGTGGGGTGTGAATGGAGATTTTACAGTATCCTTCCCCTGCCACGCCCACCAAGCCACATCACGCCCACCAAGCCACGCCCACACAACCAGTAGTAAAAAATGTTGCATCCCACCACTGGGTGGGAGGCAGAAAGGAGAAACAAAGAAAAAAAGGGGAGAGTTTGGAAAAGAGTTTGCAGGTTTATTTTATTATTTATCAGAGTTATTTTTAGACTGTTTTAGTCGGTGTGCTTTTATGTTTTATCTGTTTTTAGATTTTTTGGGTTCTGTATACTATCCAGAGTGCATTGGAGTTTGGGTAGCTGTAACAAATTTGAAAAAAGAAATAATTTTCTGTTTTACACGTTTAAGTTAAAAACTTACCATGTGTCTACGAAGTATTGTTTGACTCTTCATATATTTGAGGCAGAATTCACACATGTAGAGGCGCCCAAGCCGGGCATACTCCTCTGGGTAGGGAGAATGGTACCAGGTGTCCAGTTCATAGCGGCCGAAAGCAATTGTTTTGATCATGTTACTGCCTTCAGTGATTTGGCCCTGAAGTCGCAACTTTTCCTAGTTACAGAAATAATGGCTCGTTTATTGAAAAGAAAAGATAAAATTATTTAAGCCACTGTAAAATCTTATAATTATGCCAGAAAATTCACTACAGTTCATATTAAACCCTCAGAAAAGCTGTAGTAAGATACTTCCTAGGTAACTGCTTATTTTACATTGCCATTAGATATACAAACTTCTGGTTTTATCTCTTCCCAAGAATGTTTGAGCAGTCAACCCCCCTCCTCCCTTTTTTTTAAAGCAGCGAGACACTTATATTGTGTAACTGTCCCCAAAATCCAAAGGGCATTAAGTTTAACGCACTGCAATGCACTTCCCACAGTGGTTTTGGAGGACTGATACAAAAAAATACCATATGAGCTGAGATTGTGCCCCTGTGGACAAGGGGCTATCAAAAATACAGCTCATGTGTCTTCTATAAGGACTCATGGACCCACTTTATAACACCTCACCTGATAAAATACCCAGGAAACACTGATCTCTTCTATGTACAACTGCTGTTATCAGATCAGTATGAAGCAGTTTCTTTGAACGTAGCCAAATGTTGTTATATAGTATGCAAAATTAGGCAGACTCTCACTGCCCACTGATAATTCACCATTAATTGTAATATATTACTTTGTCTGTTTTTTATTTTTATTTTATTATTATTGTTTTTATTTGTAATGGTGGTCTGTGACTGTAATAGAAATTGATTGATAGACTTCCTGTTTTATAATCAAGAGAAAAGTGAACCTATTAGGATTGCTCCAGAAAATTTTGGTCCTATTGAAATGTGGGATTGAGGTAACAACTAACATGCAATCGTATCAGACGAACACAGAATTACAAGCTGCATTAATTTAAACATGGTTTATGAGTTTGCAGCTCAGCACAGCACAATGCTATCATATTCAATGAACCATTTATTTATTGACCACCCATCTTACCACAGGGTAACTCTGGGTGGCTTATAATATTAAAAAGATAAAATTATATACAACTTACACACAATAAACACAAACAGTGTATGTGTATTGTATTAACACACAATAAATAGTGGGACATTATGCCAATGTGCCTAGGCTTCACTGATCATATGCAGTTATATGGAAGAGGCAAGGACCAGTTTTGCCCTATTTATTATTCATTAGATGTAGGTAGTCTGATGTTATTTATTTTATTTATTTATTTTGGAAAATGTATATTGCCACCTATTCGCCCATGGCAACTCAAGGTGGCTTACACGAATATAAAAACATCATATAAAAATAAAATAAGAAAATAAGGAAAACTAATAAATTAATAAAATAGTAGCCCCCACCCCCATCCTGGCAACAACACATATTCATACAAGTCATTTAATGGGCTCCTTCCTGCTCTGGGTTCCCCAGGTCCACTGGCAGAACCATGTCTTCAGCGCCTTCTGGAAAAGTGTTAGAGTGGGGGCCAATCTAATCTCTGGGTGATAACCCCCCGAAACGGTGACATCATCAAACACCATCTCAGGGTTGCCATACCTGTGGGGGAGGGACCCCTAGCTTGGAAGGTAGGTGGTGGGGTGCACGCATCATGGACGTCGGAGGCGGTGAGCAGCACAAGCACGGCAGAGCCAACAATCAGCCAATGAACAGCTGATTCCACCTGCCTGAGGCCGACAATCAGCTGATCATGGATGCCTGCAGGCTGGTCGAAGAACAGTTGATCGAGATGACTGGATGGTTGGCTGATCCAGTGGCAGAAGGGTGGGGTTCCAGCCTTCAAAGGGCGCTGAGAGGCGGAGGCTCCCAGCACTAACTTTTTTCCTGTACTCATTGCAATGGAACTCACTGTGTGCTGAGATTCCGGCTCAATAAACCAATGGGGAAAACACAGCTAGTGGCGTCCTGATTTTGGTTTGGGTCTGAAGCTCAGACCTTTGAGACTGGGAAATGATGTTCCAGAGAGAGGGAGCCACCATGGAGAAGGTCCTTCTTCTTGGTCCCACCAGATGGGACCCGCAACATTCCTTGCCTTCCCCATCTAGTGGGTAGGGCAGATGTGACCGGCAATAGACGGTCCCTCAGATAACTTGGACCCAAGCCATGAAGGGCTTTAAAGGTGACAACCAGCATCTTGAATTGTACCCGGAAGCAAACTGGCAACCAATGCAGTTCCCGCAGGAGAGGTGAAACATGTCCATACTGAGGTCTGCACAAAACCATGTGGGCCGCTGCATTTTGCTAGGGCATGAGTGACCGTGAGAAGGGATTGCTGGTCCAGCAAAGGGCATAACTGGTGCACAACCCGCAGTTGCGCAAAGGCCCTCCTGGCCATGACTGCCACCTGCTCTTTGAGCAGGAGTCACGAGTCCAGGAGAACGACCGTTGACTTACCTGAACGGTCCTTCTATGTGCGCTGCGAGGGGAATCCAAGCATGGGTTAACTTTGTTCATTAGCCTAGAGACTGAGTTATGTAAATTAGATGACCACGCCTCCTCTGCCTGGAAGATTCAGTTTTGTACGAAGGACAGCCGTTGGAGATGCGAGTCAAGGTCAATCACGACTGCAGTCAGTAGGTATCAATAAGTCACGTCCAGAATAAAGTCACGTCCAGAATAAGAGTAGTCAGGAATCAGAGTTCAAGGAAGACCCGGACCAGCCCAAACTGCGGGTGGGATTGGATTCCCCTCGCAGCGCACATAGAAGGACCGTTCAGGTAAGTCAACGGTTGTTCTCCTGTGCGCTGCTTGGGGAATCCAAGCATGGGACATGCCAGAGCAGTAGACCTAAGGGCGGGAAGCAGGCTGGTCAGGGCCCGCAGAGGAGGCGAGCACCTGTTGCAGCACACGCCGCCCAAAGGATGCTTCGGCTGAAGCGTATGAGTCCACTTTGTAGTGTCTAATGAATGGAGATGGTGACGACCAAGTGGCCGCTCTGCAAATGTCCTCAACCGAAGCCTGAGTGGCCCAGGCCGCTGTTGTAGCTGCGCTCCTGGTGGAGTGAGGAGTAATACGCCTGGGAGCCGGCCGGGATTGAGAGTCATAAGCGAGCGCAATGCATGCCTTTAGCCAATGCCCGATGGTGTTGGGCGAGACTTTCTGTCCCATGGAGGAAGGTTGGAAAGAGACAAAAAGTGCCTCTGACTTGCGAAATACTGCCGTGCGCTTCACATAGCGGCGAAGGGTTCTCCGAACATCCAGGTGATGCCACTGCCGCTCCTGTGGATGGGAGGGATGCGGACAAAAGTCTGGGAGAATAAGCTCCTGTGCCCTGTGAAACAAGGTATTGACCTTGGGCAGGAAGGACGGATCCAAACGGAGGACCACTCTGTTGGGGTGGAAAATGCATAGGTCAGGCCGAATTGAGAGAGCGGCTAGTTCTGAGACTCTCCTGGCAGACGTAATGGCCACCAGGAATGCCGTCTTAAGTGTGAGTAGGCGGAGGCTGATAGAGCGGATGGGCTCAAAGGGTGAGGATGTAAGCGCCCTGAGCACCAACGGGAGGTCCCAGGTAAAATAACGGTGGACAGTCTGAGGCCGAATGTTTGCAGCGCCCTTGAGAAAGGCCTTGACCCGTGCGTGTTGAGTCAAAGAGCGGGCCCGACCGCCACTAAGGACTGTGGACAGGGCGGCGACCTGACGGCGTAGAGTGTTGGGTGCCAATCCCTTCTCTAGGCCCGTTTGCAAGAATTCAAGTACCTGTGGAACCAACGCTCTGACCGGAGTGATGGAATTGCCACGGCACCACCTGCAGAAGGCCTGCCATGTGGCCTCGTAAATACGAGTGGTGGAAGGCCTGCGGGCCGCTTGAATGGTGTCGATAACTCTGTTGGAGAAATGAAGGCCGGTTAACATAGCCTGCTCACGTGCCACACAGCTAACTGCAACAGCTGGGGGTGCGGATGGATGAGAGCCCCCTGGTTGAGCTGGATCTGGTTGTCTGGGATGCGCCAGGGGCGGCCGATTGACAGATGGACGAGATCGGCGTACCAGGGACGGCGAGGCCACATCGGCGCCACTAGTAGGACTTCCGCTTGTTCCGAGATTATTTTCTGGATGACCAGTGGAAGAATCGGTAGAGGCGGGAATGCGTACAGGAGACCGGGCAGCCAGGGGCTGCGTAGAGCATCCGTGCCCTCTGCCCCCTGAGTCCGGAACCTGGTGTAGAAGCGAGATGTCTGGGCATTGCAGGGCTGGGCAAAAAGATCCACCTCCGGTGTGCCGAATCGGTGAGCTAGCTCCCGGAAGAGGGTGGGGTGTAGCTGCCATTCTGCCTGGTCGACCGTTGATCGGCTCAACCAATCCGCCTGCGTATTGGAGTCGCCCGAAATGTGCTCCGCCTTCAGTGACAGTAGTCTGGCTTCCGCCCAATGATGTAACCTCTCCGCCTCCATCATGAGGGCCTTGGAGCGGGTGCCCCCCTGGCGATTTATGTGGGCCTTGGAGGCCGCATTGTCCGTCAGGACTAGTATGTGGTTGTGTGACACAATGTCCCTGAATTCCAGTAGGACTAACCGAATGGCCCGCAACTCTAGCCAGTTGATGCTGTTGTTGAGTTCCTGGCTCGACCATCGGCCCTGCGCTACACGATCCAAGACATGAGCTCCCCACCCATAAAGACTGGCATCTGTTGTCACCTGGATGCGGTCTGGCTCCTTGAATGGACTCCCCCTGAGGAGTTTGGAGGAAGTCCACCACCGGAGGGACCGGAGTGGCTTGGGTGGTAAGCGCACCTTGGTCTGGGTGTGACTTGTGTGAGCTCTCTGGAAGGGTAGCAGGAACCACTGGAGAGGGCGAGAGTGGAATCGGGCCCAGGGGACCACATCGATGCACGATATCATCTTCCCAAGTAATTGGGAGAGAGTGGCCAGAGGTATGAGTCTTTGAGATGATATGCGACTCACCAGAGCGTGGATACTCTGCCGTCTGTCCTGGGACAGGAACACTTCGCACGTCCTGGAGTTGATGATCGTGCCCAGGTGAAGCAACGACGTGGTTGGTTGCAGGTGGCTTTTGGCGAGGTTCAGGAGGAGGAGGAGCTTCCGGTGATGGCGGTCACCTCCTGAGCTCCGGAGAACGCCGCGGAGCTCCCCGATGGGTTAGGACTGCTACCGGGCCTCATGTCATCGGAGGCCCGAGGGTCTGATAGCCTGTCCACCCTGGCTTGTTTTGAGCCCGTTTTGGGCTGCCAGGGTGGTCGGAGTAGTCCGGAGTCTGGCGGAGAGTGCGGAGAGCGCGGAAGGAAGGCTGTTTAGAGCGAGGAGAAGGCGGGGCTGCAATGGCGGCAACAGCGATAGCAGCGATAACAGCAGCACGGAGCGGAACAGCAGCTCGGAGCGGAACGCAGCGTGGTGGACTGCGGGTTGCCCCAGGGCGAATGATGCAAGGTGAAAAAGATACTGGCATGAATAGCGCTGGGGAGAATAACAACAAAATAATAACAACTAAAAAAGGACGGATGGGTGTGAGGCTTGAGGCGCAAGAGATTTGCATCGCTGCTGGCAACTGGCCTAAGACCGGGGAGGAGAATAAAGAGACCAAGATATGGCTAGGAGTTGGTGAGTTAGCCAGGAGAGACCAATTGGAGGCGGCTATGGCGACGGGTGAGGGAAAGGAAGGTCGCCATTTCCTGGACTTCTGCTTTTTCTATCATACTCTGGCTGCTCCCAACGTTCCTATGCCCCCCCCCAGGCCCTGCCAACGCCAGCAGGGGACACCAAATTCGAACTATAAATTTCTGTGGACCTCTAGGAAGGAACCATCCTGAACCAGTTCGAACAGTTTCCCACTTCTGGGTCATCCTGCCATGGAACATCTTGAACACCTTGAACAATCTCTCACCTTGTGGTCATTTTCGTCGTTTTATACAATTTTATGAAATTAAGGGTATTCGATCATTCCCACCCCCTTCTTCTCTATCTAGATATTTTTAACATCTCCTTCCTCCCTCTAAGACCCCGACTCATTAGCCATCAACTTTTATTAACTTTTAACAACTTTCTATCAACCTTTATTAGCATCCTGATTCCATTGGACTTTTAACGAACTATTTATTCGAGGTTGGACCTGCTCCGCCTGCGGGAGGCCCCTCTCTCGCAGGTGTGGCCCTTGGCTCTCTCAAGGGCCTGCCTTGATGACGGGTTTGCGAACCCCGAGAGGTGGAAGAAACGGAGGCTGAGGGGCTTTTTAATTAAATGTTTTTTAAAAGTTGTAAGGGGTTATAAGGATGGGGGGGGAGGGGTTGTAGGGATGGGGGGGGGAACTGGTTAGGAGGGATGGAAGAGCCAGGCACCTAGGTGTGGTCGAAAGAGGAGGGAGCGGAGTGGGGGAGGAGAGGGAAGAAAGCATTCCTGTGCAGGGCACCTTAATACCAACGGTCGTGGGGAGGGGCAGGTGCGAGGACAGTTTAAGAGCACGTAGTCGGTTGGGAGACCGGGGTTTTTGGTCACTCCCGGTCGTTTGTACCAACCCCTGCATACTAGGTGGTCAGGATCGACAGACCCAAGGCCTGAGACTGCTGTTATGCAATGCGAGGTCCGTTGTCAATAAGGCCCCCCTCATTCACGATCTAATTTTGGAGGGGGACCCGGACCTCGCCGGAATAACCGAGACCTGGTTGGGCCACGAGGGAGGTCTACCCCTTGTGGAAATGTGCCCTCCAGGTTATCGAGCATTTCACCAGCCTCGGGCCCAGGGAAGGGGCGGTGGGGTAGCAGTGATTATCCGGGAAGACTTAGAGCCGAGAGAGTTCACTGTGCCGCAGACATCCGGGTGTGAGTCCCTCGTCGTGAGATGGGGCCCAGGGAGGCAGTTGGGCCTGCTGATAGTATACCTGGCTCCTCGCTATACTTCAGCGGCCCTGCCCGAACTCCTTGAGCTGATCTCATCGGTGGCGGTTGAGACCCCCAAACTTTTAGTGATGGGGGATTTTAACCTGCCGTCGATGGGAGAAGCGTCTGAGGGGGTTCGGGAGTTCATGGCTTCCATGACAGCCATGGACCTGACCCAGTTAATTCAGGGCCCTACTCACGAGGGAGGCCACACCCTGGACCTTGTTTTTGTCTCTGGCCAGTGGACGAGTGATCTGGGAATAGGGGATCTAGACACTATTCCCCTGTCATGGTCGGATCACTCACTTCTCCGGCTGGACTTCCCTGGTGCTACCCCCCGCCGCGAGGAGGCGGAACTGGAAGGTATTAGATGGTTCCGCCCCAAGCGCCTGATGGAACCGGATAGGTTCCAGACGGAGCTTGGGCCACCTCCTGCGGACCTGACCCGCCCCTGAGTGGAGGACCTGGTAGTCGCATGGAATAGCGCGACTACCGGGGCCCTAGACCGGGTGGCGCCTTTGCGGCCTCTCCTGCGGCGACGAACCACCCTGGCACCTTGGTTTAACGAGGAGCTAAGGGTGATGAAACGCCACAAGAGACGCCTAGAGAGTCGTTGGAGATCCTCCCGTTCCGAATTTGACCGAGCACAGGCACGAGCCTATTTGAAGACGTACCTTGTGGCATTAAGAGCGGCCAAACGTCAACATTGCGCCGCTCTTATTGCGTCTGCAGATAACCGCCCTGCCGCCCTGTTTCGGGTGACCCGTTCCCTCTTGTTTGAGAGACCACGGGAAGCCCCACTGCAGGGCAGAGCAGAGGAGTTTGGGAATTATCTACAGGACAAAGTCGCTCAAATCCGGATGGGATGGACCCCTTTCAGTGGTTCAGTAGAGACGTCCGCTGCGAGTCTTGAGGGACCGCTTTGGGAGGAGTTTGACTCGGTTGCCATCGAGGATTTGGACAGGTTGCGTGGACGTCTGCGACCCACCACATGTTTATTGGACCCGTGTCCCTCCTGGCTTGTACTGGCATCCTGGGAGGTTACGCACGACTGGCTCCTGGGCCTGGTGAACGCCTCGTTGGGTGAGGGGTCTCTACCGGCCGCCTTGAAAGAGGCGGTGGTGAGGCCCCTGCTCAAGAAGCCTTCCCTGGACCCAACGGACCTAGTCAATTATCGTCCAGTCTCCAACCTTCCTTTTTTAGCGAAGGTTGTAGAGAGTGTGGTAGCACAGCAGTTCCCACGTCACCTGGAGGAAAATGATTATCTAGACCCGCGCCAGTCCGGCTTCCGACCCGGGCACAGCACGGAGACGGCCTTGGTCGCATTGGTTGATGATCTCTGGAGGGCCAGAGATAGGGGTTGTTCCTCTATCCTGGTCCTATTAGATCTCTCGGCGGCGTTCGATACCATCGACCATGGTATCCTGTTGCACCGGCTAGAGGGGCTGGGAGTCAGGGGCACCGTTTTACGGTGGTTTGGCTCCTACCTCTCTGGTCGGACGCAACGTGTGTTGACAGGGGAGCAGAGTTCGACCCGGAGGCCACTCACATGTGGAGTGCCACAGGGATCGGTGCTCTCGCCTCTCCTGTTCAACACATATATGAAACCGTTGGGCGAGATCATCCGTGGTTTTGGAGTGGGATATCATCTGTATGCTGATGACACTCAGCTATACATTTCCACTCCGAACCACCCCAATGAGGCCGTCGAAATGATGTCCCGGTGTCTGGAGGCCGTACGGGTCTGGATGGATGGCAACTGACTAAAACTCAACCCTTCCAAGACGGAGTGGCTGTGGCTTCCGGCCTCCCGGTTCAACCAGGTGCTTCCATCTCTGGCCATCGGGGGCGTCCAACTAGCCCCCATGGAACAGGTGCGCAATTTGGGCGTCCTCCTGGATGCCCGGCTGTCCATGGACAACCATGTAACAGCCGTGGCAAGGGGGGCGTTCCATCAGGTCCGCCTGATGCGCCAATTGCGCCCCTTATTGGACCGGGATGCCCTACGCACAGTCACCCATGCGCTAGTGACGTCTCGCCTGGATTACTGCAATGCTCTCTACATGGGGCTTCCCTTGAGATGCACTCGGAGACTACAGTTGGTCCAGAACGCGGCCGCGCGGGTGATTATGGGGAGGACTAGATACTCCCCTGTAACACCTCTCCTGCGCGAGCTGCACTGGCTGCCTGTGGTCTACCGAGTGCGTTTCAAGGTTTTGATTATGATCTTTAAAGCGCTCCATGGCACAGGGCCTAGTTATATGCAGGATCGCATCCTGCCCCACACATCCCTACGACCAATTCGCGCACACAGAGAGGGACTTCTCCGGGTGCCGTCCGCCAAACAGTGTCGGGGGGCGACACCCAGGAGCAGAGCCTTCTCTGTGATGGGCCCAGCCCTGTGGAATGACCTCCCCCGCGACATCAGGATTACTTCCGACCTCCGCTCCTTCCGTGTACAGCTGAAGACCCACCTCTTTCAATTATCCGGCCTGGCTCAATCGCAATCGTAATCTTCCCATTCCTCCAAACTGTTTTTAAACTGTCCGTAAATATTAATTTTTTGGGTTTTTACAATTGGGGTATTTTAAAGCTGATTTTTAACTGTCTATTGATGTAATTTGTTTCCTCCTCCGTGTATGTATGTGTGTTGTATATGTATGTACGTTTGGTGTTGTTGTTTTATGCTCCATTGTACGCCGCCCCGAGTCCTACCTGGAAAGGGAGCGGCTAATAAATCCAAATTTATTATTATTATTATTATTAAACCCGTGGCATCGCAGAGTGTCCATCGTGACCTCCAGGTCCTGTACCGCCTGGGCATGCGTTGTTGAAAGAAGCAGGATATCGTCCAGATAACAGTTGACCCGTATGGGAACTGTACGAAGCGAGGCCGCCACAACTGCGAGGAGTTTGGTAAACGTGCGAGGGGCCGATGATAGGCCGAAGGGCAGGGCCCGATATTGGAAATGGCGGCCTGCATAGTGGAAACGTAGAAACCTCCTGTGGGCCTGATGGATCGGGACATGGAGGTACGCTTCCTTTATATCGACCGATGTCATCAGGTCGCCCCGGCGTATGGATGCTAAGATGCTCTTGAGGGATTGCATCTTGAATTTTTGGTATTTTATGAACAGATTGAGCCGTTTCAAGTCGAGGATGGCCCGCCATCCTCCTGAGCTTTTGGGGACTAGAAACAAGATGGAATAAAATCCTAGCCCCTCCTGCCCTTTTGGAACCTGTTCTATTGCCTCGATGGATAGGAGGTGTTGTATTTCTGCGTCCATGAGACGTCTTTTCTCCTGACACCTGGGTACAGGGCAACGGATAAAGCGTCTTGGGGGGAGGGACAGAAACTCCAGAGTGAGGCCCTGCCTCACTACTTGAAGGGCCCAGGCGTCGGATGTGGTCTCCGCCCATTGATGAGCGTAGGCCAGAAGCCGAGCGCCTATGGCCCCTTCCCTGTGGGAGTCACCGGTACCTCCAAAAGGACCGGTTGCCGCCCCCACGAAATGGCCGCCTGGTCTGAGCCTGTGGTTGGGACTGCTGGCGGCCTCTATCCCTAGATCCGAAACGGTCCTGGCTCCTATCCTGAGATTGGTTAAAATTCCTGTTATACTGGGGAACGTATGGAGTGGTCGTAAAACCGGAGTCCCCTGCCCTGAAGCTTTGGCGTCTATTATATGGTTGCTGTCTCCTGTCATTGCGTCTGGCAGTGGAAGGGAGGACCTTACGCTTGTCCCTAGTCTCGATAAGGATAGGGTCAAGGACTGAACCAAACAGGGCCTCACCCTTGAAAGGCGTGGAAGCCAGGCGCCACTTCGAACGTACGTCCGCCTGCCAATGACGAAGCCATAGTAGGCGACGAGATGCTACATTAGAAACTACGGCTCGGGATGCAAATTTGGCCGCATTGAGAGTGGCATCTGCTGAAAATTCCAGGGCCGCCATTAATTTTGTGACGTCCTGGTGCAGTCTCATGTCTTCAGGGGCAAGCCTAGCCTGCAACTGCCTGAGCCAGACCAAAGATGTTTGGTTGAAGAAAGACGCTGCAGAAGCGGCGCGTAGGGCCCAGGCCGCGGCTTGATGTGTTTTACGAATGACCATTTCGGCCTTGCGGTCCTCAGCTTTCAATCCCTCAGAAATCTCTGAAGGAATGAGTGCTGGGGAAGCCAGAACCGCAATGGGTGCATCCACGGAAGGAAATTGAAGGATCTTTTCCAATTCCGGGGTGGAGATGTATAATTTTTTGTCCCCATTGCTAGGGGGGGCTACAGCCGTAGGTTGCGCCCACTGCTTCTGAATAACGTCGCTAAAGAGTTTGGGAAAGGGAATGACTTCCTGTTCCGAGACCTGTTCTGCAAACAGGCGCTTAGTGGCATCCAATCCCACAGCTGTACTATCCTGGGTGGTGGGGCCACCCATGTTAGTGGTAGCCTTGGCCTTAAATAATAAAGATTTAAACAAGGTTGGGCGAAATAACCTTGAGGAAGGTTGGTCCAATGGTATGCCCTCATCATCGGATAATTCAATATCCAACACCTCGCCCTCCTCCACCAAGGCCAATTCCTCACTGTAGTCGGAGGGTAAGGGCGAGGAGGGTTGGGCCTGGGAAGTAGAAAAATCCCTAGGCGCTATTGGAACCCTGGGGGTGTTGGTTCTACGATGCAACTCTGCATCCACACCTTTTGAGATGGCATCAGAAATCATACGGTAAAGATCTGGGGGAAGGCCCAGTTCCTGGCCCTCCGCAGGCCTGAGGCCTGCAGCCGTGGGTGTAAAGGTTGCAGAAGGCCCAGCGCTGGATTGGGCCGAAGCCATGCCCTCTTCTGGTAAAATCGGGGGAGAATGGGCCCCCAATTCCCCCTCCTCAGATGCCAGGGCCTGTGGTAAGGGGAGGTCCGGAGACCAGCCCCGATTGCCAGGCGAATGCGGGGGGGAGCGCGAGGTAGGCCCCTGAGGGGCTAGCATCGGAGGCGAGGCATTGACCACCCTGGGGACCCTGGATGTTGTCCTAGGGTGTCCCTGCGCCTATAGGCCCTGTCCGGGGCCGCAGATGAGGCCCAGGAAGCATGGGTGGAGGCCCTGGTTGTGGCTCTACCCACCCTGGAGGGAACATCCGCCTCGGATTCAGATCGGGCCACATTGGTGGTGTTTACAATACCTCCCGAATTAGTGGATTCTGCCATACTAAAGCCGAATGAAATGAAAGGCTCAATCTCCTCACAAAAAACCTTAGCGAAGGCAAGTAGTAGTACTGAGAAGCAGCTGCAACGATCTATCTCTAGCCGAGCGAACCAGGCAAGTGAGAGAAATGGGAGAGAGCCGTTGACGCAGCGTCGCTTATTAGGCGGGAAAGGAGGCTCCGCCTTCCTTTCCCCCTGTAAAAGCGCACGAAGAAGGCAAACAAAATGGCGCCCGCTACTTAGGCGGGACTTTTAAATATGCGGCTTGACTGCAGCGCTCTGTAAACAGAAGCGGAGAGCAGCGAAATTCACCAGGCAACGATGGCAACGGGCTCGGGAGAAAGATCTCACTTCGCAAAGTGGATCGCTCCCGTAAAGGCGCGGCACGGAGCGGCGAACCGACCCCTGGGCGCGGCAATGCGGCTAAAGAGGCGGCGAACCAGCCTCTATTACAGCCGGAGGAGTTAACAGCGTTTTCTTGCTGTGCGAACTTTGCCGGTAAGATCAAACGGCGAGCGTCTTGTGCTGGGCTGCTGAATGCACGCTCCGTTCTATTTCCAAGGGATCTAAGAGTAAATCCAGGCTTGGAGGAATCCAAATTTTTAGTTACCTTTGTCAATTAGTCTAGAGAGATTAGAATTGCGTCTCTTCAGCCTGGACTGAGTTAACTGAATCTTCCAGGCAGAGGAGGCGTGGTCATCTAATTTACATAACTCAGTCTCTAGGCTCATGGACAAAGTTAACCCATGCTTGGATTCCCCAAGCAGCGCACAGGAGAACCCCCATATTACACATAGTGTCTGTTTGGGGCAGTGCCACCCCATCCAAGGCCAAAGGTGGCAATTCTCCATGGGCCAAAGAACCCCAAACCCAGAGACTCTCGGTCTTGCAAGGGTTTAATTTCAACCGATTGCTCCCCATCCAGCCCCTAACAGCCTCCAGGTACTATGAGAGGGAGGTCGCGGCATTGCTTAACTCACCATGGGCTGAGACATACAGCTGAGTTACAAGATAGTAGAGAAAGAGGAGGATTTGGACTTCCCGATTGGGAGCTTTATTACCAAGCAGCAGCTCTCACCTGGATAAGGGACTGGATCAATCTAAAAAACAGAAGATTACTAACAATAGAAGGTTATAATTTGGAACTGGGTTGGCACGCCTTTATCTGGGATGGGAAAGACAAAACCCATAGCTATTTCTAAAAACATTTAATTAGAAAAGCTCTACTACAAATATGGTTAAAAATAAAAAAAAACACTACAACAAAATCCCAATCTGGCTATCCACCATGGAAGCTCTGATATAAGATATAAAGACATATTAGACAACCAAGAAAGACTAAAAACAAGGCAAGAATTGAAAGACGAGGGAATAGATATAGGCTGGTGGCCCTACTTACAAATACAGGCAAGGTATAAAAAAGACAGGGAAAGGGATGGATTCTATAAGGAGCCGCAAGAGCTGGATAAAATTCTACAGGGAACCGAAGAAAAATTGATTAAAAATATATCACTATCTATTAAAATTTAAAATGGAAGAAGAAAACGTGAAAGAAACTATGATAACATGGTTTTTGACATGGATTTGTCCATGTCCATGTTTTTGACATGGATTTGTCAAAAACAGATCATGCCAGACTAATCTTATTGCATTCTTTGATAATGTGACAAAATTAGTGGACCAGAAGAATGCCCTTGATATAGTTTACTTGGACTTCAGTAAGGCTTTTGATAAGGTAGACCATAACCTACTACTAGATAAAGTAGAAGAATGTGGGTTAGGCAGCATCACCACCAGATGGATTCGTAACTGGCTGACCAACCGCACTCAGCGTGTAGTTCTGAATGGAACTGCATCTGCATGGAGGGAAGTATGCAGTGGAGTACCCCAAGGCTCTGTTTTAGGCCCAGTACTCTTCAACATCTTCATCAATGATTTGGATGAGGGAATAAATGGGGAACTCATCAAATTTGCAGATGACACCAAGCTGGCAGGAATAGCCAACACTCCAGAAGATAGGCTTAAGATACAGAAGGATCTTGACAAACTTGAACATTGGGCACTATCTAATAAAATGAAATTCAATGGTGAAAAGAGTAAGGTTCTACATTTAGGCAACAAAAATGGAATGCACAGGTACAGTATAGGTGATACCTTGCTCAGTATTAGTAACTGTGAAAGGGATCTTGGAGTCCTAGTGGACAACCATTTAAATATGAGCCAGCAGTGTGCAGCAGCTGCCAAAAAAGCCAACACAGTCCTAGGCTGCATCAACAGAGGGATAGAATCAAGAGCACGTGAAGTGTTAATACCACTTTATAATGCCTTGGTAAGGCCACACTTGGAATACTGCATTCAGTTCTGGTCGCCACGATGTAAAAAAGATGTGGAGACTCTAGAAAGAGTGCAGAGAAGAGCAACAAAGATGATTAGGGGACTGGAGACTAAAACATATGAAGAACGGTTGCAGAAACTGGGTATGTTTAGCTTAAGAAAAAGAAGGACTAGGGGAGACATGATAGCAGTGTTCCAATATCTCAGAGGTTGCCACAAAGAAGAGGGAGTCAAACTATTCTCCAAGGCACCTGAGGGTAGAACAAGAAGCAATGGGTGGAAACTAATCAAGGAGAGAAGCAACTTAGAACTGAGGGGAAATTTCCTGACAGTTAGAACAATTAATCAGTGGAACAGCTTGCCTCTAGAAGTTGTGAATGCCCCAACACTGGAAGTCTTTAAGAAGATGTTGGATAGCCATTTGTCTGAAACGGTATAGGGTTTCCTGCCTAGGCAGGGGGTTGGACTAGAAGACCTCCAAGGTCCCTTCTAACTCTACTATTGTATTGTATTGTATGGGCGATAAATTTTTTGTATAGCATAGAATTGGCGGAATGGGAAAAAAATTGGGAAATAAATTACAAACTAACGATGGCAACGGCATATAGAGAGAACATGTACAAGATGTTCTACAGATGGCATCTTTGACCAGCAAGAATTGTGAAAATGTTCCCGGAGTGCTCACCTATCTGTTGGAAATACAACCAACAACATGGAACATACTACCATATGTGGTGGACATGCACATCTGCAAAAAAATATTGGAAAAAAATAAAAGATTGGCTAGCGGAGATTACTACACACAAAATTGCACTAAAACCTGAATTATTTTTGTTAGGAATTATAAAAGGAAATTATGAAAAAAATATTAGATACTTAATTCTACACATAATTACGGCAGCGAGAATTACATTCGCACAAAATTGGAAAAATAATTATACACCAACAGAAGAAAATGTAATAAAAAAAAATATTGGAATGAGCAGAGTTAGATAGGCTCACGAAAGAACTAAAAGAGAAAGAAGAATCTGAATATTACTCCGTATGGGATTTATTGTTTAATTGGCTAGAGGAAAGGGGGGTGGGGGAAGCAGGAAAGCGAAAAAGAAAGGAAGAAAGATCAACAAATCAATAGAGAACTACAAAACCGGAAAATGATTAAAAGATAGAAATATGAGATAGATTGTAGCAAATAAATATTAAACAAAATGACGTAAATGTAGTAAAGACTGTTATATATAGAATATATAGAATATTATATATAGAATGAAAAAAATGTATGAAATAATATAAATGCACAAATATATAAAGTTATAGTTATAAAAGATTTATTTGTATAAACAAAAGAATCACAACAGATATGTAAAAAAAATGTAAAGTGTTGCAAAGATGTGAAGTTTGTACAAACAAAATAAAAAAAAAAAGAGAGAGGGAGGTCATGGCATCGCTTAACTCACCACGGGCTGAGACATACAGCTGAGTAACTGATGATACATATCTCAGTCCATGGTGATGGATGATCTCACCCAACGGCTTCATGTAAATGTTAAATAGGAGCAGAGAGAGTACTGAGCCCTGTGGGACCCCGCAAAGCAGTGGGCAAGGGCTGGACCCTTTCTATGAACACTGACTGAGAGCGGCTACAGAGGAAGCAAGTGAACCAGGATTGCACAGAGCCCCCCACCCCCATCCCCGAAGCCACTCCAGAAGGATACCATGGTCAATATCGAAAGTAGAGGTCAAGTAGAGCAAGGATGGATGCACTACCCCCATCCCACTCCTGCCAGAGATCATCAAAAAGCGCAACCAATGCTGCTTCTGTCCCACATCCAGGCCTGAATACTGACTGGTAGGGGTCTAGATAATCTGTTTCATCCAGAAACCTCTGGAACTGCCATGCAACCACCACCTCAACCACCTTCCCCAAAAAGGGAACATTGGACACAGGTCAGAAATTATCCAACAAGGTGGAATCCAGCAATGGCTTCTTGAGAAGAGGGCGGAACACAGTCTCCTTAAAGTGCTGGGGCACTACCCCTCCTGTAGAGAAGCATTAATCACTGCCAGAGTCCACCCGCCTGTCACCTCCCGGGTGTTGTGGTCTGCCAGCAGCCTGCGGAGCTGGCAGCAGAGTCAGACAGTGAGGCAGTTGGGGAGGAACATGGGCCAGTCTTGGAGTCTGGGAAAGGCTCAGACGAGGGCTCTGCGTCAGAGGCAGAGAGGGGGCCAGGGCCATCTGGTAGTTACGTGCTGTCTCCGGAGCCTGACATCAGTGAGGCAGAAGAACAGTGTGAGCCTGTTCTCAGTGTGCACATGCGCAGAGATGCCAGAAGGCAAGAACAGTTAAGACAAAAAGGGTGACTCGGGAGTAAGGCTTGGAGATGATTGGCCCCTCCCATAAGACATAAAAGAGAAGTGAACTGGACATGAGCCTTTGCAGGAAGCAATTAGTTCATCTAGTTTGTTCAAGCTCTGAGAAGTCCTGTTTGATTCTGTGCTCCGTTTGGCCTTGCAAAACTAATTGGCAATTAGGTCTCTGGCACCATTTCAAGGGAGATAAAGGTGGGTGCTTATCAACATTGCCCTGAAAAGACTGCGGCAACTCAAGCAGACATCCGTTAGACTCTTTACAGACTGTTTATGAATCATTATGGGCTGTGAATGAACAAAATTCACAGCCGTTTAAATAAAAAGAGGGTTTTTGTGACTAAGTTTGTGATTTATGTTTTCCCAGGAACCCTAGGTCAGAACAGTGGGAAGCTTTCACAAGCCAAGAGGAACATGGGTCTAAAACACAGGTGCTTGCACGCATACTCCCTAGGATCCTGCCCACTTCCTCAGGCATAACAGGGTCAAAACATTCCCAGATAGCAGGGAAAAAACGTGCCTCAGGGACCTCCACTGGACCAGCAACCAAGCCGGCATCTAACTGGGAACGAAGTCGAGCAATTTTGTCTTCCAGAAAATGTGCAAATTTCATTATATTTAATGCCAATCTCCATATTCTTGATATTACTCCTTTTACTACAAATAAAATATCAATAATCATATTTATGTTTAACAGACTTATATAATTCTAATAGTAATACACAGATTTATATTGAATCATAATCTTCCCTTGTTCCCCTTTCTAATTTTTAGTTATGCCACTGTTATATTTAAAAAATATCCCCTTTCCAATCACATTTTAAAACAAATAAAACAATGTTCATCTTAGTTATATTTGACAAGTTCTATAATTCTAATAATAATACACATTCTACCTATCATTCCTTTTACTACGCATAAAATGTTGATAATCATATTTGTTATATTTTGACAAATTTATAGTTATACTAATAATACACATATTTATATTGTTATAATCTTCAATCTTTTGCTTATTCAATATTTCTATGTTATTTTTATAGCCATCACTCTTTTATTCAAACATATTCTAAATTTTCATCACTGAAAGCCTAGATTCCCTTCTTATTAATCCACCTGAAAAATATATAGTACATTAATCCTCCTTTCTCTAACTTCCAGCCCTATTTTAACTTATCTCACTGTTATTTTTAAGAAATACTCCCTTTGTTTTATCCATCATCTCTCACCCGCTTTAAGGCTTTAATTTTCCATTTCTTAGCTTGTCTCCCATATTCCTGTCTTGGGTCTTCTCTATCTGCTTGCACTGCTTGGGCAATCCTCTTAAATCTTTCTCCCTTCTCTACCTTATTCCATTGTCTAAGTTTCAAATTATCTACTCTTGCCCCTATTTCTCTCCCAAAAAATTCTTCTTGTATTTCCAGTTTCTGTTTAACTTCCCTTAAAATACTCTCCCCTTGGTTTATTTCATCAATCATTCTTATTTTTATTTTTATCGCCTTTTTGTCTTGTCTTCTTGCTTGTTGTTTTGTCTGTTCTGTTTTCCCAGCTGCTCTTTCAGTTGACTCATCTTCTTCCTGAGTGTCCTGGTTTCTCCTTGTCTTTTGTGTTATAGTTTCCGGCTTTTCATCTATGCTCTGCATTTTATTCATAATCTCCTCACATCCTCTTGTCAAGGTGTCTTTAATACCCTGGATTAACGATGCAATTTCTTCCCAGGTTCCACTCATTTTTATTTTTTATTTTTATTTATTTTGTTTCTTTTTGTCCAACAGTCCAACAATCTTATTTTCAAACCTAAAGCCACTTCTCAAATGATTCGATATCCAATGTCCAAGAGTCTTTGTATCTCGAAATTAAATTAATCAATCGGTTGCTCTAGTTAGTCCAGTGCTTCTCAAATAGTGGGGCGGGCCCCCCAGGGGGGGCGCGAGGCTCCGTAAAGGGGGGCTCAGCTCAAATTATTTTATATATTTTTGTTTTGCAGGTTAAAGTTTTTTTTAATATTGTGTTCCTTTAAATCCTGTGCTCCTTTAAATCTTTTCTGCTACAGTTAATAAAGCTATTCTTTGTTGTAAATTGATCCACATTTCTTTCTTTTTTTATTCTCTTATACGTTAATAAGGATACAGTGTTATACAGAGGTGTACTTATAACAATTTTATAGACAAATGATACTATTTACAGTCGCGCGGGGGGCGCAAAATGTTTTCTTCTTCCTAGGGGGGGCATGACAGAAAATAATTGAGAAGCACTGAGTTAGTCCAACAATGAACCTTCATAACTCCCTTTGCCAATTCAATCTTACTTTGATGCTTTTAGAGGTCTTTTTAGTAATTAAGTTTTCTTGATCTCACACTTGAATTTCCACAAGCCAAGTCTTTCCAGGATTTTGGGGGTATGTTGTTCCTTCCTTCCTTGAAGAGTGGCACTCTTAAATCGGATTTCAATCTTATTCTTCTTTATACAATTTTACTGTAATACTCCAATATTTAAATGTGGTATTAGCTTTTTATATAAATAGTTCCAGCATTTTAAAATGCCTATCCAACGTCAACTCCTGTCCAATTTAAAAACCCAATCTTCTATAGTTTAACATTTTTTTTATTTTCTTCCTTTAATTCTTTTGACTTCCGTTTCAAAGTTCTAAACTTTTACTCAAAATAGCTAGAACGCAGCCAATTTAAAAATAATTATCTCTCCTGAATATTCTTTTGGGGTTATACTTTGAATTAAAAAGGATTCTTCTCACCCAGTTCCGAACACTGTTCACCAAATCCTTACCAGCAATTTTCTTGGATGTTAAGCTGTCGCCGGCTTTGTGAACCCATCTTAGGCTGTCTCTTCTCTCGACGTGGCAAAAAGGAAAAAAGCTCTGCAGGAGAGTTGTTATCTCTCCGGGAACCTCACAGGACGCTTCCCCTTAGCTTCACCCCCCCCCCCTCTTGGTGGGGGGTGGCTTTTTTCAAAGCCTACGACCAAGGCAAGGAACAAGGAAGCTTCGTTCCCCTGCTGCTGGTAGATGCCAGGACGTCACTTGCTCCCTTCCAGCTCTATTCTGATTGATTGATAACCATGAGTAGATCAAGAGGGATCTTTTGCAGCAGGCCTTATCAGTAGTAATGTTGTATGTATCAACTACTAAAGCGAACCTGGCTGAAGCCAACAAATGCAAAACAGTATGACTTGCAAATATAAAACCAAGCATTGCTGTCCTTTTGTTAATAGTAACCTGTTGAGTCCTGAAACTTGAAAATATGGCTTGGCTTAGCTTTCTAGATCTCAGGAATTGGGTAGACCTGCACTGCCCTTCTTTATTCAGCAATCAAATATTCTATTCTGATTGACCTTTGCACTTCAGATGACTATATACAGTGCATTAGCTTCAGGAGCTAACCAGGTCCTGCCGCTCAGTAGTTGCAGGTTCATCATATGCAAGTCTGACTGGCAAAAATGTTATTTAGGTAGGCCAACCATTTATCACAGCCATCAGACCAGAAAAGGTCACCAGCACATGAGGTGATTCATTTATAGACTCATCTGTTCTTTATGGTTTTTCTAATGCATTTCTAATTTAAAATTAGCCATAATCCTATAGGTCCGTGATGGCGAACCTATGGCACACGTGCCAGAAGTGGCACACAGAGTCATTTCTCTTGGCACGCGTAGCCATCACCAGTTGCTCTTCCGGGTTTGGGCGCAGCAGCCACCTGGTATTCACACGTATTGGTGTGCCACAAAGCAGAAGAGAAGCCGCCCGGTGCGCATGTGCATGCCAAGAAAATGATCTTTTGGTTTCCAGGGTGCACATGCGCGTCGGCCATTTGGTGATCTGGTTCCTGGAGCGCATGCACATGCAAAAACCAGCAACAGGAAGAGCAACGGCAGAGAGTGCCAAAAGACGTGGAGAGGGGCTCCCGGCCATCGCTTCTTAGCACAGCAGAGCTGTGGTCAGGGCTTCCCTCCCTCCCCGCCCGAGTGGGCTTCTTGCGTGGCCCCAGCCCGCCAGCCCTTGGCTCATCTTTGATCCAAAGTGCCTTGCCGGCTCAGGCGCTCCAGAAAACAGCGGCAAGGACGGGCAAGGGCTTCCCTCCCCCCCACCAGAGCGGGCTACTTGCATGGCTCCAGCCCGCGACACTGACGTGCATCCACGGCCAGATCGGGCGTCCCTTTGGTTATTTTTTTAAATAACCAAAGAGATAAATACCCTGAGAGTAATATTTAATTACATTGAATGTAATAAAATGTAAACACATAGTAGGGCAGTGATGGCTAACCTTTTTTTTGTTGCATGCCGAAAGTGTGCGCATGCACACGCACCCATAATGCAATGCACATGCGACCCCCCCCATGTGCCCTGCCCCCCCATGCTCCCCCGCCCCCGAGCACACAAACCCCCGCGTTCCCCTGCCCCCACACATGCGTGCGTGACCCGTGTGCCCCACCCCCCGTGCATGCGCACATCTCCCACATGCCCCCCGCCCCCCGTGCGTGTACAGCAGAGACCCGAAAACCAGGTGGCCACCAGGAGGCGTGCACGCATCCGCAGTGCAGCTGAGCTGGGGCGACAGCTCGCGTGCCCGCAGACAGCTCTACATGCCACCTGTGGCACCCGTGCCATAGGTTCGCCATCTAGGGTTCTGTTCCTGTCTACTTTTGGAGTGTGTATCCTCAATATAATAGGACAAGACCAAACTTTAACCTTCAAAAAGTTGAGCTCTGCTATGAAGTGTACAATCAACCTTTTAGCTTTGCTTCCTTCTATCAGTTTGGTTTTATCAATTTACAGGAATTTGCATACATTACAGGGAAGTAAGTATAAGTGGCTTATTACTTCACAGCTGCAACATGAAATGAAATTAGCTCAGCCCTACTTACTAGATCTTCAGACGCTCTTGCTTGGGCTCGTCGGAATAGTTCTAGGTCATATTCACTGGTCAGATTCTCTAGAAGGGGCTCTCTAGTGTTGCCGTAGGTTTTTCTCTGTTCCTGAAGCAACAACAGAAGAAATATCTCATAAACACACAGAAAGAAATTCCTCTGGCCTTGGGGAATCAGCTCCTGGTAGCCACCATCCTATTTCTTTAGAGGGTAAGTGTGGATGGCTAATCAGCCATAAGAAAGATTAGCAACATTGCTCTGAGAAAAAGAAAAGTTGGGCTGGCTGGGGTAAAGGAGGGGAGGGAAGATAAACTACAGATAGGATCTATGGACAGGGAAGTATGCTGAAAATGAGGAAGCAAGGAAGCAGGAAAGGAATGAAGATAAGTTGTTATTAATAAACAACTCTGTAAACAACTTAGAGAGGGCTGTAAAGCAGTATATAAGTCTAAGTGCTATTGCTATATGCCCATTCAGATCTATGCAGCACCCCCAAACCACCAAGACTCTATTGTGAAGATTGCTTGGTAAACCACTATTTCTCAGTAGTACAATCTTTCCATTTTTAAAATAAGCTGTAAATAGTACATGAAAGACACTGAAAAATTAACCTGTTTTCTATAAACTTTCTTGCCATAAAAAACTGGACTAAAAATTCAGCCCCACTCCTTTCAGTAGTGACACTATATTCCCTGTTACTTTCAGAGAACTGAAAGGCTTTTAGGAAAAACGTTGCTGAAAAATGTAAATTAATTAAAATGTGTTTAAAAGAACATTCAGGTGACTGGATAATGAGAAAAAAATGTACAGGGAATGTTGACATGGTTCCTTGAGAGAAGACTACAGTCCCACTTGCTCCTTTTCATCACAGAAAGGTTTTCTGATGCCTCAGAATATCTTAACAGACTTAAGTTAATGGACACTAGCATTTGCTTAAACATGGTAGAAACATCTAAACGGTATGAGCAGTTTAAGGATAGAACTATGAACTTAGAAAAACTTTTTTTCTCTTTGGCTGAAGACCTTTTAAGCATCAGGCTTAAACACTCAACAGTCCATTTAATAAATGCTCTATTTCTCATGCCTCAAATGGAGGCCAGGACTAGACAACTTCTAAAACTATCTCCACTTCTGCGATCTCAGATGAGATACAGGTCAGGGAGGACAGTATCCTATGGGAAAAAAGGGCTATAACAACAAGGGTGAAATTCACATATGGATTTTAAATAATAGAGTTAACACTTCAGCTCAATGTTTAAATTATAACTTTAGCTCCAGATCGCTATTATACATTTCAGCCACCATTCTCCATCTCGAAGCTTGTTGCATACAGAACTGTTCTTTGCGAATCCATGGCATTAAAGGTGCATTATGCTTTAGCTACAATTTCTCTAACCTACCACAGATTGTGCTTAAGGACAGTGATGACACATCTGGAGGGACCAGACTGAGAAAGATGTACAGGTGAAACTCGAAAAATTAGAATATTGTGCAAAAGTTCATTTATTTCAGTAATGCAACTTAAAAGGTGAAACTAATATATGAGAGAGACTCATTACATGCAAAGCAAGATAGTTGAAGCCGTGATTTGTCATAATTGTGATGATTATGGCTTACAGCTCATGAAAACCCCAAATCCACAATCTCAGAAAATTAGAATATTGTGAAAAGGTGCAATATTCTAGGCTCAAAGTGTCCCACTCTAATCAGCTAATTAAGCCATAACACCTGCAAAGGGTTCCTGAGCCTTTAAATAGTCTCTCAGTCTGGTTCAGTAGGAATCACAATCATGGGAAAGACTGCTGACCTGACAGTTGTGCAGAAAACCATCATTGACACCCTCCATAAGGAGGGAAAGCCTCAAAAGGTAATTGCAAAAGACGTTGGATGTTCCCAAAGTTCTGTATCAAATCACATTAATAGAAAGTTATGTGGAAGGGAAAAGTGTGGAAGAAAAAGGTGCACAAGCAGCAGGGATGACCGCAGCCTGGAGAGGATTGTCAGGAAAAGGCCATTCAAAAGTGTTGGGGACTTTCACAAGGAATGGACTGAGGCTGGAGTCAGTGCATCAAGAGCCACCACACACAGACGGATCCTGTACATGGGCTTCAAATGTCGTATTCCTCTTGTCAAGCCACTCCTGAACAACAAACAACGTCAGAAGCTTCTTACCTGGGCTAAAGAAAAATAGACCTGGTCTGTTGCTCAGTGGTCCAAAGTCCTCTTTCCTGTTGAGAGCGACTTTTGCATCTCATTTGGAAACCAAGGACCCAGAGTATGGAGGAAGAATGGAGAGGCACCACTGCAAGATGCTTGAAGTTCAGTGTAAAGTTCCCACAGTCTGTGTTGATTTGGGGAGCCATGTCATCTGCTGGTTTTGGTCCACTGTGCTTCATTAAGTCCAGGGTCAATGCAGCCGTCTAACGAGGAGATTTTGGAACACTTCATGCTTCCTTCTGCAGACGAGCTTTATGGGGATGCTGACTTCATTTTCCAGCAGGACATGGCACCTGCCCACACTGCTCAAAGCACCAAAACCTGGTTCAATGACCGTGGGATTACTGTGCTTGATTGGCCAGCAAACTCGCCTGACCTGAACCCCATAGAGAATCTATGGGGCATTGCCAAGACAAAGATGAGAGACATGAGACCGAACAATGCAGAAGAGCTGAAGGCCGCTATTGAAGCATCCTGAGCAGTGCCACAGGCTGATAGCTTTCATGCCACGCCGCATTGAGGCAGTAATTGCTGCAAAAGGAGCCCAAACCAAGTACTGAGTACATATGCATGCTTATACTTTTCAGAGGTCCAATATTGTTCTATGTACAATCCTTGTTTTATTGATTGCATGGAATATTCTAATTTTCTGAGATGGTGGATTTGGGGTTTTCATGAGCTGTAAGCCATAATCATCACAATTATGACAAATCATGACTTGAACTATCTTGCTTTGCATGTAATGAGTCTAGCTCATATATTAGTTTACCTTTTAAGTTGCATTACTGAAATAAATGAACTTTTGCACAATATTCTAATTTTTCGAGTTTCACCTGTATGTGTCAGGCCTGCAGGCGGTTAATTTTGGGATCTTTGGCCTGCCACACTAATATTCTTTTCTACTATGCTGTTTCATTAGTGGGGAATTGGGAGGGGGAATAGTAAGGAGTAGAATGTGTTGTTGTCAAAATAAAATTCCTTTCTAGAAGCCAAGGTCATCTTTTGTTTCTACACCTCTGAGCCTGACCGGAACTGGATGGGTGGAACTGCCAGCGTGGCAGTGGAAGATTGGACCATGTAATGGACTTGTGGGTATGGGGCAAGATCATGAACTTTCAACTGGGTGGGGAAACCCCAGGAAGCTCAGATTTGGGTTTCCACAGATGTGCCAACATGACTCTCTTAATAAATTGGAACTTTGAACAATACTTTGCCTTGGACTCTGATTTAATTTTGGATGTTATTTGGAACCCTGACATTATGTATGTTTGACTCAATCTCCCATGCTCAGCTCTCTAAGGAAAAGAAATGAGGTTTCTGTACCAGGTATTTTTCCTTCTGCTCCTTGGTTAAGCCTGAATTCCTCTTCTTTCTCTCCTCTGCAACTTTCTCTTTGTATCTCAATTGTCTTTCAGTTGGTGCCTTGCAGGGAATAAGAAACAAAACATTTGCTTAGTAGAGGGACACACACAGACAAACCTAGGGACTATTTTTAAATCTGCCTGACACCAGCTACATGGCTCTGTTACATTTTGGGAGGTATCTGTGAAACTTAGGTGCATAACCATGCCCTTCAAGTTGCAGCATTGCTGGAACATTGAAGTTCGCACAACATGGTACAACAGGACCATTAATTATTGCACCATATTGTATGAAGTTCAGTATCTTGTTTCACCAATGTTCCATGGGTTCTCCAATACTGTATGGCACCTGTTTTATACATTTCCCCCCAGTTTATCAGTAGAGCAGCTCTTTATAATGCTGCACTACAGCATGAAATTATGAGCTGGAAATATTATTTATATGTCCATGGCTGTCATAGTGCCATGTGGCAACTCTTAAGTAATAAGCACACATGGAATCATCTCCCTTCCCTCTTTCTGAGCAAACAAACACACAAAAAGGTGTGTGCAGTAGTCACAAAAGAACAAAATATATTTAACAAATAAATAATTGAATAAAAAGATGCATGCATTTCAAATTAAGAGGTCATATATTCAGACAGAATCTTATTCATCACAAAATTACTTTAATGTTTGAAAACAGTTTGATGTACAATGACCACTATGAAAGACAATTGCCAGCTGGGGTTCTAAAGCCAGCACATACTTGAACAATACATATAAAAAATTTTAAAAACTACCTGGTGTCTGGTAGCATGTCTACTGTTGTCATCCTCTTGGTGAGAAAGCATCCGCTCCTCCAATTGTTTGTCTCGGCTTTGAGCTCTCACCTTGAAATCCAGAGAAATATTATATAAATCCCCTTCCCACATCATGCATTTTAAAGGAACAATATGAAGAACCTGCAGCAATGTTGGTCTTGAACCTAGAAACTGCTGGAAATGACAGCATTTTCCTGGGGCCACCAAGCCTCAAGTTATGGTTAAAATGACCCATGTCTTGGTACAATGTATAAAAAGTACTGTCTTTCAGAAGTTGTAATTTGCAAAGATGTGTTGAAGCATTTGAACTCTTGCTCCATTCTCCATTTGCTTTCCTTCATTACACACATCCTGGGGGAATAAGTTACCTTGCATTCATCAGCTGAAAGATTATGATACAGGGGGCACCCAGATATAGAGAAGTGTCGCTCATGTTTTCCTGTCAGATGTCCTGTGAAAAGCCAAAGAAATGTAGTTTATGGCTTGCCAAAAAGAACATATGGGAAGTTTTGGCAATAGAAAATCCTAATTAAAACTCATTCCACTGTACCTAATGAGTTGCAGCCAGGGGTGGGACATTTCATGTTGAAATTATAGCTTTCATGGAAACGCCGTCGTTTGGGGCGATGGGAAAGATCACTCCCTGAATCTTTCATGGACATATCCTTGGCAATACTTTCATCATGTGACATGTTGGGACTAGAGATATCAATATCAGACTCTGATGAAGGAGCATTCCCAGTTGGAGTGCGAGGTGGAGACTCATCACAGTCACCTGCATTTTTTGTGTCTGTTGAGAAGGGAGAAAATTAGGATAGTGTACAAGTTGCTAAGTTAGAAAATATACAAAGAATAAATACTTCCAGAATCATTTCTGTATGTCACCATTACACAAAAAATGGAACACAATGCCAGAGATATATTGTTTCCTTCCTAGCCAGTCACCGAGGATGCTCTGGAGTTGAACAAGAAAATCAGTCAGCCAAAGTTAAGTTGTAATTAAGGGTGACTTAAAATGGACACCACCACACTGTTGTTCTTTATCTCCATCTCTCTCACACATATTATGGGATCAAGCAATGCCTACATTGGATGTCGAACGCAGTCTTAGCAAAGATATTGCTTTTAACCTAGTATATTACGACTAAAACATTCTACAAAGGAAGCTGAGCAAATACTACTGTATGAATGAATTCTCCATCTCCCCATATTGTAAGTTATTAGGAGTGTCCTCCCCAACCATTCAAATGTACAAACCTCTATCAGAAAAATCAACCACTTGCTCTGTTTCTGAGCCTGATGAACGAGTCTGTCGCAGTGGATATTTCTTTGGAGTTACAGGTGTGGGCTGCTGCTGACTGCGGGTTACTCTGCGAGTAGAATAAAGAGGTTCTTCTGCTCCAAATGATGGTGGACTGCGAACTGGGCTGGAATCTATGAAGGATTGGGAGGGATTTTAAGGGGCAAACCTAGCATCTCATTTTAGGAAACATCATTGCAGAGCCCACATTAAGTGTTGCCATATTATTTGTGATTCTTACTGTAGATTATTAACATGGCTATTCTTTTAGAAGCTATTAAAATGGGCATGTTTTACACAGTTTTCATCTGATTATAACCTACTTCCTTGCATTATTGCATATCTAAATTAAGTTTAAAAGACAATGTAAATCAGTTTATAATATAAATCTTCAGTTCATCATGGTATTGGAATACAGCAGAGGTGTCAAACTCAAGGCCCGGGGGCCAAATCTGGCCCGCAGGGTGCTTAGATCTGGGCCACTGGGCCACCCTGGAAAACAGCGAAGGACCGGCCCACAATTGCTCTGCCAGCAAAAACGGAGCTTGGGAGGGCTGTGTGCGGCCCTCCTGACCTCTATTTTTGCTGGCAGAGGATTGCAGGATGCCATCACAGCCAAAAACGGAACTTGCAAGGGCTGCGAGTGGCACTCCCAAGCTCCGTTTTCACTGGCAGAGGGTTGCAGGAGGCCGTCGTAGCCGAAACGGAGCTCAGGAGCCCGTTTTCACTGGCAGAGTGCTCGGTCCACCACATGCGTCCCCGACATGAGTGACGTTGTGCTGGTCACACCCACCCTGGCCACGCTCCCCGCCCCCAAGGTCAAACACAACCCTGATGCGGCCCTCAATGAAATCGAGTTTGACACCCCTAGAATAGAGGAATACAGAATATATATGGAAACTGTTTTTTACTCTGCTATCTTAATTTGCCTAAATGCTTGTTTATCAAAAGGTGTATTTTCCAAAATGCATATAGGTTCGTCACTTTGATAACCTGAATTTTCCTGTCCTGAAATGTTGACAACCAACAGTATGTTTAAATAACACCAAAATTTGTGCAAACGTGTTACGATTCAGAGGATGTTCTGTTATAAACTGTCTTTTTGTATTTATCCAAGGAACAGAGTTTGAACCAATTCACATATAAATTGCCACAAGGATGAGTGGGAGTAAAGCTGTTTACTTTGCAGGGGGTTGCCTGCCACCCCACGGAGGGAGCTCTCTTGCTCCCTGGAGGCTCCCCTGAAGTGATAGACCTGCTTTGTTATGCCCTGCTGGCAGATGCCAAGAAATCATCAAGCCACCTGGAGCAGCTGAATAATGGCTAGGGTGGTCAGGTGAGCGGTGGCGCAGCAAGGGGAGCAGACAAAAAACCTGGCCACCCGACCCATGGAATTTCAGATCCTGCAGAGCCTGACTGGCAAGCCTACAGCTGTGACATTGGCAAGCACCAAAATGCCGGTAAATATCTAAGCTGTCTGAAACAGCTGGGTGGCTGCAGCCAAGACAACAATCAGCTGGGCTGCAACAGAACAGGAGGTGGCAGAGCAGGAGAAAAACGGAGCAGTTCGAGGCCCAAAACCAACCTGGAACCCTGCTGACGAACCAGCCAGCGAGAGACCAGGCGGAACTTCAGTCACCAGCAGCAGTCAAGTAGTGGCAGCAGCTAGGTGAGTGCCGTGGACCAGGAAAGTGGCTGGGCAGCTCAAGACTTAAGACTAGCCCATGAACTAACTGAGCTATTGGCTCACCGAAGAAGCAACTGGCACCAATAAAGGAGAATATTTGTAGCTCAGGTTTGAATTGAGGGGTCCTTGGTACTCTTTGAGCTTGGCTGTTTTCTTTTCATTACCCAAACTAGGGAACATCAGCAGTGTTAGTAAGGAGTGTGGTTTGCTTTCAGTTTATATTCTAGTGGCTTGCACTGTCAGTGTTGGTCAGGGTGGTCTTAGAGGTTCTTTGGTTGGGCTGCTCACTGATGGCTTGTTTGGCAGTTCCTTGATTGGGGTATTGTTTACTTTTTGACTGTTGGTCTGATCTTGGAGTTATAATCTATGCTCATCTGGGTGCTGATTGATGGGGAGGTGTTTTGGTCTTTTTGTTCCCTTTTTGGCTTTTTGATTGTCTCTTTTGCATAGTATATAGATGTTGTTTACGCCTGTGTCTATTGATAGCTATTTTGTCAGCGTGCCAAGTTTCTAGAAATTCCTTAGCATTTTTGGACTTGGCTTGGTCTAGAATGGTCACACTTTCCCAGTTGAAACTATGGTAAAGTCTGTCCATATATTGTGAAATTAAAGAGTTTTCATCATGACTTCTGACTGCTAGTTGGTGTTCATTGATGCATTTTCCTAGTCTTCTGCCTGTTGGTCCTATGTAGTGGCTGTTGCAGTCATTACACTGCTTTTTCTTCTGGAGTTGCTGGGTCTTTTGGTTTGCTTAGGATGTTTTGAAGGACTTTAGTAGGCATCAAAATGCCAAGATGTACATCAAGAACATCTCAGGAACCACCAACAGACTACTACAACCACATGGAATCAGCATAGCACACAAGACAACTAAAGCCCTTCAAAACATCACTCCATGAAGGGTGGGTGGAGATTCATTGGCATATGATGCAGCTCCTCTCATTTGGACAAAGCTTAGGAGAAAACCTCTAATCATTGCAGGCATCCTTTCCCCAAAAGCAGAACTTTAAGATCCAAAATGAAGAATTCTGAAACATCTAGATATACCTTGTGAACTCTGGCTCAGCCTAGCAGAAGATCGTGTCACACGGGCAGACCGGCGTGATGCACCATCACTTTCTGAACTGTATGTATGTTCTGGGTCTGTAGAGAAATCTGAGTCTTCTGTTCCATCTGAACTGCTTCCTGCATTTCTCTGAAAGGCCAACAACACATAAGGCAAATTCTTTAATGCAGATCTGCTCAACCTTTTGGGTGTGTGTGTGCGCTTTTGAGTCAGCTTTTGACTCCTGGTGACTGGGGCCATGGTGGCTCACGTGGTAAGACGCTGGGCCTGCGCACTGCTGAGGTCAGCGTCCTGTGGGTAAAGATAACACTGCACACACAAAAATCCTTTCACAGAGGCAGCCAGTCACCTTGGTGATCCCTGGCTAACACGTGCCATACGCTAAATAAATCCTGGTAACTGCCTGGACCAGTCCCTGCAGTATTCTTGGCAAGGTTTTTTGGAAGTGGTTTGCCATTGGCTCCTTCCTAGGTTTGAGAGAGAGAAACTGGCTCAAGGTCACCCAGCTGGCTTTGTGCCTAAAGTTGGAGTAGAAGGCCCAGTCTCCATGTTTGGAGCTTGGTGCCTTATACACTACACCAAACCAGGTCTCGTCTCAAAAATTAGGATACACTATATTTAATACATGTTATAAATTTAAAATAATGCTCACGTGCCTAACAGACATTTAGTTCTGGCTAAAGCCTAGGTGAATTTCAGAGTTCTCTGTCATCTTTGTATCCAACCTTTGTATGCCATTTCATTTAATTTTGAAGATTGCAACAATATACCATAAAGGAACCCCTAAGTCAATTTGCCATGGATATTATATTTTTTCTTTTAATGACCCTGTAATCCCTTGCATTGGGGTGGAGTCATGGCGACTGAATGGAGCTGAGCATTAACTGGCAGGATGCCTTTCCTGATGCCTATGCAGAGTTCATACCAGATATTTTCTCTTTGTGCCCAGAGAAACATCTGCCGCTACCTAGGATTGAACTTACAGCTTCCTGATTGTGAGGCAAGAGCTCTACCTCTAGGTCACCATGGATATTATATATGAGACCTACTGGTAGTTCCCTCTAATTTAGACTGGCAGATCACATGAACCATCTTATTAAGGGAAATACCAATGTTCTTTTTAAAAAAAGATTCTATATCTTTTTTTTCCAAAGAAGTTTTTATTTTTTTATTGTCTTACACACCCTTTTAAGTATACATTCACATAATTGTTATTCTTCTTTACATTTATCATTCTTATACATTTATTATTTCATTTAATAAGTTATAATGGGGTGTGGCCTGAATCCCAGCAACAGGACGTGCTCTCCGGAGGGCTCTCTGAAGAACCGTCAGATTCCTGCTGTACCAGGGGAGGGGTTATTTTTTAACCCTACCATAGCTGTCCTGGGGGGACAGTGAAGAGGGGGGTGCAAGTAGGTGTGGTTGGGGAACCTGCAACTCCCCTAAAATACCTGAATTTGCCTTTGGACCCAAAACAGGAAAGGTAGCCAATGCGAGCTACCGCAGCTGGAAGGCCAGACAGAGCACGGGAATCAACGTGATGAACGTCTCGGTGAGATAATAAGAGTGCTTGAAAGTGCAACATTCCTGTGGTTAAAGCTTTTTAAAGAGAGTGGCAAAAGAAAGAGGGGGAGCGGACATTACAAAACTCTCCCTCCCTCGGGCCAGCAGCAAATGGACAGAGCCAATAGATAGAAGAAAGGAAGTGATAGATCTTGAGAACTGCTTAATGATTTTAGAAAGCAAATCAGAAGCTCTCGGTATTTAACGTTCACTCTATGCCTTTTATTTTCTTGGTAACTTTTGAGAATCGCTGAGATTTGCTTTCGAAGCCAGGAACTTAAAAGAAAATATGTTGAATTAATTGTCTGCACTGCTGTCTAGTAGTAAATGGTGCCTAGTAAAAGCTGCCTAAGAAGAGTTCACCTTGAACCATTGTGGATAACGAACTGATAAAAGTCCTCTAGAAGAAAGAAATAAGACCAGCTGTGTAAACACTGTCTTGCCTTCCCTGGCTACATTATAATTGGCTGCTGAGAATGTCTTCCTGATAGTGTGTCTTTCCCCCTTTTTCCTATTGGGGGGGGGGGGGGGGGATTTGGATAACCCAGACAACTCATACTAAAGGTTCCTTTTTTCCCCCTGTTCATTTGGTTACTTTGGGTCATTTTTTACGTACTCAATTTTTATCTTTTTCCTTCTTTTTTTTAAATCTCCTTTTTTTTACCTCTTGCAATGAGGTGTGGATTACCATTGTGGAATTAATTTTGCCCCCCCCCTGCTTTTTTTCTCTCTCCTGGAGGGGGTGAGTGCTTTTTTTTTTTCCAAAAATTTTTATTGGTTTTTTAAAACATTTATAAGGAAAAGGGTAGGTGGAATGGTATACAAATTTTGGCAGTTGCAAGTATGGCAGACGCCCCCTCCCTCCAAACTCATAAGATACATCTATGTATAAAACATTAGTACAAATGTGGGGGTGAGTGCTTTTTGACCAATTTTCTTTTATGCATTTATTTTTTTCTTTTTTCTCCTTATTTCCTATTTTTTTTCTCCTTTTTTTTTTTACTTCACGTGGACATTATAAAGCGAATGGATTAAGGTAGCAAGAACCTGAAGACAGAGCCCAAGAATAGGGGTCGGTTTATTGGAGGCCAGTGTTTGGGCCGGTGTGAGCGACTCCAGGATTACAATTAATCTACTAATCTATTCTTTGGATTACAAAACTTGATTACAATTTAAATACAATAATGTCATAACCAAATACCAAGATGAAGAAAATAACATCATATGCGTCTGCAACAGCCACCCTGCCCAGTTCAATGACACAGAAAGGAGCAGGCACAGGAACACAACAAGACAAAGCTATTTCGAAACTAAAAAGTATGCTGCAAGACACGCATGTGGATATCAAGGAGCATACAAACAGAGTAGAAGAGAAAGTGGTCAAAGTGGAAGATGAACTGAAAGAAGTCAAGGAAATGATGGGGGAAAATGAGCAGAGACTGCAGAAGGTGGAAGAAAAGACAGAGATAACAGAAAAAAAATGGAGGAGATGGATTATAGGCTGACAGCAATTGATAAAAAGCAAGATGGAGCCAGTGTTTTGTGGGAGATGGAAAGATCCAAATTCTATCTAAGACTCCAGAACATAAAAGAGGAGAAAGGAGAGAACATAGCAGAGAAGATCGCAGAAATTCTCTCAGCGGCTACAGAAATGAGTAAGGAATATATCCTAGGCAGAATGGATGAGACTTTCAGAGTATATAAAAGATATGCAATGAGAAACAACTTGCCCAGAGAGGTACATGTAAGATTTGTCAAAAAAAAAACCTCTAAAAAATGAAATATTGCAAGCAGCAAGAAGTACCACAATAAAATACAAGTCTAGAGAGATAGTGGTATTGAAGCAAGTCCCAAGGAAGGTCAGCGAAATAAGAAAGGAATACCACTTTCTGACTAAGAGTCTGATCAAAAGAGGGGTGAGTTTTAGATGGCTTGTCCCAGAAGGGATTTTGGTAAACTGGCACAAACAAAGGTACAGACTAGACACACTAGAGAAAGCAGAATTATTTTATGAACAACATATAGCAACACAGGAGGGAATGCTGGTAAGAGAAGAGGAAGGAGCTAAACACCAGGAAGCTAAGGGGAAAGATCAAAGGGAGATGGAGGAAGAACAGGAAGAGAAAGCGCTAAGAGAAGGAGCAAGGGCCAAAGAGACAAAGGTGCAGAGGGAGCTAAGAATGACTAGATCAACTAAACCTATAAACCAATGACATGGAGGAAGAAATGAAAGTAATCTCCATTAACATAAATGGATTAAACTTAAAATTAAATTAAAATTGGCAAGAAAAAGAAGAACATTCAACAAATTAGAGAAATTGTAATTGAACATTATATGTTTACAGGAAGTACATATTAGAAAGCAACACAGAAAATTTTTGGAACAGGCAAAACTAGGTAATTTATATACGACTCTGGCTGACCAAAGCAAAAAGGGAATAGCATTATATATTAGAAAGACAATACAATCAAATAAAATTTTTGAAGATGGAGAGGGGAGAATACTGATGGTGGAAATAATGATGAACATGAGAAAGATATTATTAGTGGCAATATACGCCCCAAACGACAAACAAGAAGAATTCTTTGGGAAACTACACAAAAAGATAATCAAATATGACTATGAAGATATATGTATATTAGGAGACTTTAATGCAATCGTAAATAATGGAATAATTATAAATCCACAAAGATGAACAAGAAGCTGAGAAAAATCCTACCCAAAACATTTTTCACAATGGTGGAAGAATTAAATTTGCAAGATGTTTGGAGAATAAGAACACCCGAAAGAAAGACAATATACATTCTACTCAAACAGACATTTGTCATGGTCAAGAATTGATATGATGTGGATGTCAACAGAGTTAACACTCAAAACAATTAAGATAGACATAGATATAAGCACATGGGCAGATCATAATCCAATAACAATGACTTGGAAGGGACAGAGGAAAAAGGGGAGATGGACTTTAAATTCAAGAATATTGAAAGAAAAAAGTTACTAGCAATATATGGAAAAAGAATTGACATATTTCTTCCAGGAAAATAGAAACGAAGACACATCATTACAGAATGTATGCATATATCAGAGGCCTTGCAATGACATACTTAGGGAAAAAGAATAGACAGAACAGACAAACTCAAAATAAATTGGAATCAAGAGTACAAAAATTTGGAGATGGAGCTGCAGAAAAACCCACAAAATAAAAAAGTAAAAAATATGATGGAACTGCAAAAACATAAATTGAACCTGATAGAAAATGAGGACTTGGCAAATAAAATCAAATTGGCAAAACAAAACTTTTTTGAAAATGCAAATAAGCCAGGATGTTGGCTGGCTTACAAGATGAAAAAGGCTGATAAAAGGCTGATTAAAAAAAAGCTGAAAAAAGGCTGATAAACCAATTGGTGGATGGAGAAGGGAATATACGTTTAAATGAAAAAAGAGAAAAATAATTGAGAACTTCTACAATAAGTTGTATCAACATGAGAGGGTTCCACAAGGGAAAATAAGACAATATTTAGAGAAAACTAGAATAACCAAAATCCCAGAAAAATGTAAGAAGGCACTAGAAGAAAGAATCACAATGATGGAGGTAACATCAAAAGGCAAAAGAACACCAGGACCAGATGGATTACCGGCAGAACTATACCAAACATTACAAGAAGTATTAAGCAAGGTAATGTTGAAACTATTCAATGACTTATTAAGGGAGGCAAAAATGCCAGAAACATGGACGGAGGCCAATGGTGGGTTGCAGGCAGTACGCCCCAGTACGGGCGTACCAGTGCCTGCTGGGAGCACCAGGTACTGTTCCGACCCGCCTGCTCTCCTTACCGGTATTTGAGCTGTTTGGGGCTGCCGCGCGCACGCACGGAACGTACGGCGCCTGTGTGATGCTCCGCCGAGCAGCTGGAGCGTCGTAGAGGTGTCGTGAAGCATCACGGGCAATTAGTACGCGTGCTGCGCGCCTTCATGTGGACGCCCAGCCCCATTGCACCATACCTGTTGCAACAGGATCCAAAACCCACCACTGACGGAGGCATGTATAATGCTTATACTAAAAGAAGAGTCAGATTCACAAGTAAAGAACTATAGACCTATTTCACTATTAAATGTGGATTATAAAATTTTTGCATCAATAATGGTAGAAAGAATGAAGAGCCTTTTAAATGAATTTATACACATAGACCAAAATGGATTTCTCTCCAAGAGGCAGATAAGAGACAATATGTGAATTGTATTGAACACGCTAAAGTCCTATGAAGCCCACCCAGAAAAGCAAATGGCATTGTTGTTTCTGGACACTCAAAAGGCCTCTGATAATGTGAACTGGCAAGTCATGATAATGCAACTTCAAATGATGGGATTTGGTGAGGGATTTATAAATATGATTAAAACAACATATATAATAACCAATCGGCAAAGGTAATGATAAATGGTGGTATGACAGGAAAGATAGCAATTACAAAGGGAACTAGACAAGGATGTCCACTATCACCATTATTATTTATACTGACACTAGAGATTTTGAATAGAGAAATACGACAAAATAAAGAGGTAAAAGGTATGAGGGTCAAGAAAGAAGAATATAAATTACAAGCGTTTGCAGATGATTTGGTGTTTATTATGGAGGATCCAAGAGAAACAGGGCCAAATTTAGTTAAAATAATAGAAGAATATGGAGAAGTAGCGGGCTTGAAGATTAATAAAGATAAAACAAAGATTCTGGTGAAAAATATGACAGAAAAACAGAAAAGAAAGTTGATAGGGAAACTGGACATACAGGTGGTGAAAAAAGTGAAATATTTGGGTATTCAATTGACATCAAGGTGTGTAACACTAAAGGAGGATAACTATTATACGGTGAGAAAACAAAAAGAAATAGATTTGGAAAAATGGAAAACCCTACAATAATCATTGATGGGCAGAATAGCAGTAGTAAAGATGAATATATTACCAAGATTGCTATACTTATTCCAAACAATACTGATAAAACTAGAGAAAAAATTCTTTGAAAGCATGAATAAAATAGTGGGGAAATATATATGGCAGGGGGTAAAAGCAAGAATTAATATAAAAATGTTGCAAGATGCAAGGATTCAAGGTGGATTTGGATTACCAAACTGGGAATTGTATTATCAAGCAGCGGGACTAGCTTGGATGAAAGAATGGAGTTTATTGAGAAATACAAGATTATTGACACTGGAGGGTCATGATTTGCAATTGGGTTGGCATGCTTTTTTGTGGTATGATAAAAGTAAGGCACAGGGCTTTTTTCAAAGACATTATGTAAGGTATGGATTATTAACAATATGGGAAAGAGTAAAAGGGAAACATTATTTAGAAATACCAATGTGGCTTTCAACAATGGAAGCATTGACACATCCAAATATTAGTAGTATGAAAAATATTATTAGATACAAAGATATCTTAACAGAAAGGGGGGAACTAAAACAAAAACAAGAATTAGAAAAACAAGGGATTGATATAGGTTGGTTTTCAGAATTGCAAATGCAATCAAGATATGAAAAAGAAAAAAGGGAATATGGTTTTAACATAGGAAGTTCGGAGTTGGATAAAATACTTATGGGAACGGAAGAAAGAATAATCAAGGAACTATATAGCTACCTATTAAGAATTATGCTAGAAGAAGAAGTGGTTAAAGATACAATGTTAACTTGGGCAAAGAATTTTGGCCATACGATTGAACTAGAAAAGTGGCAACAACTATGGGAAAGGAATTATAAATTAACCATTTCAACAGCTTACAAAGAAAACTTATACAAAATGTTTTACAGATGGCACATGTCACCGAGAAAACTAACAAAGATGTTTAAAGACAAGTCAGCAAAATCTTGGAAATGTCAACAAGCAATAGGTTCATACTATCATATGTGGTGGACATGTGCAGAAGCAAGGAAATATTGGGCTAAAATAAAAGTATGGTTAAAGAAAATGTTACAACAAGAAATAGAATTTAGGCCAGAGATATTTTTACTAGTTATTATCCCAGAGAAATTCAAGAAAGAGGACACTTATTTGATTATACATGTAACTACAGCAGCGAGAATTGTATTTGCCCAAAATTGGAAATTAAATAAGCTACCAACAGACGAAGAGATAATAAAAAAGATATTAGATTGTGCAGAGATGAATAGGTTGACAATGAAAGTAAAGGATAAAGAGGAATCGGAGTACTTCAAGGCATGGGGAAGGTACTATGACTGGCTAGAGAAAGCAAACTAGAAAAGAAAGTAGGGAGAAGATAAAGTACCCAGATGACGCACTATTAAATGGAAAGGGGGGGGGGGAGAAGGGGAAAACAGAAAAGAAAATATTAAATATTTAAGTATATATTCAAGAGCGAGAAATAAAGGGGGGCAACATAACTAGGGTAGACTAGCAAAGGTAAGGGAATAAGAAATGATACTAAATTATATTTGGGTTGGCGGAAATACCATCCCAAGGAAACATAAACTGAGTTTTGACATATAAACCAACAATAATAGAAAAAGAAAGGGAGAGAGGAGGAGAGAATGAAAGGAAAACGGGGGGAAGAAGAAAGAGGTAAGGAGAGGAGGATGGAAGGGAGAAAAAGAGAAGGAGAGAGGGTAGGAAGGGGAAGAGGAAGAGCAGGAGTAGGAGAAAGGTAAGGGAAGAAGGAAGGGGAAGGAGAGGAGGAAGGAAGAAAGTAGAGAAGGGAGGGAGGGAGAAAAGAAAGGGAAAACAAGGAGGTGTTACAAAAGGAGGAAGGGATGGTAAATAAAGCAACCCAAACTGTACTTGGTCCAACCCAAACTTGGTCCGTTGCTAGGAGAAAGTGGCAAGAAGGTGACAAGCAACAGGGAGAAAGCAGAACTATTTAACTCATGTTTTGCATCTGTCTTTACACAAAGGGATAAAACAGTCCAACCTATCAAAAGCAGCACCACAAAAATCAGATTAGGAACACAAACTGAAATAGGGAAGAAAATGGTAAGTGAGCACCTGTCTACCCTAGACAAGTTCAAATCACCAGGACCGGATGGATTACACCCCAGGGTTCTGAAGGAACTAGCAGACGAGATCTCAGAACCACTGAATTATATCTTTCAGAGATCCTGGAACACCGGGGAACTACCAGAGGGGAGTCAAACTATTCTCCAAGGCACCTGAGGGTAGAACAAGAAGCAATGGGTGGAAACTAATCAAGGAGAGAAGCAACTTAGAACTGAGGAGAAACTTCCTGACAGTTAGAACAATTAATCAGTGGAACAGCTTGCCTCCAGAAGTTGTGAATGCCCCAACACTGGAAGTCTTTAAGAAGATGTTGGATAGCCATCTGTCTGAAACGGTATAGGTTTCCTGCCTAGGCAGGGGGTTGGACTTGAAGACCTCCAAGGTCCCTTCCAACTCTACTATTGTATTGTATTGTATTGTACAAAGATTCTATATTTAAAACTCTCAACTAAACATGAATAATTCTTCACAGAGCTGGCAAAGCTAGTGACAATTTTACAAAAATGTAAGCCAAATTAAATTTGCTAGCCTTTAAATTAAGTATCATGATACTCATTCTTGCAGGGATGACTGCCAGAAAAACTCCTATCCAATTTGCATGTTGTTCAGTAGAACTAGAAATTTCTTACAAAAACCTGGTTTTATAGCTCATTAAAACTGTGAGAATGGATGGAAAGTTACTCTTTTATAAAATGTATCAGAAGAATTATAAAATACTTTAAGTCAATGACTCTTACTGCAAGCCTCAGTAGCAAGGCCAAATAAAAACCACAAATGATAAAGAGCTGGTCACTGTGTGTCAGCAGGATCTGAATGTTCAAGGAAATAAGCCCACACTCCAGACAAATTGTAAAAGACAAGATAAGGTAGATCCTGTTGTAACTAGGCAGGGGTAATTACATTTGTCATGAACACAGAATGTAAGGGATCTTAAGCGTGACGTATATTGTATGGAACATGTATATTGTGGAAATGTATAAATGCCTTGTGTGAAACTTGAAGAGCACGCTTCACGATCTCAATCCAACTTGGGAAGGGACGTGGAGGCCTGCCTTTGCAAACACAATTCAATAAACCTTCTTTGTTTGTACATCAGAGTTGTCTGTCAAATTAGTGAGTATAAATTTTGGATGTTTTAAAATCTCACAAAACGTTTGGCATATTAAAAAATGCAGTTCCATTCTAAACAGATTTAACTTACAGGCAAACCCAATTGACTTCCAGCAGACATGCAAATAAAATTAGAATGACCCAACAACCAACCTATTGCCCATTCAATCTTATTGTTCTTGTTCAGTTGCTAAGTTGTGTCTGACTCTTCACAACCCCATGGACCATAACTGTCTTCCGTAGTTTGCCCAACTTCATGTTCATTGTGATGATGACACTATCTAACCAGCTCATCCTCTGCCATCCCCTTCTCCTTTTGCCTTCAATCTTTCCCCAAACCAGGGTCTTTTCCAATGAGTCCTCTTCTCATTAGGTGGCCAAAGTATTTGAGCTTCAACTTCAGTATCTGTCGGTCCAAAGAACCATCAGGGTTGATTTCCTTTAGGACTGACTGACTTGAGCTCAGCCTTCCTTATGGTCCAACTCTCACAGCCATACATTACTACAGGAAAAACCATAGCTTTGATTATATGGACCTTTGTTGCCAAGGTAATGTTTCTGCTTTTTAATATGCTGTCTAGGTTTGCCATAGCTTTCCTCCCAAGGAGCAAGCATCTTTTAATTTCATGGCTGCAGTCACCATCCACAGTGATCTTGGAGCCCAAGAAAATAAAATCTGTCACTGCTTCCATTTCTTCACCTTTTATTTTCCAGGAAGTGATGGGACCGGATGCCATGATCTTAGTTTTTTTAATGTTGAGTTTCAAGCCAACGTTTGTACTCTCCCCTTTCACCCTCATTAAGAGGCTATTTAGTTCCTCTTCACTTTCTGCCATTAGAGTGGTATCATCTGCATATCTGAGGTTGTTGATATTTCTCCCAGCAAACTTTTAATTCCGGCTTGTGATTCATCTAGCCCAGCATTTCACGATATTCACCCTTGTCTACCATATTTTGAATCATTTCTAACATTTTCTCTCGCCTCCAATCCTTTCAGAGAGAGGGTCTGACTTTTGTAACACTCTCTTCCCCAATGAGAAACAGTTGCAAGACGGGATTTCAGGGACACCGATTCAGAATCAATGTCTCCCTCAACATCCACTGCCAAAGCATACAGCCATGTATGGATACAGGAGGGGGAAAAACCGCGCCAGTAGGAAACGATAAGGAAACCAACCAGTTCAGATGCGAATCAATTAAAAACGAAAGGAGGTGGGCTACAACAATCATGGAACGGGTGGAGGGAAACAAATAACCATTGAGGGAAGGAGTTGCGCTTAATTTATGGCGAAGATGCTGCGGAAGGCAGGAATAGCCAATCACACCGCAAGATGAAACGGGGGCTTGAAGGCCTACGCTTTTAACTGGTTTTCAAGCCTGACGGTCTCAGCTCGTAAAAAGGGGGAAAGGTTGGTTCATTCGGCACTTACCTTTCTGCGCGACATTCTTGATGGAGGTGGCGGCAGCAACAACAACAGTGAAGGTGGCTGTGCCCCGGCTGTGTTGGCTACGGATGAATTCGTGGTGACTGACGTGAGACAGGTTCTCCAGCGCTAATCGCGCCGCTTTATTTTCCCTTTCCTGTAAGATGTTACCCTTCAGTCGACTCCCTTCACGACGGGGGTCTTGAGTATCACGTGACACAGACAACTCTCACCCTCACGCCAACGACACTTTTCTGTCTTGGAATCGGGAGGAGCTCCTAGCGAATCTAGCCGGTGACGTGTAATGGCCATTTTCACTGTGGGCTTCAGCCCTATGTATGAATAGGGAAAGCGGCCATATTTTTGTCGGGCAAATAGTCTCCTGTAATAGGAATCGCTGGTGCAGCGAGACTACAGCCGTAAAGCGATTCTCATTGACGTCTTGATTCACCATCTTTGTTTTGGGACTCAGCTGGCTTTTGTGATCAAAAACTATATCTGGGAGAGAAAGACGGTTGCAGTGTCCCAGTTTGTACCGAAAGGGTACATTATTATCTTATAATAAGAAAAATAGTTCTGTTAGGGAAGAATTGAATTATTTATGAACCAAAGCTACGTGTTGACAATAGGTCAGATAAGTGAAGAACAATTTATTTCTGATTAGAAAAATGGTCTTGACCAACTGAAAAAAAAATATTTTTTTAAAAAAGTAGTAAGTAGCCCTCGAGTTATGACCACAATTGAGACCAAAATTTCAGTTGCTAAGCAAGGTGCTTGAGTCATGCCCAACTTTGTGACCTTTGTGACCATGGTTGTTAAGCAAATCAATGCAGTTAAGTTAATTGTGGTCATTAAGCTGTAGAAAGTTAGCACCCAGCTCTCTCCTAGAAAAATGAAATATGCTAGGAAATATTGAAAAGAATATTATATTTCCCTGGATGTTCTCTCCCCACCCCCTCTTATTTTCTCCCAAGAAAACTGAGTGAAAGGGGGGGAGCCTCTACTTTGTGTTTGTTTGGCCAACAAAAACAGAGTAAAGAGAAGTATTCATTCTTCCTTCCCTCCCTGTACCTTAAAAGTATCAACCTGAGGTTATGAGGGAAGGTTTTAAGTTCATTTACAAGAAAAGTTTCATCCATTGTGTGTTTAAATGATTTTACCTGTTCATTTCTTTCCTGAAGCATGTGAATCCAGACCCCATTTCTCATCTGTAATATCCCCATATTGTTACCAGTTTATCTGTTTAGTAACTGCAATACTGATGGGGTTTTTTTTTCAAGCTCTGTCTGCAAGCCCCCCTTACCTCTAATCCTCCAACAATGCCTTCTCTGTAGGGGAGGGGACCTTCCATAAGCCTCCGTTTAAATCTCATGTTTGGCTCATTGTGATTTGGATGTGTTCTCAAACTTCTATGGGTCTCAACTTATTCTCAAACCTTCCATTCTCAAACGTGAATGGAACTTGGAGGCCCCATTTTCCTTCAAGGTAGCCACATCTGGCTTCCCATAGAGCTGAACCCCTTTGAGGTTCGGCAGGCCTTCAACATGGTGGACTGGAGAAGCTGGCGTGGGCCACAGACGATGTGTATTATTAAATTGGAACTTTAAGGATGATTCTGTTCTGGACTCTGATTTACTTGTGCATGGTATTTGGAACACTGACACGATGTCAAAGAGTGCTCCCAGTGAGTTTGGACCAGTGACATGGGCTTGGCCGGACGCCAGCAGATCCTGAATCCATCTGGTCCTGAATGCCAAAGAGGCTTGAATTAGGTAGTGGGGAAGATTGTACTCTCTGAGGTGAGTAGAATTTTTTTTTAAAAAAAAAACAAAGTTTTATTGGTTTTTTTAAAATTTACAAGGAAAAAGGTAGTGGAAAGGTGTACAAATTTTGGCAGTTGCAAAGTGTGGTAGACGCCCTCTCCCTCCAAACTCACAGTATACATCTGAGTATAAATCATTAATACATAGTCATATATAATCAGCATATTAGTTCTATTGGTACTTTCAATCAATTTAATACATAGTAATATATGATCCACATGTTAATTCCATTACTACTTTCGGTCAGTTTATATCAACAAGATTTTCTTATTCATTTTTGTGATCTGAGCTTTCTTGGTATTGCCCCTTCTCCCCCCGCTGGCAGAGCTCCGGCCCCTCCCGTGTCCTGCATATCCGTTGTAGGATCTTCTGTTTTTTCTAGGTGTATTTTGTTTTTTTCCATAAAGGCCTGTGCCTCTATGGGTGTGTTAATTCTAATTCTTGTCTCCTCCCAGAATATCAACATACCTTCAGGCATCAACCATCTAAACCACACCCCCTTCTGGTATAATTTATTCGCTAGTTGCGAATAATTTTTCCTTTTTTCCCTAATTTTCTTGGGGATCTGCTTCAAGATAGTTATTTCCCTATCATGGTATGTCAGGGCCTGCCCTCTTTGTACACCCAGAATTTCGTCTCTTGTGCTTTTTCTAAGAAATTTAATATGAACCTCCCTGGGTACATTGTGTGTTCTGGCATAGGCTGAATTCACTCTATAGACCAGATCTATCTCCCATTCCATCTGTTGTTTTTCTTTGTGTGTATATTCAGCCAAAATGTTTATCATGATGTCCCTTATGTTTTCATCATCTGCTTCCATCACGTTTTGAAATCTAAGAAAAAAGGACATTCTCTCAAATTCTGTTTTCATTTGTTGGTTATCAAGTTCTTTGTTTCCCTTCTGCACCGCCTCTACCCCCCCCCTCACCTCCGCCACCCCACCCTCCACAAGGTCCAGTCTCTGTGAGTTCTTATAAATTTGGACTTGGTTCTCTTTAATTTCTTCTTTCATTTCCTTTAATTGTTTCTTAATTTCCTCTTGTCCCTGTAATAGTTGCTGAAACATTTGTTGCCAATCCATCTCTGTACTTTTAGGTTGCATCAGGTCTGTAATCTTTGATTGTGTAGCAGGACTGGATGTTGCTGATGTCGGGGCAGAGGTAGCAAAGCCAGGCTTTCCAGGGGGTGGTCTTTTAGGAGACATAGTTTATAGAATAAAGAGTTCAGTCAGTGTAGAGAATGGACAGCTGGAGCAGCAGAGCAGCTAGATGAGTCCAGGAGGCAGAAGGTCCAAGCAGGAGAGAATTTCTCTAGTCAGCCTGGCAATAGAGTAGAATTTTTCACCCCAGAGAGTTCAAAGAATAACAATCCACAAGAGATTCTTCTGGTTGGCACGGAGACAAAGACCGGAACCCTGAATTTTTCAAGGTGGAGTCAGGTTTCACAGTTCATGAAGACAACAGAAGTGTGCCATCTTGCCCTGCCAGCTTCGGGCTCGGAGGCATAACAAAGTTTTCAAAAACTCCCAAAGTCCTCAGATCATCAGTAAATTATGGAGTTAAATTCAATGAAAGTCACTTTAAGCAAGGGTGTGGCATCATTGGTTGGCTCTCCCCCCTCCTCCTTCCCCTGGGGCTGAGAGCAGAATTGTTCCAAGCCGCCTGTCCGAGGGGGGGGGGAAATCCCCCTCCCTCCAGCCGCGCCTCCAAAGTTAGCCAAAAGTAAAAGTTTTAAAATGCTGAAAGGTTCTTCAAATCAACAAAGGGAGTGAAGGGGGGTATGCGCCTCACCACACCGCCGCTGCTTCCTTCTGCTTTTTCATTCTCCGATCAGCCTGTTGCGAAGACGCTTTACGTGCCCTCCGATACTGCTCCCTGGTGCCTGGAGCGAGGCGGGGGGCCCCCCACCAGCCGCCGCCGATGCAGGGATCCCCCGCGATGCCGCCCCTCCGGCAGGACGCCTCTTCGGGGCATCCTGTGCCCCCCAAGGAGTGGGGAAGCCCACCGGGGAGCCGGAGCGAGCAAACGAGTTGCCCGTCGCCGTCAGCCACCGGAACCGGAACCAGTAGAATTTTTTTTTTTTTTGTTGCCTTGCGTGTGCATGTATGAGATGAAGGAAATTCCTACTAGAGGTTTGCCTTCGACCTGAGTGAGGAGATCCAATCTGTTTTTTTCCAATCTGCCAGAGCGGATAGCCCACAGGGACATGTTAAAGGCTGTTGCAGCAATAGGCAACCATACTGGCAGCCTTTTTAGAACAAGTAACCTTGTAAGAAAAACAGAGCCGTGTTCACCTCTTGACAGCGTGCTAGCTCATTGGGACATAAAACCTATTGCAGAACCTATTGTCCTTACAAAAGTGAAGCTAAAAACCCTCTGCACATCTATCTGGCCAACCTACTCCATTGGTCCTAAGGTCTGGCCTCCAGAAGGCAGTTTTGATTTAGATTTTTGTCAAGAAATTTACTGATTTTCTGGCCACCATCAGACAAACTGAAGTTTCTTCTCCAATCTCCTTTGTTGCCCAGACATTCAGAAAGCATTTGGGCTAACTCCCAGACGCTCTTCTAAAATTTATCCCCTTGTCACTTTCAAAAAAGGGGGGAAAGCTCCCCAAAGTGACTGAGGAGCCCACAGGGATACGTTAAAAAGTTGTTGCAGCAGTAATCTGTTTCTGTTTTTGTTTATTTGGATTTATATGCCGCCCTTCTCCAAAAGAACTCAGGGCGGCGTACAACATTAAAAAAACACACATCCCAAAGTAAAAAAAATTATATACATATCCAAAAAAACAACCGAATTTAAAAGACAATACATTTAAAATAAGTTAAAATTAACAGGCCAGTCCGGCTTGCTGGAAAAGCCAACTTTTTAGGGCATGTCGGAAGGACCGGAGGTCAGGGATTATGCGAAGCTCCAGGGGCAGCTCATTCCAGAGGGAAGGCGCTCCCACAGAGAAGGCTCTCCCCCTGGGGGTCACCAGCCGACACTGTCTGGCCGACGGCACCCTGAGGAGGCCAACTCTGTGGGATTGTACTGGATGGTGGGAGGCTACTGATGGCAGTAGGTGGTCTCGCAGGTACCCTGGGCCTAAGCCATGGACCACTTTAAAGGTCATAATTAATACCTTGAATCGCACCCGGAAAACAACCGGCAACCAGTGCAGGCCGCCTAAAAGGGGTGTAACATGGGAGCACCTAGGTACCCCCATGACAACCCGCGCAGCCGCATTCTGGACCAGCTGAAGCCTCCGGGTGCTCTTCAAGGGCAGCCCCATGTAGAGAGCATTGCAGTAGTCCAGGCGAGAAAGGATGAGGGCATGAGTGACTGTGCACAGAGCATCCCGATCCAGGAAGGGGTGCAACTGACGTACCAGGCGAACCTGGCAAAAGGCCCCCCTGGTCACGGCCATCAGGTGTTCTTCTAAACAAACCGCGTATCCAGGAGGACTTCCAGATTGCGAGCCTTCTCTGAGGGGGCTAAAATTTCTCCCCCTATCATCAAAGATGGGACAAGATGTACAAATCGGGATGACGGAAACCACAGCCACTCAGTCTTGGAGGGATTGAGCTTGAGCCTGTTCCTCCCCATCCAGATCCGCACAGCCTCCAGGCATCGGGACATCACGTCGAGGGCATCATTTGGGTGGTTTGGGGTAGAGATGAAAAGTTGGGTATCATCAGCATATTGATGATACCGTACCCCAAAACCATGGATGATCTCACCCACGGTTTCATGTATATGTTGAACAGGAGGGGTGAGAGAACCGACCCCTGGGTCACCCCACAAATGACACGCCTGGGGGTCGATCTCTGCCCTCCAGTCAACACAAACTGCGACCGTTCCGACAGGTAGGAGAACCACCGTAAAACGGTGCCCCCCACTCCCAACCCCCCGAGTCGTCGTAGTAGGATACCATGGTCGATGGTATCGAAAGCCGCCGAGAGGTCTAATAGGACCAGGACAGAAGAGCAGCCCCTGTCCCAGGCCCGCCAGAGATCATCGACCAACGCGACCAATGCCGTCTCCGTGCTGTACCCGGGCCTGAAACCCGACTGGAACGGATCCAGGTAGACAGCTTCATCCAGGTACTGGGGAAGCTGACATGCTACCACACTCTCGACAACCTTTGCTACAAAGCAAAGGTTGGAGACCGGACGATAGTTGGCTAAAGAAGCTGGGTCCAGGGAAGGCTTCTTAAGGAGGGGTCTCACCACCGCCTCCTTCAAGGCAGTGGGAAAGAACCCCTCTCTCAATGAAGCGTTGGTAATCGCCTGGAGCCAGCCTCGTGTCACCTCCCGGGAAGCCAAAACTAACCAAGAGGGACACGGGTCCAGCACACAAGTGGCAGCACTGAGTCTCCCCATAATCCTGTCCATGCCTTCGGGGGTCACAGGGTCAAACCCATCCCAGATTGTCTCCTCAAGATTCATCCCCGTCGGCTCGCCCGAATCTACCCAGTCAGAGTCCAAGCCTGTCCGGATCTGAGCGATTTTATCCTGCAGATACTGAACAAATTCTTCAGCCCTACCCTGCAAGGGGTCTTCCCCAGTTCCTTGGTTAAGTAAGGAGTGGGTCACCCTAAACAGGGCATTGTCTTTAAAAAGAAAAGTAGAGCTCAAGAGCCCTACCCAGATGCAAACGGTGTGTTAATGAAGGTCTCCATACATCTTGATCTTTAAAAATATGCCAGCGATTGCTGGGAGATCTAAGATAAGAGTTTGGCTCTTTAAAACTCAGCCAGTGCCTGCTGGAAGATCCAACCTAGAAACCTGGCCGAATGCAAACAATGTGTGAACGTCTCTATACATCGTCTCTATACATCTTGATCTTTAAAAATATGCCAGTGCTTGCTGGGAGATCTAAGATAGATATAGAAAGGTTTGGATCTTTTAAAAAATCAGCCAGCGCCTGCTCGTAGATCCAAACTAGAAAGAGAGGACACTGACCACCCCAGGGCAGAGACAGTTATTAACAATCTAGTGCAGTGGTTCCCAAAATGGGTGGTACCGCCCGCTAGGGGGGCGGAGGGATGACTTAGGGGGGTGCTTAGAGGCAAGGGGGTGTGGCAGGGGGAGCTAAGAGGCAAGGGAGGTGGCAGAGGAGTGCTGGAGGTCGCCCCCTCGCAGGGTGCAATTCTGCCTGGGGCTCTGTTGGCCGCCAGTCAGCATTTCCAGCAGGGGTGAAATTCAGCCGGTTCTGACTGGTTCTCCTGAACAGTAGGACAAATTATGGGCAGTTCAGAGAACCGTTAAAATGCACCAATGACTGGCTCCGCCCTCACCTCCCGCCCCTCCTACTCACTCCTTTTCGTACCTCGCCTGCCTAGAGGCACAGGTGCTGCTGCTGGTGGTCCCTGGTTCCCTCGCTGATCTCAACCACACAGCCCAGCAGATCTCTACCCGGTGAGTCTTCCTTTCCTTCTATTCTAGCTACCTCCCCCACGCCCCAGCCAAGTTATCTATTGTTTTCCCAAGCTATTTCCCTCCGTCTGGGCTCTCCCTTGCAGAGCTGAGCCTAGCATTCAGTTTAAAATGCAGGGTGGGGGAGGGGGGCAACAGCGCAGCCAGGAGAAGGGGAAAAAGTTTTTCTTTTTTGCCAAGCTATTTCTTTTTTCACAAGGAGAGGAGGAGAGAGGGAGGGAGGGAGGGAGGCAGAGAGGGAGGGAGAGAAAGAGAAGGAGAGAGGAAAGGAGGAAGTCAGAGAGAGAGAGGAAGAAAAGGAGGAAGGAAGTGAGAGGGAAAGAGGAAAGAAGTGAGAGAGGGGAGGAGGGAGAAAGAAAGTGAGAGAGAGGAGAGTAAGAAAGGAGAGTGGGAAGGAGATAGGGAGAGAAAGGGGGAAGAAGGGAGGAAGAGAAAGAGAGGAAGAGAGGAAAGGAGAAAGAGGGAGAGAGAAGGGGAAGAGAGGGAGGAAGAGAGGTGAGAGAGAGACAACTGAACTTCACTTATGAAAAGGTGCTAATTATGTCAATGGAACAGATAAGAAACTGCATTAGTGATATATATGTCAATATGTTGATTTGTACTAAAATGTTTAGCTTAAAGAAGTTATAAGGAATCACAAATATGTAAGTTAAAAGTGTGGAAAATGTAATGTACATGTGGATGACCCTTTGCATGAGTTGTATTGGGAAAAAAAATCATAATTAAAAAAAGAAAATGATTCCCCAGACAGGTAAAATGCTACATTTTGCTAGAGTTATTCTTTGCTTCCAATTTGTTGAGGAAGGGGATTGGACTCCATTGTCTATATTTCCCTTTCCATCCCCATGGTTCTTTAGTGAAAATTATAACCCAAGAACATATAGATCTGTTAAAATGTTCCCATTCTCACTTTCCATATTGGGAATCCCTAGGTACCATGCAATAATGTCATCAAATAATTCAAGCAAATGTTTGTGCTTTCTTAATTACACCAATGCAAACAATGTGCCCACAATGACTTTGTAAAACGAAACTTTATTTAATTGGTCATCTCCTCATGCTTCAGAATCCTTGCTTTGCTACAGAGTAAAGAGCAACATCCTGGTTTATTTGCACAGAGAAGGCAGGCAGGGAGTTGGTAGGGTTTATTTATTCACTTAGCAAAGCCTTAAGCCAGATGTGAACACACACATATTGTAAGTATTCTGATTTTCAGAGCAGAAATGGCAGAAGCAGAAAAGTCAAAGAAGAAATGTAGACAATATAGTGTGGAATATCTGAAGTATGGATTTATACCAGCACCATCAAACCAGCAGCTGCCATGGTGCCTACTATGTGAAAAAGTATTTTCTAATGAGGCAATGAAGCCTTCCAGACTGAATGAACATTTGAAGAAGGCACATCCTGACAAGGCAGACAAGAACCTAACTTTTTTTCAATCACTTTGTGACAACTTGCAAAAGCACCCAACACTGTCACGCATGTTTTACAATGCTTCCTAACAAAACACTGATGGTTTGCATGCATCATACAACATTTCATTTCTGATTGCTAAGTCTGGAAAGCCACATACTATTGGCGAAGAACTCATCCTACCAGCCATTAGTGAGGTTCTGAGTACTGTTTTGCATAAGTCACCACATGATATAATTAAAACAATTCCTCTCAGCAACAATTCGGTGCAAAGACGCATAGATGAAATGGCTGAGAATGTGGAAGATGTATTGTGCAGCATACTACGGACAATAGACTTTGCATTACAGCTGGATGAATCAACTTTGGCAGGCAATGAATCTTTGCTTCTTGCTTATGTGCGCTTTATTAAAGATGAAAGTTTGACTCGAGTTGTAATTTGCGAGGCAACTAAAAACAGATACTAAAGGGGAGTCAATATTTCATGTTGTTGAGCAGTTTTTCAAAGACAAGGAAATTCCACTTACCAACATACTAGCTTGTGCAACTGATGGAGCACCATCAATGACTGGTCGCTACCGTGGGTGCGTTGCTTACTTGAAAAAAGCAGTGCCAAATGTCTTTACCATTCACTGTGTCATTCATCGTCAACATCTGGTTGCAAAAAACCTCAGTGATCGCTTGCACAAGTCATTACACACTGTCATTACTGCAGTTAACAAAATTAAAGTACATGCTCTCAATGATCGACTATTCAGAGAGCTCTGTGTTGAGAATGATGAAGATTTTGATCGTTTGCTGCTTCATACAGAAGTTCGTTGGCTATCAAAAGGCAACTGTGTGAGACACTTTTACAATCTTTTTGACACTGTTGTGGAGTTTTTTGAAGACAAGAATGCTTTGCTCAGTGGTGAACGCAAAGAGATCAGGCATGACATTGCTTATTTATCAGAACTATTTGCAACGTTCAATGAAGTGAATTTGCAGTTGCAAGGAAATGATGTCAATCTTATTAAGGCCAAATCTGTCATCTTTACGTTTATTTCAAAGTTAACTCTATTCAAGCGCAATATAGGCCATCGCGAGCTATACCAATTTCCGAGCTTGTCTTGAGCTAGAAGAGAAAGGTGGGATACAAGATGATGACCTTCAAGTTTTTTGTGACCATTTGGACATGCTGCATAAAGGTATGTCTGAGCGATATCAGAATCTTCTTTTGATGGAAATTCCAGATTGGGTCATAAATCCATTTTCAGATACTGAGGAAGATGGGGTAGTGGAGGAACAACTCATAGAGCTGCAAAATGACATTGAGCTGAAGCCAAAGTTTAAGAAATCGTACCAAGAGTTTTGGTTACAGAAAGAAATTTCTGATCGCTATCCTGCACTATGGACAGTGGTTAAGAAGCTCCTTGTTGCATTTCCAACATCATATTTGGTGGAACGTGGCTTCAGTGTGGTCATCCAACTTCTCTTCAAGCAAAGAAATTGACTCCAGATTACTGAACGTGGTGATTTAAGACTCCTGCTAAGTGACTTATAACCAGACATTGAGAAACTGGTATCACTTCATCAAGCCCATCCATCACATTAAGAATTTACTGAACAGTGAAGTAGTTACTAAATTTTACTGAGTTTACTAAGTTACTAGTTACTAAGGTTCTTGATAAATGACTATCAGACTTTGAAAACCTGGTATCACTGGATCATGTTCAACAATTTTGTTGAATTAACATTAACTAAAAAGGTTTTTAAATTGTATTTTGAATAAATGTGCAATTAATTGTTACAGTTTTGAATTTTACTGTTACTATCTTCCTTCTGTTGTGCAAACTGCCCAGTCACATGACCCCCCCCCCCCCAGGCACACCCACAGAAGCAGTAGTAAAAAAATTTGAATTCCAACACTGGGTGGGGGGCACTGAGGATCAGTTTGTAGCACCAAGGGGGTGGTGGACTGAAAAAGTTTGGGAACCACTGATCTAGTGCTTAAGGAGAGAGAACAATGGTTGTAACTTTGAGCAAAAGTAAGAAAATTTAGTAGAGAAAAAAAAAAGGTAAAGCCTGTCTGAATGGGAAGACCTAGGTAATTGGACTTGATTAATTTGATGTGATTTCTGTTAAAATTCTTAAGTGTGCATCTATACTAATAGCATATAGAATTGAATAGTATTGAATTGATTGTGATGTTTGACCAGCTGGCAAAATAAGTAAGCTTCTCAGCTTGGGCTTGAAGCTGTGGGGAACGGGAGAGTAGTTAGGATTTAAACTGCTCTCTGAGTTTTCCCACTGCTTTGAGAATGAGCCACAGGTTCCCCAAGGAAAGAAAAATTGAAGATTTAAGGGGACAGAGCCTCCCCCAGGTCTGAACGTGTTGTTCCATGGTATTTGTGCATGTATGTGTATGTGTGTAATCATTTCCAGACCTGGAGGGAAGTTTAGGTCCTTTAATAATAGAAAATGGAGCTCCTTGGCTTATGTACAGCTCCCTGAAATAATTGTAATAATTGCTTTGCATGAAGAAAGAATGAAATGGGATTTTTGTATGTGAAATTAATTTACACAAGCAGTCTGATTGCAGTGCAAATGTGAGTATGTTGATGGTAAAAGTTGGTGTTAATGTACTTTGATTCCCTTTCATATAAAGAAACAGTAAGTTGCAAGGTTGTTTAATGGTATGTGTGTGTGTATGTGTGTTATCATTTCCAAACATGAAGGGAGGGTGAGCGCCTCTAATAATACAAAATGGAGCTCATTGGCTTGTGAAAAAGCTCCCTGGAATACTTATAATGATTGGTTGGCATGAGTAAGCATGAAGGTCTGATTGCAGTATGAATGTGAATGTGTGTCCCTGATGCCCAAGGGAGTGATAAGTGGAAGGGATCCAGAGACCTGTGATTGCCTGTGTGTATTCTCCCCCCCCCCCCCCCCCCCCGTTCTTTCCCTCCTTCCTTTTGGGTCATTAAAGGGGGCTGCAGTTTTTCTGCTCACTTTAACCACTTCTCTCTCTCTCTCTCTCTCTCTCTCTCTCTCTCTCTCTCTCTCTCTCTCTCTCTCTCTCTCTCTCTCTCTCTCTCTCTCTCTCTCTTCTGAGGAATTCGGGGTAAATGGGTGACCTGCTCCTGCACCTTTACTTTTCACTGTTGTGATCTTTGTCATCTGCATATAAAAGCTATGCAGTTACATTTCCTTTTCTGCCCTGAATACAATTTTGATTTTTATGCTCGGAGTGGGGCGGCAGCGGGCAGCAGCGGCCAGCGGCAGTGGCCTGGGAGAGCTGTGCAAGGGCTTGGTGAGGCTGCGGGCGGAACAGGCGCTCGCGCAACCCCCTTCTCCAGCCGGGCAGAGCTCCATGCACTGACCTAGGGGGTATCCCGAATGTGCCAAGCAGCGGGAGCTGGGGGGCGGGCAGAGCACCACATGGCTTGGCACCTTAGGGATACCCCCTAGGTCAGTGAATGGCGCTCTGCCCGGCTGGAGAGGGGATTTGCCGGGCGGCTGCTCGTGAGCATGGTTACCTCATGGCTGCTTCGCCCCTGAGGCTGTGCCCGGCTCTTCGGGAGCCAGTTCACAAGGGAGCAGCTGCCCGGCAACTCTCCCCTCTGGCCAGGCAGAACGCCACTCCCCAACCTAGCGGTATCCCGAAGGTGGCAAGCAACGTGAGCGCTCCCCTCCCCCCGGCTCCTGCGACTTGGCGCTTTCAGGATAACGCTAGGTCAGTGAGCGGTGCTCTGCCTGGCCGGAGGGGGGGGTTGTCCAGGGGGTTTATTTTCGGGTGTGGGCTTATATTTTTGCCCACGCGAAAAATGTGGCAAGGCTTTAGTTTCGGGACAGGTTGTATTTTCGGGGAAACACGGTAGTTTTATTTTATTTTTTTGAAGCTGTTGTTCCCTCCCTCTTTTACGCCTGAGTGCATTTTTAAATGCTTATGAGTCAAGGTGCTCTACTCTATGATATTTTTGTTTGTTTGCAATACAAGTTGCTGTCCTGTTTGGAATTATTACAGAGATGAGTTAGAAATTACAATATGTAGAAAGTCCTCTGAGATGGCACTCGGTGCATCCTCTGGTGCCTGCCACCCCTCATAATAAGCCTGCAAATATCATGGTCCTCCAAACTATCCCTGCTAAATATGCACCCCTCATTCATCATGATAGAAATAATTCTATCGTTTGAGAAAAAGGGAGAAAAATGAAGGGGTACAGTAATTTAAAAAAAAGTAATTTTTAAAAAAGGTAATGAGTATCATCATATGAAGTAGAAACTTGTCATTTAATAGACATTTGTTCCACCAATAAACCATCTTTCCAAGCAGCCTCCATGTCTCCAGTGTCTTTTCCCCCACTTGGAGCTGCACCCAGAAGGACATTTCTTCCAACAAAGCAAATCAGGTTTCCCCCTGTGGGAAGAAATATTCATCTGGTTACGTTCCAAGCTGGAAGAAAGACACTGGAAACATGGAGGCTGAATGGAAAGATGGTTTATTGATGAAGCAGAACCACATGTGATTCTGGGCAGCTGACAAAATGGAGTTGAGAGTGGGTGGGATTTTATACCTTATTTGGGCTTTGTATTTGAGCTTCCTGTTCCTGTGCAAGAAAATGTCTAATATTCCATTGACTTGTCAGATTCCTATGGGGGTCATGTAGGGGTCATAGCTGGCTCTATAGCATGGGTGTCAAACTCACGGCCCGCAGCCTGGATGCATCAAGCGCTGGCCATGCCCACCTCCAGTTTAGCAAAGGGGGGGGGAAGTCACGATATGTCACATGATGATGTGACAACTTTGAGTTTGACATCCCTGCTCTATAGGCAAAAGAGGAAATGCAAATCCTAGGTCAGTGATGGCGAACCTATGGCACGCGTGCCACAGGTGGCACTTGGAGCCATTTGTCAGGGCACGCGAGGCCCTGGCCTGTCAGCTGGCCAGCTGAGTTCACCCTTTTTTAAAGCCATTTTTCGCCCTCCCCAGGCTCCAGAGGCTTCATAGAAGCCTGGGGAGGGCGAAAAGAGCCTCCCCTGCCCCTCCCCGGAGGGGAGCTTCCCTGAAGCCTCCGGAGTGCAAAAAACCAGCCCTATGGGCAAAACGGAAATTCGGGAACAGAGTTCCGGTTTGCTCGGAGGTTTGTTTTGACTGCTCCGGAGGCTTCAGGGAAGCGTCCTGAAGGTCTCTGAAGCCTTCAGAGCGCTCAAAACGACCCTCCGAGCAAACCGGAAGTGACTTCCGGTTTGCTCTGAGGTTCATTTTGACTGCTCCGGAGACTTCAGGGAAGCGTCCTGAAGGTCTCTGAAGCCTTCGGAGCGCTTAAAATGACCCTCTGAGCAAACTGGAACTGACTTCCGGTTTGCTCGGAGGTTCATTTTCACTGCTCCGGAGACTTCAGGGAAGCATCCTGAAGGTCTCTGAAGCCTTCAGAGCGCTCAAAACGACCCTCCGAGCAAACCGGAACTGACTTCCGGTTTGCTTGGAGGTTCATTTTGACTGCTCTGGAGGATTCAGGGAAACATCCTGAAGGTCCCTGAAGACTTCGGAGGGCTTCCGGGGGGCGGGGGAGGCTGTTTTCACCCTCCCCAGGCTCCTATAAAGCCTCTGGAGCCTGGGGAGCGTGAAAAAAGCATGCAAAAAATGGGGGGTCTTGCCTGTAGTGTGCGCATGCGCACTGGGGGGGGGGTCGTGCATTGCTTTATGGGTGCGGCACGCCCACACACGACCCCCTGCGCTTCCCCTACTTATGGCACGCGAGCCAAAAAAGGTTCGCTATCGCTGTCCTAGGTGTTTGTCTGAGCTAATCTGGTCAACCTCTGGTTTATTGTTTATCTCAGCTCCCAGATTTCTGTGACTTTGAAGTTTGAACTGCTCTGGAGGTCATGCAATGAAGGGGCTTGTGTTCTGAAAGGGTGTTTGGCAATTCCTATTGTGGCTAATGGCTTTCATCCTCTGTTGGATCTTGGGTAAGGGGCTGCTTTCTAATCCCATCATTCTGCCTTTGTTAGCTTTGCTGCAAGGAGTTTCAAAATATCCTGTCTTGAATGGATTACCAAATCTAAATTTCTAAAAGCTGGCCTCCTCAGTTTCTGCTTGGGGGCTATTAAGAAAGTCTGAGTCTGCTTTCTGTCTTTAAGAGCATGGGATGCTGCAACTGTTGTAAAATACATGCTGGCTGCCAAGTGCCCAGATGTTGATTACATGATTATGGGGGTGCTATGAAAGTATTAAGTGCAAGTGTGAGAAACAGACTCACCAGTCAGAAATTTGACAGAGTCATTAAGTGAAGCAGCAAGCAGTTTATTGTATGTAAAATATGTTCTTGCAAGAGTGGGTGGCTAGCGAAGCAGACACACCCAAGAATAGATTTCATCAGCTTTTTACTCCCTCAACCCAAAGCACAAGTACCTCCCTTGCAGCCCCCTTTGACAAAGACTACAAGGTCACTATCTTCTCGGAACACCTATACCCCTCTCCATGAACTTCCCCATTTTTATCTGTCTCCCCAACTTTTGCCCAGTTCCCCTTTTTCCTAGACTACCTTTTTCCCTTTTTAAATTGATTTCTTAAACTACAGTTTCCTGATTCATTATCTTAGCAGCATAAGCATAATAAATTGAGGCAAGTGGTTAATTTCTCTACTATGTGCCAGACTGTGTGGTTAAAACTGTTGGCTAGTCTGTGCACAAGCTGACTTGCTTATCAGAACCGCAGACCTTTTCTGGGTATTTTTTCCCTAATCTTGACCTCTTCCCTAGTATTCCAATGCTCTATTGAACTTCTAAGCACACATTTCTCAAAACAATACATGATTTTTTTGGGGAAAAACACTGTCTCCATCAGTTTCTTACACAAGGAATGGTTGTAACTCACTTTTTTGAGTGCCATTGTAACTTCAAACAGCCACTAAACAAATGGTTGTAAGTCAAGGACTATCTGTATTTAGAGAACGGCAAGTGGCTTTTGATTCTCTGAAACAGCATTGTTATTTGCTTTCTCTTAAGAGACACTTCATCTGTTAGAGTAGGTCCTGGAGTGTAACACTTGATATTGTCTTATACAGTAGAACCTCTGATCACAACCATAGTTAATTCCATAACTTTGGTCGAAACCAGATTTGGTCGTGACCTGAACCTAACCAAAATTAATGCAAAATTAATGCAGCGGCCACACGTGGGTTGCTGTTTGTAAACAAACAACAGGAAATTTGGCGCTTACAAAAAACCCTGATTTGGTCGTGGTCAGAAGCGTTCATGACCAGAGGTTCTACTGTACATTAAAAACAATGGATAAAAGTATCTCATCTCCCTACGTATTTCTTATGAAGGTTAATAAATGTATGGCATCATCCAAATATTGTCTAATAGCATCATCTATATTTGATGCTGATTAAAGAACCAATGTAACACACTGGTATCTATGCATGTTTTCCAGACAAAAAAAATTGTGCTATGTTCAGTGGTATTTGTTCCCTGATGGAAAACCTTATACATTAATTTTATGCAGACTAAACTAGATGCAGCTATACTTTTAGTTCATTCTTTTACTAATATTCAAGGAAGCTAACCATGGCTGAATGTGGGATTTACACTCATTCATGTTTGGTTAGAAGTAATGCTATTAATTATAGCAGAGTTGCTTCCTTTTGCATAATTCATGTAGTTAGGAAAAAAGTCTTAAATCGGGTTGCAATTCTACTGCTTTTAGATCTGCATCCTCACAGTTGAAGTTATTTGAAGTTTTGAAGTCATATTGGTTTAGGTTCAAAGAATCCAGGTAGTCTAACTTTCAAGAAAGAACTGCAACACAGAAAATAAGCATTGGGCTACACTGATGAACACCATTTATGCCACTTGTATAAAGTACGTATTGTAGGAAGTTATCACCTAGCCCTCTCCCAGAAAAATGAAATATCCTAGGAAATATTGATAAGGCAGAATATTATATTTTCCTGGATGTGAAAAAGGGAGAAACACGTTTTAAAAAACTAAGTAAATTCCTGCAGCTTCCAGCCCATCCCCACTTTGTCAATGGGCCATTAAGAAGACCAAGCTAGTCCACTTTACATAATAAAGAGTTCTCCTCTTCAGCTGTGATGGGATTAAGGCAGGATAATATTGCCTTTTACTCAACTGACCACATGGCAGCTGAACTCAATCAAACCTGAATTCAAACCAGCCTAGAGGGTTGCCCCTGCATGGGCCCATGTGAGTCTGACAACCAATCAGAATACATTTCTTACACAGGAACAGGAAACAGATAGGTGGGGCCGAACAGATTATAAAAATCCCTGCAAGCCCTTCTTCACCCCTTCTCTTCCCTTCTCTTCTTCTCCACCAACATTGAAGCATGTGATCACCTTTTCTGTTAAGGGCTCAAGCCATGTGGTCCTGTCCACCATTAAAACCATCTTTCCAAGCAGCCTCCATGTCTCCAGTGTCTTTTTCCCCACTTGGAGCCGAACCCAGAAGGACATTTCTTCCAACAGTATAATTCAGTGACAAACAGGACTTATTAAAAAAACAAATCTAGACATGTCTCTTTTTGCTCCCACAAGTTTTTCTCAGATTTTTTTAAAAAAATATCAAAAACAATATTAGAATGAGAAAAATTACAACCTTGGATTGGTAAAACAATCTATTTTTTAAAGAAATACATTTCTCCAGTATTAAAAAGCATAGTGGAAGCCTTTGACAATTTCCTACAATATGGGACATTCCCCCAGAACCCATAAAATAGAATTAAACTGACTTGTGAGGGGCACATTGTCAGGCCTGCAGCCATCTTTTCTTTTGGATCTTTGGCCTGCCACACTTTCTATTATTCTATTATGCATTTTCTATTGTGGGAAAATGGGAGGGGAGATTGTAGGAGTGAGATGCGATGTAACCATAACAAAATTCTTTCTAGAAAGCCAAGGTCATCCTTTGTCTTTGAACCTCTACACCTGACCAGAACTGGATGGGTGGAACTGCCAGCATGGCAGTTGAAGATTGGACCATGTGATGGACTTGTGGGTGTGGGGGCAAGATCTTGAACTTTCAACTAGGTGGGGAAAACTGGGAAACTTTCAGATTCGGGTTTTCCCAGATGTGCCAACATGGCTCTCTTAATAAATTGGAACTTTGAGCAATACTTTGCCTTGGACTCTGATTTACTTTTGAGTGCAATTTGGAACCCTGACGTTAACCTGAATATCCATTAAAATACTTCACCAGCTACCCCAAATTTTGGGTTGCTGTCCGGGGTCCTGTGCCCCAGCGCCAATCTGAACCCAGGCAGCATAAAGACTCAGGGAAGATGGAGGAAGAGAAGATCGCCGATGTATGTCGAGGGCTTCTCGAGCTGTGGTGGAAGCTATGGAGGCCTCGTAGAGGGAACACCAGCTGGGAGCCAGGCACAAGAAGCTGGCTCCTAGGCACCCCTCGCAAACGGACCTAACTGCAAGAGAAAGCCACAGGAGCCACCCTAAGGAGTTGCTGTTGGAGCCACAGATGGGTGTGGGAGCAGCTGCGACCCACAAGTGGAGGGGACCAAAGCAGACACCAACTGGGCACTCTGAAGATTGAGGATCCCAGCCACCGTCACGCAGTCAGTCACTGATCGGCCTCCCAGACCAATTCGGACAGGTTAAGTGGAACCAACCCTTGCCTTAGCTCCGAACCACGCAGACTCCGCAACGCATTGGAGTGGGGATTTATGCTCCTTCTATAGAGCGAAAAGCAGGTCAGCCAAAACCTTGCTGCTGGAATGAGACTAACAGCGGTGCCCCTTCACCCTGGGGTGCAGATGGCCCATCAACCAGGATGGGGAGGTCAACCCAGCCAGCAGCAAAGCGTTTGGGGGATTTCTCCCCCTAGCCAGCCACCAATGTTTGGGTTGCAGCCAGCGAGTAAAGTCCCACCGGTGTGGGCTTTCTTCCCGGGCCATGGATGGGTGCAATACCAGTGGATGCCTGCCCTTCCTCAGCAGATGGCACCGATTCAGATAACTGGCCCAGTTCAACCCCACGTAGTGACCCCTCAAACGGTTCTGGCCCAATCGCCACTGTAGGGGCAGCCCCAAGCTGCAATGCTCCAACAGGTTCCTGCCCAACCACAGCCGCAGGGAGCAGCGCCACAAGGGGGGGCCCAGCCCCAAGAACCTGTCCAGCTGCCCACGCAAGTCCAGGCACCAGCCCCACTGGCTCCTGCGCCCCCTCGATTTTGAGCAATGTTTGATGGAACCCCTGGGAAGCTAGCTTACTTCCTAAATGGAGTCTGGGCGCATGTTGATCAATTTGGAGAGCAGTACCCTTCTGACCAAGAGCTGGTTTCAGCCATAACTGAGGGGATGAACAAAGGGGAAGTGGACAAATGGGTAGCGGAGCTCCATGACGAGGCAGCTCCTGAATTAGAAGATGCCTACGGATTCGTTCAACTGATGCGGATCTGATTTAACAATGTGGCCCAACATGTGGAAGTAGAAGAGCAAATCCAAGGGTTGCAGCAGGCCGGCCGACCCATGAGGGAATCAATTTGGGAGTTTAGAAGGGTGACTGGAAAACTACGGGACTGGCCAGAATGACTCCTTGTGCACACGTTCAAAGATGCCCTAGATCCTGAACTGAGAAAGGCATACAGCACTAGAAGGGTGCCGGAATGTATCCAGAATTGGTACACTATCAGAGTTATTCTGGATCACCAGCCTCACCCCCATCGAAAGCCTGCCACCAAAAAGCCTGCTAGAAGACCTTTGGGCTGCCGAACCCAAGCAAAGCAAGCCGAAACACTTCCCCAGAAATCTGCAGAACCAATAAGGTGCTACCGGTATGGTCAATATGGGCACAGAGTGTCGGAATGCTTGACCCTGGCCCCGATCTCGCAAGTGTGAACCCAAACTGCCAGTGGAACAAAAAGGGGCCCACGAAAACCACCTGAAAAGAGTCGTCTCTCCAAGCAAACAGAAGGATCCACTCCCCAGCCTGAGGAGACTGAGAATCCGCCAGACAGGGAAACCCCTCCCAGTTCAGAGGAGCAAAAAGGAGTGAAGATGACCCAATGGTAAGTGCACCCATCTGCCCCTTTGCCATCAAAGCCAAACTTATAGTGCCCGAAACGGGGGTAGAAGGGGAAGTTGAGGCAGTCGTTGACACGGGCTGCACCCAGTGCTTAATCAGCATGTCCATCGTGGAGCAGCTGGGCATACGCACAAGACCCTTAGTCATCCCATCTGGTTTGAACAAATCAATGGGACGCTAATCGGAGGGACCCCAGCCAAGCTAATCACTGACTTAGTGAAGTTTCAGATAGGGTGCCATCATGAACTCCTCAGATTCATCATAGTACCAAAACTGAATGAATCAATCATCTTGGGGCTTGCATGGTTAGACAAGTGGAGACCTACCATAAAGTGGGAGGATGGCATTCAAAAGTTGACCCTAGGCATTGGGCCACTACCACCCCCACCCCCACCCCTGTGAAGCCAGAAGGCCACCCAGGGACCATCAAACCCCTTAAAACAGACAGCAGCACCTGCAGCAGACACTAAATTTCCAGGCATACAGCAAATACCAAAAGAATACTGGGATTTGGAAGGGGTTTTTAGTGAGGAAGATTGCAATTATCTCCCCCCCTCACCGACCCACTGACTGCACAATAGAGTTCGTGCCTGGGGCAAAACTACCAAAGCCTAAGATGTACTCCATGACCCTAAAGAAATGGTGGAATTAAGAAAATACATAGATGCCAATTTGCAGTGGGGCTTTATCCAACCAGCCAAGTCAAAAGTAGCAGCCCCCATGCTCTTCAAACAGAAGAAAGATGGGGGGTGAGGCTCTGCGTTGACTTCCAGGGGATTAACGCCGTTTGCGTAGAAAACTGTGCCACTTGCACAACCATGAAAATCCGGCCAGGCAAACCCCCTGATTACTGCAACCAGTGGCCAGCCCCAGCTGACCATGGGAAGAGATCGCAACGGATGTTTGTCAAACACATTTACCGCCTACACGGAGTACCCAGGGGAATAATTTCTGACCGCAGAGTTCAATTCATCGCCAAGTTTTGGACTGAGTTCCTGAGGTCTATTGGGTCCACACAGCTCGGCCTTCCATCCAAGCATGAATGGAGCCGCGGAATGACCTAACAGAATGGTTGAACAATACATCTGTTGTTATGTGGATTACCAGCAGGACAACTGGTTGGACCTGCTACTGTTCACCGAGGTCACATATAACAACACTGTCCACAGCAGCACTGAATTAATTCCTTTTCAAGTTACCAGTGGCATGGAATGTCTGAACTGCCCAGAGCCCTGCTCTTCCATGTCTCTAACTGAATGGATGGACGCTCTTAAAAAGGGGTGGGAGAATACAAAAAAAGCTCTGGCAGAGGCAGCAGAAGAGTACAAGAAACAAGTGGATAAGCACCGCTCGCTGCAACCCCCTTTCCGAGTGGGGGACAAAGTTTTCTTGTCTACCGAATATATAAGGTTAAAGATGCTTAGCAAGAAATTAGGGCCAAAATGTTTAGGTCCCTTCCCAATAGTGAAAATAATTAACCCAGTTACAGTTCAGTTCAGTCTGCCCAGAATTCTAAGGAAAATTCACCCAGTCTTTCATTGCAGCTTACTGAAGCCGTTGATTGGGTCCAACCTAAAACCATTGACCCAGCCTCCCCCTTCTCCAGTAGTGATACAAGGAGAAACTCACTACAAAGTGAAGAAAATTTTAGACTCTAGATTGTATAGTCATTTGCAATATTTAGTGCATTGGAAAGGGGTACCCTTTGTTTGAAGCTACTTGGGTGAAAAGTTGGAATGTAAAACTGATAAGTTAGAGAAACAATTCCATGATAAATTTCCCGATAAGCCAAAGGGCCCCCCTGGGGAGGTGGTAAGGTATGCTTATGTTAATCCCCACATTATTCTCTTTTCAGGACACACTTTTCTTCTGAGGAGAGGCTGCCTGTCAAGCCTGCAGTTTTCTTGGAGGCCTGACCATGTGATGGAATTGTAGGTGTGGGGCAAGATCTTGAACTTTCAATGAGGTGGGGAAAACCTAGAAGCTTTCAGATTTGGGTTTTCCCAGATGTGCCAACATGGCTCTCTTAATAAATTGGAACTTTGAGCAATACATTGCCTTGGACTCTGATTTATTTTTGGATGCTATTTGGAAGACTGATTGCCCATTGTTTAATTCTAACATTTTACTGCTATTCATATTATAATGCCTTGGTAAGGCCACACTTGGAATACTGCATTCAGTTTTGGTCGCCACTATGTAAAAAAGATGTGGAGACTCTAGAAAGAGTGCAGAGAAGAGCAAGAAAGATGATTAGGGGACTGGAGACTAAAACATATGAAGAACGGTTGCAGGAACTGGGTATGTCTAGTTTAATGAAAAGAAGGACTAGGGCACACAAATTGAAAAAAGAAAAAGAAAAAAAGACTAATACACCACTTACAATACTTAAATAAAAAGAATCTACATGAAATTGAGGAAGAGAGAAGAGAAATGCTAATAAGAAAATCACAATGATGGAATTAATGGAAGCATTGAGGAGACAAAAAAATAATAAAACACTGGGTCCGGACGGTATACCTGTAGCATTTTATAAAGCTACATATGAGCAGATAGAAACAGTAATCTTAGATTTATTTAATGAAGCACTTATAGAAGCAAAGCTATGAAAATCATGGAGGGAAGCATATATAACATTGATACCCAAAGAAGATTTGGACCATCAACAAATAAAAAATTACAGACCAATTTCTTTACTAAATGCAGACTATAAAATTTTTATATCAATAATGGCAGAGCCATTAGAATTTAAAATGTGGAAAGGAGTGAGACAAGGATGTCCATTATCACCTTTATTATTTATATTAACACTGGAAGTCCTACTAATAGAAATTAGAAACAATCAAGAAATAAAGGGATTAAAAATAAAAAGTGGAATATAAAGCACAGGCATTCACAGATGATATGGTATTTATATTAGAGGAACCATTAAAATCAGGAATTAAATTAATCCAAAAAATACAGGAATTTGGTAGTGTAGTGGGACTTAAAATTAACAAGAGTAAAACAAAGATCATTATGAAGAATCTCACCAAAAAACAAGAGCAAGAATGAGAGGAAAACATGGAAATGCAGATAGTAAAAAAGGTAAAATATTTAGGAATTTGGCTGACAGGGAAATGTTCAACAGTTAAGGAAGACAATTATGATAAAATGATTCAGAAAATTAAGAAAGATTTGGAAAATTGGAAGAAACTACAAATTTCACTAATGGGAAGAATTGCCACTGTTAAAATGAACATCCTACCAAAAATTTTATTTTTATTTCAAGTGGTACCAATTAGTCTAGGGAAAAACTTTTTTATAGATTTAAACAAATTAATTGCACAATTTATTTGGTCAGGAAAAAAACCAAGAATTAAATTAAAATTGTTACAGAACAGTAGAGAAAAAGGAGGATTTGGACTTCCCGATTGGGAGCTTTATTATCAAGCAGCAGCTCTCACATGGATAAGGGACTGGATCAAACTAAAAAACAGAAGATTACTAACAATAGAAGGTTACAATTTGGAACTGGGTTTGTTAAATATTAGCATATATCGCTGTAAGTCTCCACTCTGGTCCGCTGCTAGGGCGGGAACTTGGGATCCTTCTGATTGATCGAGAGGCGTACCCGATCCCTATAAAAAAGGAATCCTCAGACCACACACCAAGCTGGATCACTATTACTATTAATAAAGAGCTGTTAAGTCACTACTTGTCCGGAGTCTGTTCTCTCGTTGCCCGAATCTAACACTGGCGACGAAGGTGGGATAGAGAGACAGATAGGACGAAGAAGCTACCTCCAGAATCCAAGGATTCGATCCAGCCTAGGAATTCGGTGGAAATTCCGGCAGCCATCTCAGCGCAGCAAATTCAAACGGAGACAAGATGGCGATGCACACTCCTCCAGCTCCATTCGACCCCATCGCCGATCATTGGGAATCCTACATGCTCAGGTTCGAGTGTTTCCTCGAGGCAAACGATTACACTGGAGTACCGGACTCTCGAAAGAAGAATATATTCTTGAGTTACTGCGGCCGAGAGGTTTTCGAGACGGCCAGGGATCTCTCGGAGCCAACCCCCATTCAGGCGGTAACATGGACGGCGTTGAAACAGATGTTGCAAACGCATTACGCGCCAAAACCTTCCCGCCACGTTTGCCGCCAAGGATTCAACACGAGGAACCAGAAGGCGGGAGAATCCATCAACCAGTACGTTGCAGCACTTCGGAAAGCAGCCACGCATTGCGGGTTCAGGGATCTGGACGAGCAAATCCTGGATCGCCTTATTTGCGGGTTAAAAGACATTTCGTTACAAAAACGATTGTTGGCTAAACCCAACCTAAGCCTGCAAATTGCACTAGACGAGGCGAGAGCTTCTGAATCAGCGGACAAATCTTCTGAAACAATACAACGCGGGTACAGCGCGATCCAGACCGGAGCCAGACAAGCCAGAGTGCATTATGAGGCCGCCGATCAAGAGACCGAGGACAGCGAATACGAAGACAGTCATCGCATGCGGAGCAGTCACACAAGACCAGCGGGAAAACCCGAATTCCGTTTGCCACCATGCGCAAGCTGCGGAGGGAACCACCCCCGGTCTACCTGCCGTTTCAGAAACGTTTGCTCGCATTGCGACAAACTTGGGCACATTGCACGAGTGTGCCGGAGCGAAGTCCCTGCCACACAATGGCAGCCTCCTATGTACCGCCGACAGAAGCCCAATCCAGGGGCTTGGCGGAAAAACAAAGGGCGCCCAGAGAGAGAACCGAGGGAGTTAGCCGAGAGAGAATACACACAAAGAGCTGAAAGGGCGTATTACCAGAGAGCCGAGAGAGAGTATTCCCAGGATACCGATGAGGAGAGAGAGTTGACCCAGAGAGAACCAATGCGAACCTATCTCACAACGATAGGTCAGGTCTGCACCAAGCGGCCTAAAAAGCTGAAAATCACTGTCCTCCTGGAGGACTCCCCTTGCGATCTGGAAGTTGACACGGGATCGTCCCTGACGATCATTTCATGGTCCGCCATGAAAAAGGCAATCCCTAGCCTTAAGAAGCGCCAACTGCGAACACCAGACATCCTGCTACGTGACTACCAGGGAAACAGGGTTCCCATCGTGGGTCAAGGCACGTTCCGGGTGCAGTTCAAGGACATCGTAGCCCAGCTGCCTGTGACCGTCGCCAGCGCGCCATTACAGAGCCTCCTGGGACTGGATTGGTTCGAAGCCCTGGGGCTAGAAGTCACCGGAATCAACGCCGTGGAGAACAGCTGCGCTGAACAGATTTTTAAGGAGTTCGAGGATGTGTTCAGCCCTGGTCTTGGTAAGTATGTGGGTAAACCTATATCATTCAATCTAGACCCCAACGTGGCGCCAATCCGACTCAAACCAAGAAGAGTGCCTTTTGCGCTCCGTCCCAAAATTGATAAGGAAATAGATAAGCTCGTAGAACAAGGGATCCTCGAGCCGGTGGATCACGCGCGCTGGGAAACCCCCATCGTGACCCCAGTTAAACCAGATGGGTCAGTCCGCATCTGCGCGGGCTATAAATGCACAATTAATGTCGCCCTACAACAAAGCGCATATCCTGTGCCCGTAGTCCAACACCTATTGCACTCGTTGGGGCCAGGAAAAATATTTGCAAAGTTAGACATGGCACAAGCGTATCAGCAGCTGCCTGTGGATAGCGCCACGGCGGAGGCCCAAACTATTGTGACGCATAGGGGTGCTTTCAAATGCAACCGGCTACAATTCGGTGTAAGCATCGCTCCCGGTCTGTTCCAGAGCGTCATGGAACGGCTTTTGCAGGGAATACCAGGAGTCGTCCCTTATTTTGACGACATCTTGGTGTCAGCTGCAAACGAGGAGCAACTACTGAAAAGAGTTAGAACTGTTTTGGCCAGAATTAGAGAAAAGGGTCTCCGCCTTAAAAAGGAAAAATGCCAAATTAACGTCCCTAGCGTAGAATTCCTGGGGTATAGAATCGATGGATTGGGCATACACCCAACATCGAAGAAAATTAAGGCGATCCAGGACGCCCCCACACCACGAAATCAGACCGAGTTGCAGGCATTCCTCGGGCTTCTTAACTTCTACAGCGTTTTTCTAAGACAGAAAGCCACCGTTGCTGAGCCGTTACATCGACTCCTCGCAAAGAACGCGAAATGGACATGGGGACGCCCTGAGGCAGCAGCTTTCGCCGCAGTCAAGCGCCTGCTCACGACCGACTCGTTACTCGTCCAATACAGCCAAACTCTACCACTGGTATTGACCTGCGATGCATCTCCTTTCGGCGTCGGCGCAGTTCTCAGCCACAGAATGCCAAACGGAAACGAAGCACCCATAGCATTCTACTCAAGGACTTTATCATCGGCTGAAAGAAACTACAGCCAAATGGACAGGGAAGCGTTAGCCGCTGTGGCTGGAGGCAAACGTTTCCACGAGTATCTCTATGGCCGCGATTTCGAACTCATTACGGACCACAAACCACTGCTGGGTCTCTTGGCGGGAAACCGCCCCACACCGGTCCCACTCTCCCCACGCATGACCAGGTGGACTGTTTTCCTGGCTGCGTATTCCTACAAGCTGATACATCGACCGGGATCCACACTAGGACACGCAGATGCGCTCAGCCGTTGCCCGCTCCCAGAACTATTAACAGACCCCACCCCCAAGGTACTGGTTTTATTGATTGACTGTTTGGACTCAGGACCGGTTTCTTCTTTGGACGTTGCAAGATTCTCTGCTAAGGACAATGTAATTAGACAAGTACAAACTTGGGTATGGAGGGGGTGGCCAAAGGGAAATGTGGAACCCGAATTCAAACTGTTCTGGTTGAAACGCGATGAACTGTCGGTCTTACAAGGTTGTTTATTGTGGGGGGATCGAGTTGTTGTTCCATATGCATTGCGGAGAAATGTTTTAGAAGCGTTACATGTTGGGCATCCGGGGATTGTAAGGATGAAAGCATTAGCTAGGAGTTACGTTTGGTGGCCAAACATGGACAAAGAGATAGAGGAATGGGTGGCCACTTGTGATTCGTGCCAAGAGTCTAGACCAGCACCCCCTGAAGCGCCCGCCACAGAATGGGACAAACCAAAAGCACCCTGGTCGCGAATACACATTGATTTCGCAGGACCAGTCCAGGGACAAACGTTTCTAATAGTTGTGGATGCATACTCCAAATGGTTAGAAGTAGTCCTAATGACTTCAATCACGGCAGAGGCAGTCATTAAGGTACTACGGCGACTTTTCGCCACTCATGGCCTGCCCGACCTCCTGGTCTCCGATAACGGGCCCCAGTTCACGGCCATGCAATTCGAAACATATCTAGCTAGCCAGGGAATTAGGCATGCCCTTGTCGCGCCATTCCATCCGGCCTCGAACGGACAGGTGGAGAGAATGGTGCGATCTGCAAAAGAGGCCCTCGCTAGGATGGGCCCAGGTGATTGGCAAACACGTATTGATCATTACCTTCTAATCCAGCATATTACCCCCAGCGCCACGACGGGTAGGAGCCCCGCTGAACTCCTCATGGGCCGCCGTCTACGGTCTCACCTGGACCGACTTCACCCAAATTACTCTGCCACATCGCCACCAGACTCTACAAGCAAAATTCGGAAATTTAGCATAGGGGATTCAGTATACGCCCACAACTATGCAGGGGGAACACTGTGGATGCCGGCAAGGGTAATCGGTATCACGGGTCCACGATCATACTTGCTGGAACTAGAAGACGGTAGGAATTGGAAAAGGCACATAGACCAACTCCGGGGTCGCCTGGCGCACTCAAACCTGCGATCCGCTAACGAGGACTATATACCGTCGGAAAGTAAGCAACCCGAGAGCCCAAACACAGAGGAGTACAGCACCCTGGAGCCCAGAGTGGAACCGGAGATCAACGACGGATCGGGGCAGCATCCGAGCGAGGAAAGCTTTCCAACCCCCGACTGCGAAACGGAACAAGCAGAACAAGCCGATCTCACACCCACTCCAAATCAACCCGAACTCCGACGATCCACCCGTGTAAGACAGAAACCGACATACTTAAAGGACTTTGTCACTAACAGGAACACTCCGTCTAAGAAGGGAGGGGTGTTAGATATTAGCATATGTATCGCTGTAAGTCTCCACTCTGGTCCGCCGCTAGGGCGGGAACTTGGGATCCTTCTGATTGGTCGAGAGGCGTACCCGATCCCTATAAAAGGGGAATCCTCAGACCACACACCAAGCTGGATCACTATTACTATTAATAAAGAGCTGTTAAGTCACTACTTGTCCGGAGTCTGTTCTCTCGTTGCCCGAATCTAACAGGGTTGGCATGCCTTTATTTGGGTTGGGAAGGACAAAACCCATAGCTACTTCCAAAAACATTTAATTAGAAAATCTCTACTTCAAATATGGTTAATTTTTAAAAAAAAACATTACCACAAAATTCCAATTTGGCTATCTACTATGGAAGCTCTGATATACCCGAATCAGGGGTGGGTTTCATCTGGTGGCACCGTACCAGAATGCTCCTTCCCCGCTTGCTCCCCCCTGGTCACCGCTCGCTCGTTCACTTCCCCTGCCCACCCGGTCACAGCTCGCTTGTTTGCTTTCCCCGCCTGCCCGGTTGCTACTCGCTCACTCGTTCGCCACGCCCGTCCGGTCGCCACTCGTTCGCTCACTCACCCCACCCATCTGCACCATGCTTGCCTTGCCCGCCACTCACTGATTGGCTGGCTTGCCAATTGCCCCACCTCTCAGAGCCCTATTTAAACTGCGGCGCGGACGGCCCACTTACTTCTTTTCCTGTTTGGCTCTCCCTTTGTCGCTCCATAGCTGATCGGATCAGATCATCGCCTCGCTTGCCTTCCCTGCTGCTACTGCTGCCTCCCTCAGGTAAGTAAAATAAACATGTGTGTGTGTGTGGCCTCCGTGGGAGCCAAGGAGGAGCGGCCTGCATTCTAGGCAAGTCCGGTGACCTTGCGAAGGTGTTTGCGAGGTCCTCGTGCTTGCTTAGAATGCGTGGCTGCAACTAAGCACGGGGGTGGCGGCGGCGGCAGCAGGAACCTAAGTGGAGCGGCCTGCATTCTAGGCAATTCCGGGGACCTTGTGAAGGCCTTCACGAGGTCCACAAGGTCGCTTAGAACGTGTGGCTGCAAGTAAGCATGGGGGCTGGGGCAGCGGGAAGCCAGCTGGAGCAGCCTGCCGTGGCTCAGCATTCTGGGTGAGTCCTGGGATCCCTTGCGACCTTTGTTCCAGCGGATCCCCGAGCTCGCCTAGATTGTAGGACTGCGTGGCGCTCAGCTGAGTCCTTTCTTGCCACCTCCCCACCCAGTCCCCAGCCTTGCCTGGCTAGCTAAGCCTGCCAGGCGGGCCTAGCTGATTGGGTTGTCCCTGTGTCCCTCCAGTTCAGCTTACCTGCTGCCTGGTTGCCTGCCTGCTGCCTGCATCCATCACATCGGAGAGCTGCTGATTCTGCCTTGCTAGTAAGTGACTCAGGTTTTTTTTCTTTATGCTTTTAATGTTTTTTAAAAAGGATATTTTACTTATTTTTTATAGAATATCTTTTTTTAAAATGGTCTTAAGGGAGGGAATGGTATTTTTAATTTATTGGTTATAGAATATCTTTTTTTTAAATGGTTTTAGGGAGGGAATGGTATTTTTAATTATTGTTTAGAGAATTTTTTTAAAATGGTTTTTAGGGATTTTTTAAATTCTTTATAGAATATATTTTTAAAAAATGGTTTTAGGGAGGGAATTGTATTTTTAATTATTGTTTAGAGAATATGTTTTTTTTTAATGGTTTTTAGGGGATGTCTATTTATTTATTGTTTATAGAATACGTTTATTACAAGAAATGTTATTGCTTTTTGCAAATGTTTTATTTGTAATGCAATATGTTGCTTTTAAGTGTGCAGGTTGGTGCATGGTTTTCGAGATTTTGTGTGTTTCTGTAGTGAATTCACTACAGAAATAAACACAAAATCTCGCAAAGCTGCCTTGTACCAACCTGGCCTGCCCATAGAAAAGCAGCCACTTTGAGGCACATAAAATTTATTGTGGAAATGAGAGTAAAGATTGCATAAAGACATGCACAGCAAACTGCCATGATCTCAGTGGCCTTTACCTTTTCACCTATGATCTCACCCAGCAGAGACAGGCCGTACCAGGGAGATATGTGAAGCCTCTACTCTGGCTGGGATGGACTTCAAGATTGACAAGGGAAATAAGAGAGAATGTACCAATAAGATGCTGTTGCTACCCCTGCTTTTGCCTTGTTTGTTAAAACTGTATAAAAGCCAAATAAACTCTGCGTAAGGCAGACAGACATTTTGGACACCACTGCTTGATGGATTTCTGAAACCCACAATTTATGTGACTCAAAGTGGCTGCTTTTCTATGGGCAGGCCAGGTTGGTGCAAGGCAGCTTTGCGAGATTTTGCGTGTTTCGGTGTGATACCTGGTTGTTGAGGTAATTGTGAGGTGGTTGCTTCTTGCAGCAATAACCTTTTATGTGACCCCATGGCTGTTTTCATATGTTGAGTTTGTGTGCTGCTTTGTGAGCTCCTGCATCTTGATGGGTTTTGATGGTTTCTGATTGCCCTGCTTTTGTTTTCCTGTGTTAATCTTGGTCCCAGGTCTTTTGTCTTTCCTATCCTGGGGGTTAGTTCTGTCAGGAAACAGGAAAAGGGGAGTTCCAGGTGAGCTATTTTTAGCCTTTGTCTTTTTTTTTTAAAAAAGAATTTTATTGGTTTTTAAGCATTTATAGGGAAAGGTAAAAAGGCATATAGAAAATTTTGGCAGCTCCCGTGCCAGTGGTAGAAATCCCCCCAAATCTCACAATTTTTACCATGTTAAAAACAACGTATAAAAGATAAGCATAAACAGAGACTTGTTCTACATTATATCAACCATGTGTTCAATCATCTCTTTCTTTGTCACTTTCTAGTATATCAACAATTACCATAATATTTCAAATACATTTTTGTGACCTGAGCCTTTTCGATATTGCTCCCTCCTCCCTGTCCCCAGATGGAGCCACAGCCCCCCCCCTCCTTCATATCTTGTACATTACTACCTTTTTCACCACCTCCCCTATTTTCATCCTCTAGGAGAGAAATATGTTTTTTAATGAAGGCTTCTGCCTCCTCCACTGTATTAATTCTAATTCTATTTCCCTCCCAAAAAATCAACATTCCCTCTGGCAATAACCATCTAAACCAAACTCCTTTGTTGTATAATTTCTTTGATAAGGAGGAATACTTCCTCATTTTTTCCCTTATTTTTTTCGGAATTTGCTTAAGAATGGTAATTTCTTTATCATTATATTTTAATGGTCCCTCCCTTTGGGCCCCTAGCACCTCATCCCTCATGGTCCTCCTAAAAAACTTAACATGTACCTCCCTTGGAACATTGTGTGTTCTAGCATATGCTGAATTAATCCTGTAAACCAGATCCATATCCCACCACAACTGTTCTTTGTTTCTCTTAATATATTCTGCTAAAATTGTACTCATAATATCCTTAAGATCTTCATTTTCTGTCTCTGGTAGTTTCTGGAATTTGAGAAAAAAGGACATTCAAGTTCTATTTTTGCCATAAAATTTTCCAATTCTAAATTTCCCTTCCGGACTGCCTTAACCTCCTCCCCCAATCCAGCTGCCCCCTCCTCCAACACCCCAATTCTTTGTTTATTTTCTGTTATATGATGTTGTACACCTCTGAGTTCATCTTTGAGATCTGTCACCTCTTTTTTCAGCTCATTTTGACCCCTCATAATTTCCTGAAACATTTGGGTAACAGATAGTTCTTTTGAGCTCTCTCCAGTCCCTTCTTGTTGTAACAATGAAGTAATTTTCGTCTGCTGCATGCTTGGACTGGAGGTGGCAGAAGCAGGAGCCGAGAATGACTTGCCCGTTGGTGGTTTTTTGGGCCCCATTTATCTGAGTTCAGGGATGATAAGTCTTTTACAAAGAGAATGGTGTCAGTGGAGCGTTCAGCTGTGCCAGTCCAAGGTGGCAGGCAAATCCAAAAGTGAAAAGTTAGGTCTCCTTCACAGTTCCAAGGCACAGAGGTACACCAGAAAGGGAAAAAGTCAAATAATCAAAATTAATCAGGAAGACCACGTAACAGGAGAGGTCCAGAGCACCTTCAGAGGGGGTATTAAAACAATACCAGAGATTTTTTTTCCAAAGGTAGTTTCAAAAGGCAGGCTTCATTTATAAGTATAAAAACGAAGACGGAGGGGCACCATCTTGGCTCCTCCTTTCGCAGGGAGAAGAACAAGGATTTCCATAAAGTTTTTTCCTTTTAAGAAAACAGCTCAGCAATCACCTCTTGCAGCTGTGATATCAATCTTTCTCACATAGTTAGTACAAGTGGCAAGTCAGCCTTTATTCTCTCTCCATTCCAATATAGAGAGAGATAGTTCAAATGCCGCTTTGTCCGGGGGGGGGGGTAAAGAGAAAGAAACACCCCCCTCTGATCTTCCAGTTTCAAATAGATTGAACAGAAACTTACAATAGTCTGCTGCTTATCCGTTAATGAAGATTAAGGAGATTAGGACGGATCTCTCCCCACTGGCATTCCAGAGCTCTTCCTTCGATTAACTCCTTCCTCCCAGAGCCCATTCGGTGAAAGGGCAGACAGCCAGAAGATGTTTCATGCCCCCCCCCTCTGCTCCCCGACTCCTGGGGCGAGGCTGCCGCCGAATCTAGGGGGTTCCAGCAAGCCGCCCTGCAGCAGGAGACCCCTCCAGAGCCCCCTGTGCTCCTGAAAGGAGCCCACTGGGGAGACGAGCAGTGGACAACACGTCAGTCATCTACAGGAACCGAAAGTGATCTCCTTTTAGCCTTTGTCTTAATGGGTGTATTTAAAATTTACCTTTCAGCTGGTGTTTTTGTCTGGTGGTTTCTGGTTCTGTGAGCTTCCTGGCATTTTTATAACTTCCCACAATGCCTTGATGGTTTTTATTCCAGTGGTTTTGTCTTTCCTGTCCTTAGGGATAGGGGAAAAACTGGTTTCATCTGCAGTCTTTTGGGGGGAAACTATTATTCTTTTGGTGTTTTCCTGGCACTGTCATAGTTTGTGTGTGTGTGTGTGTAATGTCCCACAGTTATCTACACATTAATAATGGTCAAGTACTAATAATATTTCCTTATACATTTTACTGACCTTTCCTTACATAATTGGTGTTTTCTTTCATACTTTTAGATTTCTAATTTCTGTTTCTGTTAGTTAGCCATTGATAAAACAAATCCCACATGAAAAAGTATTTGAAGCCTTCTTGATTTTAATTGTCAATTTATTCATTCCTGCACATTCTAATATTTATTCATTTTCATATCTTTGTTTTTCCACTGTTGTGCAAACACAATTCCAGCAGCTGTTAACATGTGTAAAATTAAATATTGTATTGTATTCCCTTTGAAATACCCAACAAAATATTTCTGGTTTTAAATCCATATCTTGCTTTGCATGCATTGCTTCTAACCATGATACCACTAATGCTTGAATAGCTACTTGGACTGACCTAAGTACTGAACCTAATTCATATATTCCTGTTTTTTGAACTGAGGAATAAATTTCAAAAAAAGAAATCTGTATTGCTCTGTGACATTCATTCTTCTTGATCTAGCTTCTTAGATGAAAAACTATATCTTTCCTGTTTGTTGGGGGACATCCTGAAAAGACTGTACATTGTTGGGTGAAAACAGAGGTCCCTTCTGTTACCTGTAGTCCTCAGCTTACAACCACAATCAAGTCCAATATTGTTTTATTTCTTTTGCAGTTAGTATTATTTAACAGGATGAAGAGGGAACAGAGTACGACCGCTTTCTTCTCCAAAAAACCAAGAGAGGAGCAATCAACTGTGTCACTGCATTTATTTGGTTTGCCAGCTGTGCTCACATTCTGAGTTATACAGTAGAATGAATTGTTTCTTATCTAAGCTTCACTGCGCATGTTCCACATTCCATACCTTCACTTTACTCCTTTTCTTTTGTCCGTCTGCCAAGGCAGACAGGAAATTTGCCAAAATGTAATCATTAACTTAGTAAGTTTTATATTATTTTTCTTTACAATAAAATGTTTTTCTTAGAATATACCTCGGGTTTATTTTGCTTATTTAGAAGTATACTTCAAGGAGAAGCCACAATTTCATACCTCGTTAATTACAGGGCTGGAATTCACACCCTGACATATGGTAGCTGAGGATGGTTGATTTATGGCTTTTTCCTTGCTTGTTACTTTGAAGATAAGCGCTTAGGCTAATTAAGACAGATGATTTATCTAGCAACTGAGGAATGCTGATTTAAATCACTCCTAAGATGCCGAAAAAGAAACTTAGAGAACTTTCTGCAAGAGTTACAGATGTCTCCGATCTCTCCGATGAAGAGGTGAAAAGTATTTTACACAGATTTACAACCCTTGAAGTCCCGTTTGCTTCAGCAACCGGACGGGGTGGAGAATCTGCCGTGGGAGAAATGTTCTTACGCAGATCTCTAGAAGATAAAGTTGCTTCTGAAGGTGACGTACTCCGACCGAGGTCAGTAACGCCTCCTTATAATTATGCATGCTCCCAAACACTTCTTAGAGATTGTGAAACGCTCGGTGCCAGGCCAAAGCCTTCACAGCCGGAGCAATTTCACTCCCACACAGAAAGAGAAATGTATAATTCTCCCCGAAGCTCTGAGCAAGCTATGAAAAGCTATCGTGATCAAATAGAATATTTTGAACGTGAGCTATTTCAGGGCAAAAAAGCTTTTTCCATGCTCAAGTCAGATAAGAGGGATTTTTCTGCTTTTCAAATTTCTGAAAACGCCATCTTGGCTCCTTCTTCACAGCCTAAGGCACACCCCCTGGAGGATATTGTGTCAGGCAAATCAGAACAGAGAGCTGTTTACACGTCACAATTGCCACGCGGTCTCCTTTGTTCTCCAATTGCACATGCCACGCAGGCAGAAATATTACAGCCAAAAACTGAAACTGCAGCACCATCTCCTGGCAGAAATAATTTACTACATAGAGCCGACATGCATGTTAAAATCCAGGAGACATTCCAAACATTGCACCAGACTCTTTCACACATGTCATTAAATTACTCAGATATTCAGGCTGCAATGCAACAAGTGCCTCCACAGGCCCAATTTTCAGCACCCCCTGGCAGTGCTGGAGCCTTCTCAGATGGAGCACAACAGTATTTAATGCAGCAAAGGCAAATGGCTGCTCAAGCACCGGCCCCAGCTGTAGTACAGCGACCACAGGTGCAACAACAAGCATTTTTACCTGCACAGCCAGCATTTCAAATGCACATTCCTCAACAGGCATTTTCTGTCGCTCCATTGACTGGTGAGTCAAAATTAAAAATGTGAGGGCAGAATTATAAGGCCTGGGTCAGTGAGGTTACAATCTTGCTTTGCAGAGAAGGTACCCATTGTATGGTGTTTAATCCTCCTGCCCAGCCATGGACTCCTGCAATAAGAGACTTAGAGACTAAGGCTTGCACAACATTATTATTTTTTTTTATTCTTAAAATTTTTATTGGTTTTAAAAAATTTTACAAGGGAAAAAGGGTAAAAGGTTATGGAACATTTTGACAGCTACATCGTGCGGGGGGGGGGGGAAGCCCCCCCCCCGAGTCTAGCAACTTTTACAAAAAGGAAAAATAGAAAACTATAAACATTTACTTAGATATTAGCAGTTTTAAGTTTAACCAAATCATCAGTATGTTTCAATCATTTTACTTTTGTCACTTAAAAATACATTGTAACAACATTTGGAATAGTGTTTCAATTCACTTTTGTGATCTGAGTCTTCTTGTTGTCTCCTCTTCCCCCCCATCCACTGGCTGAGCCTCAGCCCCTCCCTGCTTTGTATCTTGTGTAGGATCCCCCACATCACCTAATAGAGCAGTATGTTTTTTCATGAAAGCCTCTGCTTCCGCAACTGTGTTAATTCTAATTCTACTGCCCTCCCAAAAAATCAACATGCCTTCTGGTAACAGCCATTTGAACCAGATCCCGTTATTATATAATTTTTTTGCTAAGAAGGTATATTTCCTTCTCTTATCTCTTACTTTCTTTGGGATCTGCTTAAGAATGGCTATTTCTTTATCCTTATATTTTAATGGTCCTCCCCTTAGAGCGCCTAGAACCTCATCTCTTGTAGTTTTTCTAAGAAATTTAACATGAACTTCCCTTGGGACATTATGTGTTCTTGCATAGGCTGAATTAATCCTATAGATCAAGTCAATATCCCACCCAAGCTGTTGTTTATCTCTGTTAATATATTCTGCTAACATTGTGGTCATAATCTCTTTAAGATCTTCATTTTCAACTTCTGGTAAATTTTGAAACCTAAGAAAAAAGACATCCTTTCAAATTCCATTTTTATCATGTGATTCTCAAATTCTATATTCCCTCTTTGGATTGCCTCCAGGCCACTCCTCATCCCAACCGCACCCTCCTCCAGTACACCTATCCGCTGTTCGTTCTGTGTTGTTTTCTGTTGTGTCTCTCTGAGCTGATCATTTAAGTCCTGCAACTGTTTTTTCATTTCATCCTGTCCCTTTAAGAGGGCCTGAAGCATCTGCTGAGTAGAGAAATCCTTTGAACTCTCTTCAGGGGCTTTAGGTTGTAGAAAAGACCCCAACTGTGACTGGTGGGCAATGGGGCTGGACATAGAAGATATTGGGGCCGACGAGGCCTTTCCAGGTGGTAATTTTTTTGGACCCATCATGAAGCTCGGAGGTAGTTGTTGTTCTATACAAGGAATGGTGTCCATAGGAAAGCACAGCCGGTAGAGGCCACCAAACAGGCAAGTCCAAAGGAGAATAAGTTGTTTAATTCAAGACCAAAGCAGATGGGTGGATCAAAACATTCCAAATCCAGGGGAAAAGTTTGTTTGAAGAGGCTCCTGGAGATCTCTGGGGTAGAAATTAGATCAAGGCAAGCAAAGTCTTTCAAGGGAGGAGTCTCATGCTCACAGACAAAGAAGAAAGAGGAAGTGAGCCATCTTGGCTCAGCCAGCACCGGTGGTTAGGAAACAGCAAAATCAGAATTCCCATAAATAGCTTAGAGAAGAATCAGTTCACCATCCTTTCTCTCACAGTTGTAGTCAAAAGAGAAAAAAGAGAGAAAAAAAGGGTTTTCTTTTCCTTTTTTCCCCATTAATCAAGGGAAGTGAAAGTATTTTAAACTTTTTTGAATTTTCTCTCTCTCCCTCGCAAGGGAGAGATTTTCCAAGTGCCGCTTTTCCGAAGGGGGTGGAAATTCCCTCCCCCCTCCACTTTTAACTCCTTCACTGGTTGAAACAAAGTCAGGAAAAAAACTGCAAGACAGTCAGTAAGGTTTTAAACTGTATAAGACCCGGGGAAAGCCCCCACCTCACCGCGCTTCAGCTGCTGCATTCAAATTAGTCATTTCCTTCCTGGCTGCGCTCAGCAAAGTGCACGTTGGGATTCCGCGCGCTCCCTGCGCTCCACGGCTCCTGGGGCAAAGCTGGAGACCCCCCCGTGGCCGCCGCCGTTCCAGGGGGTCCCAGCAAGCCACCCCTACGGCAGGGTGCCACTCCAAGGCACCCTGTGCTCCCCTAGGATCCAGGGGAGCCCACCGAGGCAGTGAGAAGGCAGACGCTCGCGTCTGTCGCCTTCGGCTGCCGGAACTGATCTGCGCTTGCACAACATTATTGATGTCCATGGATACTGAACTGCAGGTTATTTTTCCGCCTGATGCAACAGCCCAACAAATTTGTGTACAATTGGAAAATTGCTACAGGCCCGTTTCAATCGAATCTTCATGTTTGCTCATGTCTGAGTTCCATGGTTCGAGATTGAAACCTGGTGAACAAATTGGTGGATATTTGACCAAACTGAAAGGAATGAGAAAAGAATCGAGAGAAAGAGGCCATTTGATTGATGATGTTCAAATGATCAGTATTATCATTAACTCATTGAATTATGAATGGAAAGATGCCATTGCAAAGATTAACCATGTGCCTAGTGCTCAACGCACAGTCGACAATATTTGCAGGCTCTTAATTGAGGAGGAGGCCCTAATGTTAGCCATGCCGCATTTGCAAGGACCGCCCGCATCAAGAGCTCCAGCGAGACGTCCCTTCCGAGGAAGAGCCTACACTCCAAGGATGCCAAGATGCTACATCTGTAACCGTGTGGGACATGACACCCAGGATTGTCCCCAACGAGTTCAAGCTCCCGTCACATACCAGCCCTGTCAAGGATATAATTTAAACCTTTGTAATTAATGATGATGGATCGTGGCTTTTCCTGGCAGTATACTTCTGAATAAGTAAAAAAATAAACCCAAAGCATGTTCTAATAAAAATAGTTTAATATAAAAGAAAGTAAAAGTACAAACTTGCTAACTGAATTAATTACATCTTGGCAGAGCTATGTGCCTGCCTTCTTGGCAGGCGAACAGAAGATCAGAAGTGAAAGTTAAGAAAGAATGTGAAAGTGCATGCACAATAAATCATTGTCAGATAAGAACTGTGACCTGCGCAGTAAATCTCCAGCACAGCTGAGAAACAGTTCAGTCTGCACAGAAATATAGGCACAGCTGGCAAATCAAAATAAACGCAGTGACAAGCCTAGAGGAACAGACTCCAGAGGCAGAGGTAGAGGCGGATGACAAGGTCGTCATGGTCCAAGGCATGATCCACAAGCTCCACTCGCCACATTGGCCTTAACCAACGATCCACAACCTGATCCAGAGTACGACAGACAGCTTTTGTGGACTTTGGACAGTGGTGCAGCGTTGCATGTTACCTACAGAAAGGAATTGTTCACAGAGATGCATGAGCCTGAACCTGAACTACCTGAACTTTATTCTCTCTCCAAACATCCTTGTAAGGTCTTGGGAAAAGGAACTGTTTATGTTGAAAAGCTCAGTGCATTCATCCCTGATGTTTATTACATACCTACAGCAACTAGTAATTTGCTTAGTCAAAGTCACTTGTCTAGAGTGTTAAAACTCCAGGTTCACCACCTCGAAAAAGCAAGTTACATAGTTAAAAATGGAGATATTGTTGCTGAAACCATGCTAATTGGTGGTGTTTATTACATAAAACCAAAGCCTAAACCGCAAACACAGGCACGTATACAAACTCCAAAAGAGGAGGGCACAGGCCCAGAGAGAGATGTTCCAGTGAAAGATCCTGTAGCTACTCCAAAGGCTCCTAAGGCCAACAAAAAGAAAATAAGGAAACAGGTTGCTCAGAGCAAGCCTGAGGTTCCTCACAAAACTGTTAATGTTGAAAATTCACTAACTGGTAAACCTTTGCATTCCAGGTGTATCCACAAGTGGCATAGAAGATTGGGGCACGCCAGTTTCCGTGTTCTTAGAAAAATGCCGGAGTTCACAAAAGGTTTGGATCTAAAGGGGTGTAAGGTGTTTTTGGATTGTGCAGTTTGCAGGAAAGCTAAATCCAAAGCTGCTGCTGTTGCCAAACGCTACACGCCTGTCAACACGCATTTTTGATTTGGTACACACTGACATAGTAGGTCCTTTTCCACCAACAATTGGTGGTAAAAAGTATTTTCTAACAATTGTAGATAATCATTCTAGATATGGATTTGTATATCCTATGAAAGAAAAATCTGAGACCTTTCAGATCTTTAAAGACTTTGCAGCATTTGTTTCTACCCAATATCAAGTTCGCATCGCCAGAATCCAGAGTGACCGTGGTGCAGAATTCATGTCTCAGCGTTACCAGGACTGGATGCGTAAGAATGGAATTCTTCATCAAACATCCGCTCCGTACACACCGGCTCATAACGGAGTCGCAGAACGAAGACAAGGGGTCCTACAAACCATGATGCGTTGTCTCCTAGAAGACGCCAATCTCAGTAACCCATACTGGGGTGAAGCTATCAAATATGCAAATTACATTGTCAACCGTACTTGGAGCAGTGTAATAAATCAGACTCCTTTCTTCATGATGTATGGCTACAAGCCCGATCTCAAGAACCTCCATATTTTTGGTTTATGCCCTATGGTGAACATTCCCTTAGCTCAAAGAAGAAAAGGAGGTCCAGCAGCAAAGATACTGAGATTTATGGGTATTGATGATAATTCAAAATGGAGCAAATTTATTGACTCTACACATGTAATTGTGATTTCTCAAACTGCTAATTTTGAGGAAGATGTTGACTGGTCCAGGATTCATTCCAATGATCCTGGAGTTTATTTTCCTAGAGATGATATTGTAGATGCCACGCAGCCTGATGACCAAGATTCACAGGCAGATATTCCATCTACTAGTTTTTCTCAACCTGATGTTCCGCATTTGCGAGCTGTGGATGCTGATGCTAGCGACGAATGTGAGGACGAGGACGAAGCAGAAGAAGAATGGACTGTTGTTCCGAGACGTTCCAAGAGGGTCACGAAAGGAATCCCTCCACAACGATATTTGTGGCAACTGACAAAAACATACTTGCCTTTGATTTGCAATGTTACACTTCCTCCTGATACGTTCACACAAATCAAGCATCTTCCTGATTCAGAGCAATAGAAGTGGTATGAGGCAATGCAGGATGAAATGGACAGTTTAAAGAAACTTAATGTATTTACACCTGCAAAACCTCCAGCAAACAAAAAAGTCATTGGCACTCGATGGGTCTACAAAATTAAAAGGAACCCAAATGGTGAGTCATTGTACAAGGCCAGACTTGTAGCTCAGGGTTTCGCTCAACATTATCCTGAGGACTACACAAACACCTACTCACCGACAGTCAGAACTGAGAGTGTAAAAATTGCTTTAACCACTGCAACTATTCTTGGTTTAGAAGTTTTCCAGTTTGATGTGGACACGGCTTATCTACATGCAGACCTAGATGAAGAGATCTACGTGAGAGGATCTCCAGGATTCCGACAGCAAGAAGGGGATACCTGGTTCCTGAACAAGAGTCTTTATGGTCTGAAACAGTCAGGTTTAATGTTGTACTTATGTCTTACTGACAAACTAAATTCAATGGGCTTTATTAAGTCCAAAACTGATGAGTGCGTGTTCACAAAAAGATCTAACAATGCATATGAGATAATTCTTGTTTATGTTGATGATATTGTTTATATTGGTCCAAATAAGAAAATGAGTGAGATTTTTGCTAAAGCTTTGCAGAGATACTTCACATTGAAATCTTTAGGTCATATTAACACTTACTTAGGTGTTCAGATTGACAAAACACAGAAGGGGTTTAGTCTTTCACAAGAGGAGAAAATTGACCACATTCTGCATCATTGCAATATGAAGGATGCTAACACAAGAAATACACCCATGCAAACAGATTTTCACAACTTGACACATGAATCAAGTCCTGAGTTCGAGGATCAAACACTTTATCGTTCAGTCATTGGGTCACTGTTGTACATTAGTAGTTGGACCAGACCCGACATTGCACTTAGTGTTAATCTCTTATCACGACACGTAGGTAAGTCAAAACAGTTTCATTGGACATGCGTTAAGAAGTTATTGAAATACCTAAAACACACTAAACATTTGAAGTTATTGCTAGAACCAACACATACTGATTATGCAGAATTATGTTGTTATGCAGGTTCTGATTTGGGCAAGTGATCACGCAAAAGTACTTCAGGTTATATGATGTTCCTAAATGGATGTCCTGTTTACTGGCAAGTGAGAAAACAGAATTTTGTTTCTTGTTCATCTACTGAAGCTGAATATGCTTGTGTTTCAGATGCATGTACTTCTCTTAACATGATTTGATGCTTTGATCACAGATATCTGGACACGTCCGATTCGACCGATCACCGTGATGGAAGACAATGAATCGGTGGTTTATATTTCTGAGTCACATTTCACAGGTTCTAGGTCCAGACACATTGACATCCGTTATCAAAACATAAAACAATTAGTTAAACAAGGTTTTGTTAAATTGCAATATGTATCTACACATGATCAAATTTCTGACATGCTCAACAAACCGCTTCCAGCAGCTCAACACGAGTATCTGCGTAAGAAGATGTGCCTTATTTGATGATTTGATGATGTCCGCTCAACTGGCAAAAGAAGGGGTGTCATTGCGTTTATTTGGTTTGCCAGCTGTGCTCACATTCAGAGTTATACGGTAGAATGAATTGTTTCTTATCTAAGCTTCACTGCGCATATTCCACATTCTATACCTTCACTTTACTCCTTTTCTTTTGTCCGTCTGCCAAGGCAGACAAGAAGTTTGCCAAGATGTAATCATTAACTTAGTAAGTTTTATATTATTTTTCTTTACAATAAAATGTTTTTCTTAGAATATACCTCGGGTTTATTTTGCTTATTTAGAAGTATACTTCAAGGAGAAGCCACGATTTCAGCTGCAGTTGCAGCTGCCACCGGACTCCGAGAGTGAGGGTCCCTATGAGTCGGCTCAGGAGGATGTGGAGGACCCTGGACAGGGTTCCGACTCTGAGCAGGGATCGGAGAGTCTGGTCGGCCACCAGGAGGCACCTGAGGAATGGAGCAGCGGTGAGAGCCAGAGGAGGGGGGCTCCCAATGCCATGCCTTGGAGCAGTGGGGAGGAGTCACGAGACAGTGAGTCAGAGATTAACAGGGAGTTCCTGGACGCTCGTTATCGCCGCGCCCATAGACACAAGGAGCGAGGGCGCAATTACCGGCGGTAAGGGCTCTCAGCTGCTGATCAGGAGACTCCTCTTCAGGCTATAAAAGGGTTGACTGTGCATACGCCCTTTGCAGCAGTCAACAAAGAAATCCTGCAAGAAGTTTTGGTCTTGAAACATAGCAGGCTGGATAGCTGCTTTCGTGTCTTGTAATTGTGAGCTTTGTCTTGGTGGTTTACTGCCACGGAACTTTCTGTCTGTCTGTAAAATAAACCTTGTTACTTCGTATTGTTCTGGATCGTGTTCTGTGTGGGCAAAGGAGGAAGGGAGGTCAGAACACAGCAGTACATCAGTTTTTTCTGGACAATGAAAGATTCCCAGGCATGGTTTCCGTTTTGAAAATTTAAACTTTTTGAAGGATTTGGCCCTCATGATCGATATTCTAAATGAGATTACTTTTCTATCAAATGTCCTGCAGAGGAGAAACACAGATATCATCAAGGCCGAGAAATTAGTATTGCAATCAATTAAAGCATTTGAAATGCTTAGACGGGGAAAGGGCCTATATGAAAAAAAGGTTGATGGAATGCTAGCTTCAGAAGCCTTCAAAAACATAAAATTAGTTCCAAATCAATGATTTGTTGCCCTTCCTCGTGAAAACCTTTTGGCAAGCATCATCACCAATTTGAATAAAAGGCTGATAGATTGCGACCATCTAAAAACAGGTAGCCAATTGCCAGATGCAAACAAATTACAGTTTATCACATATTTGGAGCTGGATTACTGGAACATTGAAGATGTAGTCGTTCCATGGGCAGAAGCAGAGGCAGCATTGATTGAATTTGGTGAAATTTTTAACTATGAAATTGATTTGAACGACTACAGAGATTTTTGGGAAAATGTGATCAAAGATCCAAAGACCTAGAAAATTCCTGACAGTATCAAAAAAGCTAGAGATATTGTCAGGACAATGGCTGTTAGATCAGCAGAGACGGAAAGGGGGTTCTCAAAAATGAACCTCATATGTTCAGAACAAAGAACCTGCCAAATTGTTCCAAACATAAGTAATCTGATTATGATAAGCGTTGTTGGCATGCCTGTTGAGAGATGGGACCCAATTCCTGCAGTGAAAAAGTGGCTCAGAGCACACCATCACACGGCTGATGATCCACGAGTAAAGACCAAGAAAAGTGCAACTGAGGAGTCTGGAAGTCTAAGAACAATTTGGAAATATCTTCAACCACAAAACCAATAACACAAGTAAGTACTTGAGTGTATCTCTTTCATTGTGTTATTCTTATGTAAGGTGTAAGTGCATGCAATTAAAGTCTTCCTTTCTGTGTCTCTTCTTTCTGCAGGGTATTGGAGCAAGGTGGTGAGGTGGTGTTATGGCCCAGCAGCGGCCGGCTGAGCTGTTGGTGGACTCTGACAGTGATGACCATTATGGGACTGCTCTGGAGGATGAAAAAGACTCTGGAGGGTGTTTGGAATCAGAGCAGGGACTACAGAGGCCTGTTGGCCACCAGGTGGCATCTGAGTCAGGGAGCAGTGAGGAGGAACAGAGGGAGGTTTTCCCTGATGCATGTGCGTAGAGCTGAGAAGAGAAGGGAGCAGCAGTGGAGAAGACATCATAGAAGGAAATAGGGACAGCTGGCTACTGTTGTGGCCCCTCCCAAAGAGTTTATAGGTGGAGCAACGGGAGGGGAATCTTTGCAAGAAACAACAGTCCACTTTACTAGCTGTTGAGAAAGCATTCCGTAAGTCTAATCTTGGTTTCTTGAAGATAGCGTTCTAGGCTCCTAGCTAAGGGGTGGCTTTATCTCCTTATTTAGTTGTGGCAGACAGCCAAGCCTGTGTCTGCATATTCATTAGAATCACGGACAGAACAGTTTGTTTCCTGCCTTAAAACAAAAGCTGTAAATATCATCACCATGGAGCAGCTACGTGCTGAAAATGCGCAGCTTTCATAACAGATGGCTATTTTGGCTGCCCAGGTGGCACAGCTCCAAGCTCACCCTGCTCCACCCCCACCTCGGAGGAAATGTCCGGTTGCAGTGCCTGATAAATTTGATGGCAACCAAGCCATGTTTCCAGCTTTCTTGGGACAATGCCAGCTATTTATCAGCTTGAGAGCAGAGGATTTTCCCACTGACTGAGAAAAAGTGTGGTTTATGATTAGCTTACTCTCCGGCTCCACAGCTCATTGGGTGACGCCACTGCTGCTCCAGGCTAGCCCTTTGCTGGATGACTTCAGGGGGTTCTGTGACCACCTCCGGTTAATGTATGAGGACCCCATTAAGATGGAGAAGGCTACCTGACGTCTGAAGACTCTGAAGCAGGGACGAGGGGCGTCAGTTACTGGACGTACACCCCAGCCCCAGAACAATTTGTCGGGAAACGGGCCAAGCCTGATCTAAGGGAGACCTTAGGTCAGGCGCGCACCAATTCAGAGCCATGTTCAGAGACAGTGACTTGCGGGCCTCCCTGACACCTGATCCTGGCATCCCGAATAGTCCTGTCCAGTAGCCCGCAGGGGATTCCGGCGCATGCTCTCGTCGACTCCGGGGCTACCATGAACTTCATGGACGAGGCATTTGCGACCAAGTATGTGGTCCCTCTGTGTCTGATAGATCCTCCTATGCTTGTGGAGACCATCGACGGCCGGATGCTTCTGTCTGGGCCTATCAAGGCCTCCACGCAACCCTTGCGCCTGGTCATTGGGGCTCATGAGGAAGCCATCCAGTTCTACGTTATCTCTGGCCCGCATTTCCCTGTGGTCTTGGGCTTGGCTTGGCTTCGGGCGCACGACCCACAGATCTACTGGTCCCAGAACCATGTCACCTTTCCAGCCTTGCAATGTGTGGACCACACCTGTCATGTCTGTGCAGGCTAGCTGCTGAGTCCACCCGGGGTGTCCTTGCCTTCTGACATAGCAGATTTTGCTGACGTGTTCAGTGAACAAGAAGCAGACCACCGGCCATATGATTGTTCCATCTATTTGATTCCAGACGTGCCACTCCCTGTGGGTCGTTTGTATTCAATGTCAGACCCGGAGTTGGCCGCCTTGCAGAACTTTTTGGACAAAAACCTAGCTCGGGGTTTTATCAGACCCTTGTCTTCGCCATTGTCTGCTCCAGTCTTGTTCGTCAAAAAGAAGACCGGAGATTTGAGACTCTGTTGTTACTATCGTAGGCTCAATGCTATCACGGTGCGCAATCGATATCCTCTGCCCCTTATTCCTGAACTGTTGGAGCGGCTCAGAGAGGCTAAGGTGTTCACTAAATTGGATCTCCGTGGAGCCTACAATCTTGTCTGGATCTGACCTGGGGTTGAATGGAAGACGGCATTCGGCACCAGGTATGAGCATTTTGAGTACACGGTCATGCCTTTTGGGCTGACCAATGCCCCTGCCGTCTTCCAACATTTTATGAACAACATCTTCTGGGACCTTTTGGACCAGTTTGTCGTCATTTATCTCGATGACATCTTGATTTACTCGTCCTCCCGGGAGAGTCATTGGCAGCACGTACACCTGGTCCTACAATGGCTCCGTGAGAATCACTTGTATGCAAAACTGGAGAAGTGCCAGTTTTGGCAGTCCACCATTGAGTTCCTGGGACATCATATCTCTCCCGAAGGCATTGCGATGGAGCTGAGCAAGGTGGAGTCTTTGCGTAGTTGGCAACCTCCTCGGAGAGTGAAGGATGTCCAGCAACTCCTCGGGTTTGCCAACCACTATCGGACCTTTATCCTTGGCTTTGCTTCCCTGACTGCGCCCCTCACTTGGCTCCTGCAGAAAAAAGTTCTGTTTCACTGGGGGGGCCCTGAGCACCACGCATTCCAGGCCTTGAAGCAGGCCTTCATGAAAGAGCCCATTTTGAAGCATCCTGACCCCCACCGTCCGTTTGTAGTGGAGGCGGATGCATCCGATATCACTGTGGCAGTGGTGTTACTTCAGGCTCACGCCTCCGGCGGTACCCTTTCCCCTTGCGCTTATTACTCGCGGAAACTCAATTCTTCCGAGCGCAATTATACCATTTGGGAGAAGGAGTTACTAAAGGTGCCGTTTGAGGCTTGGAGGCATCATCTAGAGGGGGCCAGGCATCAGACTGAAGTCCGGACGGACCATAGTAATTTGGAATTTCTGAAGACCGCGTGGAAATTGAACCAGGGCCAGATACGGTGGTCTCTTTTCTTTGCACGGTTCAATTTCCGTGTGACGTACATCCCCAGTGTGCATAACCAAAGGGCGGATGCCCTATCAAGGAAACCCGAGTATTCATGTACCAAAGACCCGATTCCACCCCGGACAGTTTTGACCGTAGAGTCCTTCTCTGCAGTTCACAAGCCTGTGGACTTACGGCCCCAGATACGGGAAGCACAGTGGCATGACGATTGGGTGGAACAACAGAAGGCAGAGGTGGGGCCTGCCTCCCCATGGACATTCACCGATGAACTCTTGCATTACCGAGACAGACTCTATGTGCCAGCAGGGCCCCTTCAGGGACTTATTCTATCCCAGTGCCATGATAATCCTGCAGCGGGGCACTTTGGCCTCTTGAAGACCTTGAATCTGGTCTCCCGTACCTTCTGGTGGCCCCGATTGCAACATGACATACAATCTTACGTCACGTCTTGTGTACGGTGTCGGCAGGCCAAGTCAGCGACGGGAGCCCCTCCAGGGTTGCTCCAGCCATTGCCGACCCCAGAGAGACCCTGGGGGGGCATTTCTATGGACTTCCTGACAGACTTGCCTCTGTCTTCTGGATTTACCACAGTGTTCGTGGTGGTAGACATGCTGATGAAGATGGCATATTTTATCCTGTGTCGGAGATTACTGACAGCCCGCGCCACTGCCCGCATGTTTATCCAATATGTTTTTAGGCTGCACGGCCTACCTGACAGGGTCGTGTTGGACAGAGGAACGCAATTCACAGCCCAATTTTGTAAAGGGCTGATGACAGCCTTGGATGTCAAGATCTGCTTGTCCTCAGTGCACCATCCCGAAACCGATGGAGGGACGGAGAAAGTGATTGGGATCTTGGAGCAGTACCTGCACTGTTTTGTGAACCAGCAGCAAAATGATTTGGCAGACTACCTGGCAATAGCGGATTTGCGTTCAATAACTCACAGCACACATCCACGCAGACAACGCCCTTCTTGGCCAATGTGGGGTATCATCCTTGGTTCTTTCCCCTCACACCCATCGACTCACCGGTCCCTGCAGCTAAGGACTTCCTGTCGGAACTTCAGACATTAAAAATAAAAATATGGTTTTCTGCCTGCATGGTCTTCTGTGATGAGCCGAAGGACAGAAAGAGGGAGTAGTGACCTTCCTCCCATATTTAGGCATACCAGGGGTTGTAACACAAATACATACCTATTTCCCTGGCTCAACTGATAAGGAGGCGAGCCTGTGGCTTAGTGGCTAAGACTCCTGCCTAAGATATAATACAGCCCAGGTTCAAATCCCAGTAAGGGTATGGCTAGCTGATGAGAGCTAATTAGCTCGAAATAGATCTATACTAGTCTCCCTTTATTTATTTATCAGTACAAATACAACACAAATATAAAAAGGCAACATTAAAAATAAAAATATGGTTTTCTGCCTGCATGGTCTTCTGTGATGAGCCGAAGGACAGAAAGAGGGAGTAGTGACCTTCCTCCCATATTTAGGCATACCAGGGGTTGTAACACACACACACACACACACACACACACACACACACACACACACACACATATATATATATATATATATATATATATATATATATATATATATATATATATATATATATATTAGTGTTACAACCCCTGGTAGGACTAAATATGGGAGGAAGGTCACTACTCCCTCTTTCTGTCCTTCGGCTTATCACAGAAGACCATGCAGGCAGAAAACCATATTTTTATTTTTAATGTTGCCTTTTTATATTTGTGTTGTATTTGTACTGATAAATAAATAAAGGGTGACTAGTATAGATCTATTTCGAGCTAATTAGCTCTCATCAGCTAGCCATACCCTTACTGGGATTTGAACCTGGGCTGTATATATCTTAGGCAGGAGTCTTAGCCACTAAGCCACGGGCTCTCTTCCTTATCAGTTGAGCCAGGCAAATAGGTATGTATTAGTGTTACAACCCCTGGTAGGACTAAATATGGGAGGAAGGTCACTACTCCCTCTTTCTGTCCTTCGGCTTATCACAGAAGACCATGCAGGCAGAAAACCATATTTTTATTTTTAATGTTGCCTTTTTATATTTCTGTTGTATGGTCTTCTGTGATAAGCCGAAGGACAGAAAGAGGGAGTAGTGACCTTCCTCCCATATTTAGTCCTACCAGGGGTTGTAACACTAATACATACCTATTTCCCTGGCTCAACTGATAAGGAAGAGAGCCCGTGGCTTAGTGACTAAGACTCCTGCCTAAGATATATACAGCCCGGGTTCAAATCCCAGTAAGGGTATGGCTAGCTGATGAGAGCTAATTAGCTCGAAATAGATCTATACTAGTCTCCCTTTATTTATTTATCAGTACAAATACAACACACACACACACACACACACACATATATACATACATACATACATACATACATATAGTTATAGTTATATAAGATTTACATGTAGGGATAAAAGATTCACAACAGATATGTAAAAGAAGTGTAATGTGCTGCGAAGATGTTATGTTTGCATAAACAAAATAAGTTTTTTTTAAAAAAGGACTAGGCGAGACATGATAGCAGTGTTCCAATACATGAGGGGTTGCCATAAAGAAGAGGGAGTCAAACTATTCTCCAAAGCACCTGAGGGTAGAACAAGAAGCAATGGGTGGAAACTAATCAAGGAGAGAAGCAACTTAGAACTGAGGAGAAATTTCCTGACAGTTAGAACAATTAATCAATGGAACAACTTGCCTCCAGAAGTTGTGAATGCTCCAACACTGGAAGTTTTAAAGAAGATGTTGGATAACCATTTGTCTGAAATGGCATTGAGTTTCCTGTCTAGGCAGGGGGTTGGACTAGAAGACCTCCAAGGTCCCTTCCAACTCTGTTACTATATTCTATATTCTAATATTTTTATACATATTTAGTAGTGCAGTTGTTCAAAATCTAATTTTCTAATCCTTCATATCTATTTATATTAAGATATTATCCTGGTATCTATCACACTGCTAAAATAATTGTCCAGCCTATATAATTGTAATCTTAATACACATTATTGAAATATATTCATAAAGGTATTACTTTACTCTATTTTCCCTTATCCATCATCTCTTACCCACATCCAAACCTTTAATCTTATTTTCCTTTTAGTTTTCTTCCCATATTTGTCCCTTAAGTCTTTTATTCCCTCTATTTGACTATGCGATCTAACTTTTTCTCCCATCTCTACCCTTTCCCACTGCCTAATTCCAGAACCATCTATTCCACATCCTATCTCTTTTCCCCAGTTCTCTTCCTGTTTCTTCCAGTTTTTGGTCTATATGGTCAAATATTTTCTCAATGCTTTGAAAAAAGCTCCATTCCATTTAGGTTCCCCTCACTTCCGTCTTGTATTGCGTCTGTATTCAGTCAATCTCTTTTTTAGCTCACTGTCCAGAGTTCATTAATTCAAAAAGCAAAACTTCCAAGTCACAATTTTAAATGTCTCATCAATAGTCAGTCCAATCAATTTAAATTCACCAGGAGGATATCCACCCCTCCTCAATTTACTTTTTAAGTTCAATAATATTCAATGATGTTCAGGGACTCTTAACTGAAGTCCCTAGTTAATAATCAAATCTCTAGTGGTCTTAGAGTAAATCAGTGTCCAACAAATATTTTCAGTCTTTTTAAATAGTTATTAGAGATGTCATATTGGCACATCTGGGAAACCCTGAATCTGAAAGTTTCCAGGTTTTCCCCACCCGAATGAAAGTTCAAGTCCCTGCCCAGCACCCACATGTCCATCACATGATCCAATCAAGCACCATCCAAACAGAAGATGACTCCCAGTCACACCATCTCAGTTGCAGGGCAAGGTGTCCTTGACTCTCTGAGAAAAGAATGTTATTTTGACTATATATCACCCATACTCCATATAACCCCCCCTCCCATTTTCCCACAGTACAAAATGTGGCAGGCCTGAAGGCCCAATGTAAAACATGGCTTCCAGGTCTGACAGCGGCTAGCCCCCTACCAGCACTGTCTTCGCAGTCAAGCCCTGGACCACAGTGCAGCCCACTAAGACAACGTCAAGTGGGTACCCTGTCGGGTCACCTACCACCCCAGCCAGGATTGCAGGCACCCCCTGGATGGGCATACTACCCCGGACACAGCTGGGTCCAAGCCCATTGGGCTCCCCCACTGCCAACTCCATTGCCTTCCCCTCCACCAACTCGCCTGCCCCGGATCAGAGCCGCTTTTGACAGGCACTCCAAGAAGTTGGCCTTTTTTCTTAACCAGGTGTGGGCTCACATCGATGACTACGGCCCCTACTATATCTCTGCTCAGGCCATGGTGCGAGCCATCACCGCCTGCATGGAAGGGGAAGCAGACGAGTGGGTGAACCAACTCTATGATGAAGATGCACTGGAGCTGGGGAACATTGATGTTTTCCTGCAAGAACTGAGGTCCAGATTTGAGGATGAATCCCAGAAAACTGAGGCTGAAATCTGAGACATCAAGCAGAAAGGTCATCCGGCCAAGGAGTATGTCAAGGAATTCAGGAGAATTGCGGGAAAGTTGCAGTGATGGCCTGAGTGACTTCTAGTCAGTGTGGATAAAAATCAATGATTTTTTTTAAAAAAATGGATTTAAAAAAAAATTAAATCGGATTTTTTAATTTAAATTGGATTTTTTTATTTTTATCAAATTTATTTTAATAAAATGCTAAAGATAGTTTTCTATTTAAGATACATTAATAATTTAGTTTATTCGGCATGAAATGGAGCTTAGTTATGTAGCATGAGGCTGTATATTAATTACAGTATTAGGACTGTTGGTGAGTCAACAGTGGGTCAGAGGAGGAGCTGCTGTGGGAAAGAGATTACATTTTCTCTTTAAAACTTAAGATTTAAATTGAGTTGATTTAAATCAAGTTTTTTTTTTACTAGTGATTTAAATCATGATTTAAATTGACTTGATTTAAATCAAATCCACCCTGCTTCTGGTCCACTTTTTCAAATAGCCGCCCAGGAGATGCTGACTGCATCCATGAGTGGTACCGAATGGCAGTGGCCATGGACCTCAAACTCAACTGGAACAAGAAGCACGGACCAGCCAAGAAGAAACCAAAGAGCCAAACTGAAAAATGCCAGCTGGGCCATTGGACTAGCCCCTGTCAAGCTGAGGCGCCACCAAGGGGACCTCCTGGGCAGCCCATCAAATGCTTCAGCTGCGGCCAGCAAGGTCACCATGCGGCCAAGTGCCTGACTTCAGCCCCTATGCCAAAAGGGAAAACTCCGGAGCCAGCAAAGCCGAAAAAAATGCCGCAGAAGGTGCCCAAGAGGGGGAATTTTGCCCGCCAAGCCGTGGAGGTCTCCCACCCAGTGGGGAGAAGGGAACTCCAGCCCAGGGACCTCGAACACTCGTGGCCTATAACAGCAACGAGGAGAGCAATGACGACCCGATGGTAAGTGACACTATCCAGCCATTCACCATCCTGTCAAAATTAGTAGTGCCTAAGATGGGAAAAGAGGGGGAGGTGGAAGCCATCATAGACATGGGTTTCACCCGCTACCTAATCAGCCTACCCATGGTCCTAAAGCTAGGGATCAGGACAAAAATGATGGCTCCACCCATAAGATGCAAACAGGTTGATGGATTGCTGATAAGGGGAGCCCCTGCCACAGTCATCACTGAGCCTGTCCAACTAGAAGTGGGCCGACACTGGGAACTCATTCACTTCAGCGTGGTGCCAAAAATGATGGAAGTGGTGATCCTAGGACTGGCTTGGCTAGACAAATGGGGCCCCACCATCTGGTGGAAAGGGGGCAACAGAAAGCTGAGGTTGGGAGTGGGTCCCATCCCTCCCCCCAACACAGCCACAGGAAGACCTGACCGATGGCTAAATGTCACTAAGGAAGACGAGAAAGCCAAAACCATGTCAGAACAAACTCCAGGAACACCCCAAATCCCCAGGGAGTATCAGGACCTAGCAGGGGTTTTCAGCAAAGAGGAATGCAACACCCTACCACCCCACTGTTCGTGCCATTGAATTTGGACCTGGGGCAAAACTACCCAAGCCAAAAATGTACTCCATGACCCCAAAAGAAATGAAAGAGCTAAGAGAGTACATTGACACATACCTAGTGAGGGGATTCATACAGCCCTCAAAATCAAAGGTAGCTGCCCCAGTCCTCTTCAAGGAGAAAAAGGATGGGTCGATGAGGCTATGCGTACATTTTAGGGGAATTAATGTAGTATGTGTGGAAATATGTATCCATCCCCCTCATGAAGGATCTGCTAGCCCACCTAGCAAAAGGAAAGGTTTACAAAGCTAGAGCTGCGAGAGGTCTACTACCGAGTGTGAATTAGGGAAGGAGACGAGTGGAAAACTGTATTCAATTGCCTCCTAGGAAGCATCAAGTTTACAGTAATTCCATTCGGCCTCCAAGGTGCCACTGCAGTGTTTATGCAGCTAATTAACGAGGTACTGCATGAGCACCTCTATAAAGGGGGCCTTGATATTCTCCTATTCACCGAAATCCTAGAAGAGCCTATTAAACTAGTACATCAGGTACTGAAAAAACTCTTGGTGGCTAAACTATACACCAAGCTCTCAAAATGTGAATTCCACCAGTCCCACCTAGACTACCTGGGCTATTGGGCTATCTAGTGAAGGAGTGGAAATAGACCCAGGCAAAGTCAAAGCAGTGTTGGACTGACAAGCCCCTCACACCCACAAACAGCTTCAAAGCTTCTTGGGGTTTGCAAACTTTTACTGACAGCTCATCCTCTCATTTGCTGAGATTGCCCTCCCCATCACTGAACTCCTAAAAATGGGAGGGGGGTCAAACCGTGGCTCGGCCAACCATTCAACTGGATTTTAAAGTGCCAAAAAGCATTTCAAAGGCTAAAAAGACTTTTTGCTGTGGAGTCAATTCTCAAACACCCAAACCTAGAGCACCCATTTGTCATCCAAGCAAATGCCAGTGACAGCAGTCCTTCTTCAAAAGAATTCTGATGGCAATCTGCAGCCATGCACCTACAACTCCAAAAAATTGACAGAGACCAAAAGGAGGTGAGCAATTTGGGAGAAGGAAGCATATGCCATTCGATGAGCCTTACTGACATGGCGCCACTTCCTCGAAGGCAGCCAAGTCCCCTTTGAAGTATGGATAAAAACATGGAGGCACTTAGGACCCCGCGGAAACTTTCCCTTAAGCAGGCCCAATGGGCACAATACTTCAACCACTTCAATTTCATGATGAACTACATCCCTCAGGGGAAGAAACTTGTTAGATATTAGCATAAACCGCTGTAAGTCTCCACTCAGGTCTGCCACTAGGGCGGGAACAAGGGGTTGTTCTGATTGGACGGGAGGTTTACCAGATCCCTATAAAAGGGGAGCTACTCGACCCCATAGCAAGCTGGATCACTATTACTACTACTAAATAAAGAGCTGTTGTTGTCACTATTGTCTGGAGTCTGTTCTCTCGTTGCCCAAATCTAACTTTGGCGATGAAGGTGGGATCGATAGACAGATAGGACGAAGAGGCTACCTCCAGAATCTACGGATCCGATCCAGCCCCGGAATTCGGCAGAAATTCCGGCAGCCATCTCAGCGCGGCAAATTCAAACGCAGACAAGATGTCGATGCACGCTCCTCCAACTCCATACGACCCAATCGACGAGCATTGGGAATCCTACATGCTGAGATTCAAGTGTTTCCTCGAGGCAAACGATCTCAAGGGAGTACCGGACTCCCGGAAAAAGAATATGTTCCTGAGCTACTGCGGTTGAGAGGTTTTCGAGACGGCCAGGGATCTCTCGGAGCCAACCCCCATCCAGGCGGTAACATGGACGGCGCTGCAACAGACGTTGCAAACACATTACGCGCCAAAACCTTCCCGCCACGTTTGCCGCCAGGGATTCAACACGAGGAACCAGAAGGAGGGAGAATCCATCAACCAGTACGTTGCAGCACTTCGGAAAGCAGCCACGCATTGCGGGTTCAGGGATCTGGACGAGCAAATCCTGGATCGCCTTATTTGCAGGTTAAAAGACATTTCGTTACAAAAACGATTGTTGGCTAAACCCAACCTAAGCCTGCAAATTGCACTAGACGAGGCGAGAGCTTCTGAATCAGCGGACAAATCTTCTGAATCAATACAACGCGGGTACAGCGCGATCCAGACCGGAGCCAGACAAGCCAGAGTGCATTATGAGGCCGCCGATCAAGAGACCGAGGACAGCGAATACGAAGACAGTCATCGCATGCGGAGCAGTCACACAAGACCGGCGGGAAAACCCGAATTCCGTTTGCCACCATGCGCAAGCTGCGGAGGGAACCACCCCCGGTCTACCTGCCATTTCAGAAACGTTTGCTCGCATTGCGACAAACTTGGGCACATTGCACGAGTGTGCCGGAGCGAAGTCCCTGCCACACAATGGCAGCCTCCTATGTACCGCCGACAGAAGCCCAACCCAGCGGCTTGGCAGAAAAACAAAGGGCGCCCAGAGAGAGAACCGAGGGAGTTAGCCGAGAGAGAATACACACAAAGAGCTGAAAGGGCGTATTTCCAGAGAGCTGAGAGAGAGTATTCCCAGAAAGCCGAGAGAGAGCATACCCAGAGAGAACCAATGAGAACCTATCTCACAACGATAGATCAGGTCCGCACAAAGCGGCCTAAAAAGCTGAAACTCACTGTCCTCCTGGAGGACTCCCCTTGCGAGCTTGAAGTCGACACGGGATCGTCCCTGACGATCATCTCATGGTCAGCCATGAAAAAGGCAATTCCGAGCCTTAAGAAGCGCCAATTGCGAACACCAGACATCCTGCTACGAGACTACCAAGGGAACAGGGTCCCCATCGTGGGTCAAGGCACGTTTCGGGTCCAGTTCAAAAACATCATAGCCCAGCTGCCCGTGACCGTCGCCAGCGCGCCATTACAGAGCCTCCTGGGACTGGATTGGTTCGAAGCCCTGGGGCTAGAAGTCACCGGAATCAACGCCATGGAAAACAGCAGCGCTGAGGAAATTTTTAAGGAGTTCGAGGTTGTGTTCAGCCCCGGCCCTGGTAAGTATGTGGGAAAACCAATATCATTCAATTTGGATCCAAAAGTGGCGCCAATCCGACTCAAACCTAGAAGAGTGCCTTTTGCACTCCGTCCCAAGATTGACAAAGAAATTGATAAGCTCGTAGAGCAAGGGATCCTTGAACCGGTGGATCACGCACGCTGGGAAACCCCAATCGTGACCCCAGTTAAGCCAGACGGGTCAGTCCGCATCTGCGCGGACTATAAATGCACAATTAATGTCGCCCTACAACAAAGCGCGTATCCTGTGCCCGTAGTCCAACACTTATTGCACTCGTTGGGGCCAGGAAAGATCTTTGCGAAATTAGACATGGCACAAGCGTATCAGCAGCTGCCTGTGGATAGCGCCACGGCAGAGGCCCAAACTATTGTGACGCACAGGGGTGCCTTTAAATGTAACCGGTTACAATTTGGCGTAAGCATCGCTCCAGGTTTGTTCCAAAGCGTCATGGAACGGCTTTTGCAGGGCATACCAGGAGTCATCCCATATTTTGACGACATCTTGGTGTCGGCTGCAAACGAGGAGCAACTATCAAAATGTGTCAGAACTGTTTTGGGCAGAATTAGAGAAAAGGGTCTCCGCCTAAAAAAGGAAAAATGCCAAATTAATGTTCCTAGCGTAGAATTCCTGGGTTATAGAATCGATGGACTGGGTATACACCCAACATCGAAGAAAATTAAGGTGATCCAGGACGCCCCCACACCACGAAATCAGACTGAGTTGCAGGCTTTCCTCGGACTTCTTAACTTCTACAGCGTTTTTCTAAGATAGAAAGCTACCGTTGCTGAGCCGCTACACCGACTCCTAGCCAAGAACGCGAAATGGACCTGGGGACGTTCCGAGGCAGCCGCCTTCGCCGCAGTCAAGCGCCTGCTCACGACCGACTCTCTACTCATTCAGTACAGCCAAACTCTACCACTGGTATTGACCTGCGATGCATCACCTTTCGGCGTCAGCGCAGTACTCAGCCACAGAATGCCGCACGGCAACGAAGCTCCCATCGCGTTCTACTCAAGGACTTTGTCGTCGGCGGAACGAAACTACAGCCAAATGGACAGGGAAGCGTTAGCCGCCGCAGCTGGAGTCAAACGTTTCCACGAGTATCTCTACGGCCGCGATTTCGAACTTATCACAGACCACAAACCATTGCTGGGTCTTTTGGCGGGAAACCGCCCCACACCGGTGTCACTCTCCCCGCGCATGACCAGGTGGACTGTTTTCCTGGCTGCGTATTCCTACAAACTGATACATCGACCGGGTTCCACATTAGGACACGCAGACGCACTCAGCCGTTGCCCACTGCCAGAACTGTTAACAGACCCCACTCCCGAAATACCGGTCCTTTTGATTGACTGTTTGGACTCAGGGCCAGTTTCTTCTGTGGACGTTGCTAGGTTTTCTGCTAAGGACAACATAATCAGACAAGTACAAACTTGGGTATGGAGGGGGTGGCCCAAAGGGAATGTGCAACCCAAATTCAAACTATTTTGGTCTAAGCGCGATGAACTGTCGGTTTTGCAAGGTTGTTTATTGTGGGGGGATCGAGTTGTTGTACCGTACACACTGCGGAGAAATGTATTAGAGGCTTTACATGTTGGGCATCCAGGGATCGTAAGGATGAAAGCGTTAGCTAGGAGTTACGTTTGGTGGCCAAACATGGACAAGGAGATAGAGGAATGGGTAGCCACTTGTGATCCGTGCCAAGAGTCCAGACCAGCCCCCTGAAGCGCCTGCTACGGAATGGGACAAACCGAAAGCACCCTGGTCGCGAATACACATTGATTTCGCAGGGCCAGTCCAAGGGCAAACGTTTCTAATAGTTGTGGATGCATACTCCAAATGGTTGGAAGTAGTCCTGATGACTTCAATCACGGCAGAGGCAGTCATTAAGGTACTACGGCGGCTTTTCGCCACTCACGGCCTGCCCGACCTCCTAGTTTCCGACAACGGGCCCCAATTCACGGCCATGCAATTCGAAACATACTTAGCGAGTCAGGGAATTCGGCATGCCCTCGTCGCGCCATTCCATCCAGCATCGAACGGACAGGCGGAGAGAATGGTGCGATCTGCAAAAGAGGCCCTCGCTAGGATGGGCCCAGGTGATTGGCAAACACGAATCGACCATTACTTATTAATCCAACACATTACCCCTAGTGCCACGATGGGAAGGAGCCCCGCTGAACTCCTCATGGGTCGCCGCTTATGGTCTCACCTGGACCGGCTTCACCCAAACTACTCTGCCACATCGCCCCCAGACTCCACAAGCAAAATTCGGAATTTTAGCATAGGGGATTCAGTATACGCCCACAACTATGCAGGGGGGACGCTGTGGATTCCGGCAAAGGTAATTGGTATTACGGGTCCTCGATCATACTTGTTGGAACTAGAGGACGGTAGAAACTGGAAGAGGCACATAGACCAACTCCGAGGTCGCCTAACGCACTCCAACCTACGATCAGCAAATGAAGACTTCAGTCCGTCGGAAGGTCAGCCAATGCAACAACCCGAATATCCGAGCACAGCACCACAGAGCCTGGGGTGGAACCTGAGATCAACGATAGAGCAGAACAGCCTCCGAGCGAGGGGAACCTACCATCCCCTGCCAGCGAAACGGAACAAAAGGAACACGCCGATCTCACGCCCGCTCCAACTCAACCCGAACTTCGACGGTCCACCCGAGTAAGGCAGAAACCGGCATACTTACAGGACTTTGTCACTAACTGGAACACTCCATCTAAGAGGGGAGGGGTGTTAGATATTAGCATAAACCGCTGTAAGTCTCCACTCAGGTCCGCCACTAGGGCGGGAACAAGGGGTTGTTCTGATTGGACGGGAGGTTTACCAGATCCCTATAAAAGGGGAGCTACTCGACCCCATAGCAAGCTGGATCACTATTACTACTACTAAATAAAGAGCTGTTGTTGTCACTATCGTCTGGAGTCTGTTCTCTCGTTGCCCGAATCTAACAAAACTACTAGCCAACACACTGTCACAAAAGCCCCAATACAATAGCAAATGGGAGGAGGTGGTTCATACCATGCTTCCCCCCTCCCAGCCAGCCTCTCAGGCCACCATCTGAAGACAAGTGCAATGGTAGAGGGCAGGAGATGGTGGAGCCCTAACACAAAGGTTGAAAAATCAACTGCCTAACGACCCCTGGTACAAAGACAACCTAGGGTTGCTAATCCTCAGGGATGGACTAGTGTGGAAAGGATCCAAACTATACATCCCCAACAGCCTGCACCTCCAAGTACTCCAAAGGAGCCATGATTCCATGCAGGGGGGCACTTTGGCTATCTAAAAACCCCACACCTGGCAAGGCAATTTTGGTAGTCAAAAATGAAGAAAGATATTGAGGACTATGTAAAAAGCTGTGCCACCTGCGCAGCCATGAAAAACAGACCAAGGAGGCCCCTCCAGTGCTGTTCCAACTAGTGGCAGATCCCTCCCATCCATGGAAGGAAATCGCTATGGACTTCATCGTGGAACTCCCTGAAAATGGGGGGAACACAGTCATTTCGACCATGATAGACTTGTTCTACAAGCAAGCCCATTTCATAGCTTACTCAGGTCTCCCATCAGCGCATAAGCTTGCCAAACTATTTGTAAAACACATCTATAGGCTACAAGGGGTTCCTCGCAGAATTATTTCTGATAGGGAAGTCCAATTCACAGCAAATTTCTGGAGGGAGTTTGTAAGATCCATTGGGTCCTCGCAAGGGCTAAGTTCGGTGTTGCATCCAAGCACTAACGGGGCTGCAGAACATACAAACATGATGCTAGAGCAATACTTAAGGTGCTATGTAAACTATCAACAAACCAATTGGGCAGAACTACTGCCTTTTGCTGAGGTGGCATATAATAATGCAGTGCAGTGGCTTAACCTCTTTCCAGATCACCAGTGGCATAGAATTTGCCCAAACTCCCCAGCGAGCCACCCACCTCCATGTCCCTAACCAAATGGATGGAGTCTTTATGGAAAGCCTGGGAAAACACAAAGCACGCCCTTCAGGAAGCGGCAAAAACCCAAAAGACGCAAGCCGATAAATGCAGAGCCCCCTAAAAGCCTTTCCATATTGGGAGCAAAGTGTACCTTTCAACAAAGTACTTAAGGCTAAAACTCCCCTGCAGGAAGCTAGGACCAAAATTCATAGGGCCTTTCCTGATAGTGAAAGTAATCAAACCAGTTACAGTGCAGCTGAAACTTCCCCACCTGCTAGGGAAAGTGCCTCCGGTCTTTCACAGCAGTTTGCTAAAGCAGGCGGTGGGATCCCAGCTGAGACCGGTAGACCAGCCAGGCCCCAAGCCAATCACCGTGCAAGGGGAGACGCACTACGAAGTAAAGAAAATCGTAGACTCTAGACTATACAAAGGGAGACTGCAGTACCTAGTACAGTGGAAGAGATATCCACTCTCTGAAGTCACTTGGGTAAAAAGCTGGGATGTGAAAGCAGACAGGTTAGTCAAACAATTTCACGACCAGTACTCTTAGAAGCCAAAGGGGCCTTCCGGGAGGGGGAAGAGGTGGCTAGTCAAATGGTGATTAACTCCATGTGATTTCTTTTCTCCCCTAGGAACTACTCATCAACTAAGAGGCTCTGATTGTCAACCCTGAAATGAACCTGGCTGAAGCCATCTTGGAGGCTTCAGGGTTGCCACTGTTGTGGTCTGCCAGCAGAGCTGGAAGCAGATTTGGACAGTGAGGAGGTTGGGGAGGAACATGGGCCAGTCCTGGTGTCTGGGGAAGGCTCTGACGAGAGCTCTGCATTGGAGGTAGAGATGGGGCCAGGGCTATCTGACAGTTATCAGCTGCTGTCAGCCTCTGCTTCGCTTGCTTGCTTTTGGCTGCCATGGAAACGGGGGGAGGGCATGGTATTTGGGATAGGAATAATTAGTACAGGAGGATTTGTCAAACAGGGAGTTCTGTTCTCACCACCGTCTGCGCATTCTGATGGGCGATGTTTGGACTTGGTCAAGGCCAACTGTCCTGCATACCAACCTGATAATGCTACTTGGAGATGCAACCCACATGACACCTAAGGGAGATGCAGATTGGGCAATGGGGTGGGGGTTGTTGGAGGGAGGGGGCTGGGCAAAAGTTTGATATGTATGATTTCACGCTTTTCTGCCTCAGACCTTGCTTTACTTCGCTGCTATCTATTCATAACCAGTAAAAGTACTTTTAATTCCACAACCATTGGACTGAGAGGTTTCTTTCTTGGTTACTGAGGGAGGCATGCCTGACAGCTGCCTTCGGAGTCAGACATCAGTGAGGCAGACGAACAGCTGGAGCCTGTTCCCAGTTTGCGCATGTGCAGAGTTGCCAGACGAAGGGAACAGCTAAGGAACAAGGGTCGAGTTGGGAGTAAGGGTACATAAAAATCCATCATGGGGTTCTAATTGGCAATAAATGTAGACATTGTCTTTTCTCTAATCAAATATGCCAGTGATGGTGAACCTATGGCACACGTGCCACAGGTGGCACGCAGAGCCATTTGTCAGGGCACGTGAGGCGCTGCCCTGTCAGCTGGCTAGTGCGCATGTGCACGCTGGCCAGCTGAGTTCACCCTTTTTTAAAGCCATTTTTCGCCCTCCCCAGGCTCCAGAGGCTTTATAGGAGCCTGGGGAGGGCGAAAAGAGCCTCCCCCCCCGGAGGCCCTCCGGAGGCTTCATGAGCTTCCCTCATGCCTTCGGAGCACTCAAAACGACCCTATGAGCAAACCAGAAGTCACTTCCGGTTTGCTCGGAGGATCGTTTTGGGCACTCCGAAGGCTTCCGGGACCGTCCCGAGGCTTCCCTGATGCCTCCAGAGGGCGTCCGGGAGGGGGGAGGCTGTTTTCGCCCTCCCCAGGCTCCTATAAAGCCTCTGGAGCCTGGGGAGGGCGAAAAAACCATGTAAAAATGGGGCAGAGCCTGTAGTGCGCGCATGCGCAGTGGAGGGTCACGCATTGCATTATGGGTGTGGCACACCCGCACACGACCACCCTGCGCTCCCCCCACTTATGGCACGTGAGCCAAAAAAGTTTCGCCATCACTGAAATATGTCATTCCAGGGAAGACATGGTGAACTGAAGTCAGCTTCACTAAAACCAGAGTCAATGACTGAATAGAATTAAGAGTTGGCAAGTAGTCTGGTTCTTTGTAATTCCTCTCTGGCAGTGGTGGGATTCAATTTTTTTTACTACCAGTTCTGTGGGCATGTCTTGGTGGGTGTGGCGTGGCATGGTGGGCATGGCTTGGTGGGTGTGGCGTGGCTTGGTGGGCATGGCGTGGTGGGCATGTCTTGGTGGGCATCGCAGGGCAAGGATACTGCAAAATCCCCATTTCCTCCTGATCAGATGGGACTTGGGAGGCAGAGAATAGATGGAGGCAGGGCCAGTCAGAGGTGGTATTTACCGGTGCTCCGAACTACTCAAAATTTCTGTTACCAGTTCTGCTACCTTATTTTGGCCCACATTTTCAACAAAGAGCTAAAGTCAGCCATACACACTCAGACTCTGTGTTTGTCAGGCACAAGCAACCAGACTCACATATGTAGAGTTCAAACTTGCTACTTTATTATATTCTGCCTATTATACAGGAATCTCCAGACTGCCAGCCTCAGCCTGGGAACAGATAGGTAGATAAGGCTCTATACAGCTTAAGGGGAGTCAGTTCTGAACCTCTTGTGGCTATGCAAGGACTCAAGGCTAATTGCACATTTGAGGCCTGCCCCTGCCTGGCTGTTTCTCAACAGTGCTTGCCATATGACAATAGCTATTACCTATTTGGCTGGACCATTGAAGGTAGCTCTCATGAAGGTAGTCCATGAAATTAATATAATTATCTAGACCATGGTGTTTTCCAGAAGAGGAATTGTTTATATGGTAGCTGCCTGGTCAACAGTCCATATCTTATCAGGAAATTATAAGAAATTTCCATTAATCCACATTAACTAGTGGCCTTAAAGCTCTTTGGGCAGCTGAGGGGGTCTAGGAGTTTTAGGCTCCTACCCTTGGCCGTGCCTGCTTCTCTGCCAGGGTCGCACCTCCACGCATTAACCTCTAGCTTTGGCTGGCCCTCCCTTCGCTGTTCACCCTGGCCAATGGGCCACAGCCTCTCCGTCCCACGCCCTTTGGCGTAGCCCATTTGCCGAAAGAGCTTTTGTCCTGGGCTTTTGGCCACATGGAACAGTTAGCCGCCAGCCAATCAGCTAACTGCCAATGCTGGCAGCCAGAAGCCACGGTGCGATCAATTGTAGGGTCTGGGGAACATTGGGGGAGGTGCTGCAGCCAATCCGTTGGCTCAGTGGTGGTCGGTGATTGAAACTCATAAGGGAATATCTCTCCCACCGCCTTGAGTTCGGACGCAGTTCCATAGGTGGAAGGCATAGACATTTTGGTGAGGTACTGACGTTTAGTGCTGTAAGGAGCCGCAAACAGCTCCTGAGTGAGGGAGTGGAATGCCTGCCAGTTTGAACTGAGGTAATGGAATGTGAGGCAACTGGTAGGTGGAACAGAGTTCAGGTGGGGAAGGGGAATAGAATGTCTAACTCCTTAGCATCAGAGCGTGTTAATCTCTCTCTGTATAAATACTGTATATATAATACTAATGATCTGATGGTCAAAAAATCCTTTCTTAGTGAGCACCTAGAAGCCAAGAGGAACATACATACCAAATTTCAAGTTTGTAGGCTTTACAGTTCTGGAGATTTCGTGATGAGTGAGTGGATTTGGCTGTTATATATATAGTTTTGATTATTTTCTTCATCTGAAAAGGGGGACTGTTTTATCTCCTCAGCTGCAAAGTTCCCATTTCGTCTGTATATCTTGATATCAAGATATGCAAATTGAGGTTCCTACCAAACAGTTTGAGCTACATGCAATGAAGGAGGATTGAAGATTGAAAGGAAATCCCTTTGTAGCACCCTGTCAGGCCTGCAGTTATATTTCTTTTTAGGATCTTTGGCCTGCCACACTCTCTATTATTTCACTGTGCTGTTTCATTAGTGTAGTAGTTGGGAGGGGGGAATAGAAAGGAGTAGAATTGTGGAATGTGTTGTTGTCATTCTTTTCTAGAAGCCCAAGGTCAACTTTTGTCTCCGCACCTCTGCACCTGACCGGAACCAGCTGGGTGGAGATGTCAGCGTGGCCGAAGAAGATTGGATCATGTGATGGATTTATGGGCATGGGGAAAAGATCATGAACTTTCAACTGGGTGGAATCGCAGGAAGCTTTAGATTTGGGATTCCACAGATGTGCCAACATGTCTGACTTATTAAATTGGAACTTTAAGGATAGTTTTGCCAGGACTTCCTGTGGTGATGTCATTGTGCTTGGAGTTGAGGAATGGGAGCTCTCCTGACCTCTAACTCTAACTTCTTCGTTTGGGCTCATTTTTGAGTGCTGTGGATCCTGGAGGGACCAACAGATTAAGGGGGAAACTCTGAAGACGCTGGGGTGATAAGGCAAATCCTCCCAGCGGTAGGAGAAACCCACTAAACGGACGAGGAATTATCCTGCCACTTTTTCTGGACCGGAGCAATGGCGACTGCATATGAAGGAAGCAAAGAGAGAAAGCAGTTGAAATCAAGATACCTGTTACTATTATTGACAACCCAAAGAAGAGGAGAACAACGTGTAACTGGCAGAGAGGGTGAGCTGGAAAGAAGGAGGCTCTGGGAAGGAGATCTTTCAGCATTTTGCCAAAAAGCTGTGAGAGCAAAATTACTGAGTTGGAATTGACGGCGTAAATAACTTGAACTAAATTGGCCAGAGGGAGAACGAAAACCCGGCATGGACAACAGGAGTAGGACATAGTAACTGCTGAGAAGATGTGTAAAGTACAGAAGGATTGTTTAACATTCGGGTTGGTTGTTGACTTGTTGACTTTTTTCTTCTTGCTCTTTTGGAACGATTAGAGGGCTTCGTTACCCACCCACCCTCTATTTTCCTTTGTTGCTGGACTTGTTGCATTAACTGAACAGAGGGTGACACCTAGTGGATCAAAAATTTGAAGCCTCCGATCTGATGCAAGAAACCGGTGACATAATCTGATATATATGCATAGAGAGAAACTTATTACTTATTTCCTGTCAGCGTTCCAAATACAATGCAAAAGTAAATCAGAGTCCAGAGCAGAATCATCCTTAAAGTTCCAATTTAATAATACAGGCATGTTGGCATTGTGCTATAAAATTTCAACTCTGATTTACATCCTGAGAGTTCACCCAGTTGAAAGTTCATGATCTATCCCCACACCCCATAATTCATCACATGTTCCAATCATCATCTTCAACGCTGGCATCTACACCCCTCTGCTTCCAGTCAGGTGTCGAGGTGCAGAGACAAAAGATGACCTTGAGCTTCTAGGAAGAATCAAAACAATACATTCCATAATCCTACTCCTTTCTATTCCCCTCTCCCAACTACTACACTAATGAAACACATAGGAGATTATAAGAAATTTTGGCCGGCCAAAGATTCTTAAAAGAACCTCTGCAGGCCTGACATTACCTTTATAATTGATACAATTGAGAGACATCTATTTGTATAAGATAACAGTGTGATATATAACTCTAGGATATATGATAATTAAGGATCAAAATAGAATGGAATAATACATAAGAATGTGTAGATATTGAAACGTGATATTAAGGAAGGTTAATTATTGCTAAATATTGAGATATATAATTATTGATAATATTGATATTGCTGATAAAGTAGAAGTAAAGTAGAACTTATATGCAATTGTGGACAAGGATAAATAGGGGGATAAGAATGGCAACTTCAGGAAAGTTAGTTAAAAAAACCACATCCAATATGATCTCGGCAACACCCCCCTCCTCAAATCAAAGATCAATTGAGAGCGCATTGGGGCTGGAGAAAGGTGGAACGATGGCAGGAACAACGGGACCAGCACCAACAATGCAGAGTATGCAATTGATGCTCCAGATGATACAAGAGACACTGATGAAAAACCAAGAAGTGACGGCTACAAATCATGAAGAGACAAGGAGGAATCATGAAGAAATGAAAAATGAAATGGGAGAATTGAAAGGAAATATTAAAACCGTGGATGACAAAATTGAAAAGATACAGAATGCCTTAGCAATCAACGAACAAAAAATCCAGAACATCGAAACAAAAATAGAACAAACAGATCAGAAGATGGAAAAAATGGAGCTGGAAGATTCCAAAACATACTGGAAGAGAAGGAGGAAGACCTGAAAGGAAAAATGAATGCAATCTTCACTGAAATCCTACAGAGAAAAGAACAAGAGTTGAGAGGGGATATTGATGATGCTTACCGGGTGCATACTAATTATGCCAGAAGACATAGGCTCCCGAGAGAAGTGCATGTAAGATTTGCCAAAAAAACAACCAGAGATGAAGTATACAAAAAAAAACAGAGAAGGGACAATTACATACTAGGGAAAAGAGTTGATCACGCTTAAACAGATTCCACGGAGAATTCATGAACAATGTAGACAATACTGATTTTTAACAAATCAGTTAAATAAAAACAGAATAATGTACAGATGGTTGGTACCAGAAGGGGTACTGGTGTCTTGGCAAGGAAAAAGGTATAAGATAGAGAATATAGAAGAAGCGCAGGAATTCTATGAGAAATACTGCACAGGGGAAGAAGAACAAGGAAGTAAAGAGGACCTAGAAAGTAGAAGTCGAAGCCAAGAGGAAGAAACATCAGAAGACAAAGAAAGAAACAGGAAAGAAGAACAGAGGCAAGAAAGAGAGAGAGCAGAAAAGGAGGGCGCGAGAGGGAAAAGTCAGATACAAACTAGAAGCAACAAAAAAAAAAAAAAAAACCATCTAAAGATGGACCAGGAAATAACAATTATCTCAACAAACTTGAATGGACTGAACGCACCAAAAAAAAAGAGCGCAGATGTTTAACAAACTTAAGAAACTGAAGGTAGATATAATCTGCATACAGGAAGTGCATATTAAAAGGGAGCATAAGAACTTACTGGAAAACAAAAAACTAGGGAAATTATACACAGCACTAGCAGAAAAAGAGGGATAGCAACCTATATAAAGGAAAATTCCAAAGAAGTCTACTCTGATGAAGAAGGCAGGATACTAATGATTGAATTAGAGACAACAGAAAAACCGATATTATTAATAGTCCTATATGCACCAAATCAGAAACAAGAGGAATTCTATAGGAAACTACATAACAAAATAAACGAATTAGAATATGAAAATTTTTGCTTAATTGGGGATTATAATGCAATAGTGGATAAAAAAATGGACTATGAAAGCAAAAAGAAAAATAAAACAAAAAAAATACGCTACCCAAATCCTTTTTTGAGATGGCAATGGAATATAAATTGCACGATATTTGGAGAGAAAGGCACAAAACAAGAAAGCAATATACCTTTTATTCGAACCCCCATCAGTAACTATCAAGAATTGACATGGCTTGGATTTCATCTGGTCTATGCAATCAAGTAGATGAAATTGAAATAGAAGCAAATGAGTGGGCAGATCACAATCCAATAAAATTAAGATGGAAAGGTCAAAGAAGAAGAAAAAGATGGATGATGAATTCAAATATTATAAACGAAATAGAATACACCCAAAAGCTGGAGAAAGAATTAAAACCATTTTTTAGAATAAATAAAAAAGAAGATACCTCAATTCAAAATCTCTGGGACACTATGAAAGCATACATAAGAGGCCTTACGATTGCCTACATGGCGAGAAAAACTAGAAAACAAAAAGAGCAACAAGAATGTATGCAAAAGGAACTTATGGAAGCCGAAGATGAACTCCAGAAAGACCCAAAGAATAAAATTAAAAAAGAAAAGAGAGAGATAATCAAACAAAAAGTCAACTTGATAAATCAAAAGGAATTAGCGCAGAAAATTAAAGCGGCCAGACAAAATTACTTTGAACAAGCCAACAAACCTGGACGATGGCTGGCATACAGACTGAAGAATGAAAGAGAAAAAAGGATGATATATCAATTAAAAGATGATGAGGGAAGAATTCAATACAAAGCAGAAGAAAAGAAGAATATTATTCATAAATACTTCACAAAACTATACGCACAAGATAGTATGGAGGAAAACAAAATACAGCATTATTTAAACACAGAAAAGATAACACCAATCTCAAAAGAGCAAAGGGAGGCGATAAACAGGCCAATAACGTTAGCCGAAGTGGAACTAGTCCTGAAAAACCAGAAAAATAATAAAACCCCAGTACCACATGGAATACCGGTGGAGCTATACAAATATAATAAAATAATATTGGAAGAGTTAGGGGTGGAAATGTTTAATGAAGTTTTAGGAAAAGCCAAGATACCGGAATCATGGACAGAAGCAATAATATCGCTAATCCCAATAGAAGAAACCAGCCTACAAGAAATTCAAAACTACAGGCCAATTTCATTACTAAACTCTGATTATAAAATATTTGCAGCAATTGTGGCAGGAAGAATCAAACAGGTTTTAAATGAACTAATACACCCAGACCAAAACGGATTTTTACCCCACAGACACATTAGAAATAATACGAGAATCATCCTAGATATAATAGAGTACTATGAGGCGCATCCAGAAAAACAAATGGTACTGGTTTTCCTTGATGCACAAAAAGCATTTGACAACGTAATCTGGAAATTTATAATAACATTATTGGATGAGATGAAATTCGGAGAAAAATTTATAAAAATCATAGAAGGATTTTATAACAATCAGACAGCCAAAGTTCTGATGAATGGAGAATTAACAGAGAAGTTTGAAATAAAAAAGGAGTCAGACAGGGATGCCCCCTCTCTCCTTTGCTGTTTATATTGACTTTGGAAATTTTATTAAATGAAATTCGGAAGGACCAGGGAATAAAAGGCTTAAGACTCAAAAATGAAGAATATAAGGCCCAAGCCTATGCCGATGATTTGTTCTAGAGGACCCATTAGAATCCAGTCTGAAATTAATTCAAAAATTAGAAGAATATGGCGAAGTGGCAGGACTAAAGATAAATAAAAACAAAACAAAAATGATAACCAAGAACATGACAAAAAAGCAAGAAGAGGAACTGGAAGTAACAACCAAATAACTAAGTGCAAATAACTAAGAAAGTGAAATACTTGGGGATCTGGGTGTCGGCAAAATGTTCCACAATTAAAGATGATAACTATAATAAATTAGTGATACAAATAAAGAAAGAGTTAGAAAATTGGAAAAATATTCAACTATCACTCATGGGACGTATAGCGACAATTAAAATGAATATTTTACCAAGAATCTTTTTTTTTTTTTTTTCAAAAAGTTTTATTGGTTTTTTTAAAAACATTTATGCGGAAAAGGGTAAGTGGAATGATTACAAATTTTGGCAGTTGCAAGTGTGGCAGACGCCCCCTCCCTCCAAACTCCTAGGTTACATCAAAATATCAAACCTTAATACATAATCATAAAGAATCAGCATATTAATTCTAGAAAAGATAATTTTCAATCAATTTATATAATTATAATATATAGTCTAGTTATAAATTCATTATTACTTTCGGTCTGTTTATAACATTGTGGTTTTCTTATTTATTTTTGTGATCTGAGCTTTCTTGGTGTTGACCCTTCACCCCCCGCTGGCAGAGCTCCGGCCCCTCCCGTGTCCTGTATGACCGTTGTAGTGTCTTCTGTTTTTTCTAGGTTCGCTTTATTTTTTTCCATAAAGGCCTGTGCCTCTATGGGTGTGTTAATTCTAATTCTTGTCTCCTCCCAGAATATCAGCATACCTTCAGGCATCAACCATCTAAACCACACCCCCTTCTGGTATAATTTATTCGCCAATTGCGAATAGCTTTTCCTTTTTTCCCTAATTTTTTTGGGAATCTGCTTTAGAATGGTTATCTCCCTGTCGTGGTATGTCAGTGTTTGCCCCCTTTGTACACCCAGAATTTCATCTCTTGTGGTTTTCCTAAGGAATTTAATGTGAACCTCCCTGGGTACATTATGTGTTCTGACATATGCTGAATTCACTCTATAGGCTAGGTCTATCTCCCATTCCATCTGCTGTTTATCTTTGTGTATGTATTCAGCTAACATATTAGTCATAATGTCCCTTATGTTTTCCCCATCTGCTTCTATTACATTTTGAAATCTAAGATAAAAGGACATTCTCTCAAACTCTATTTTCATTTGTTGGATGTCGAGTTCTTTGTTCCCCTTCTGTAAAGCCTCTACCCCCCCCCCCTCGCCTCCGCCACCCCACCCTCCACAAGGTCCAGTCTCTGTGAGTTCTTAAAGATTTGGGCTTGATTCTCTTTAATTTCATCTTTCATTTCCCTTAACTGTTTCTTAATTTCCTCCTGGCCCTGTAAAATTTGTTGAAGCATTTGTTGAAAGTCTATCTCTGTAGTCTTGGGTTGCATCAGTTCTGTTATCTTTGACTGTGTAGCTGGACTAGACGTTGCAGACGTTGGGGCAGAAGTAGCAAAACCAGGCTTTCCAGGAGGTGGTCTTTTTGGAGACATGGTTTATGAAGCAAGGAGATCAGTCAGAGTAGAAACTGGGCAGCTGGAGAAGTAGAGCAGGCAGGCGAATTCAGAAGGCAGAGGATCCAAACAGATGGGGGTTTCTTTAGTCACTCTAGCAATAGATGAAAGTTTTTTCTCCAAAGAGTTCAAAAAAGAACAATCCACAAGAGATTCCTCTGGGTGACTCGGAGACAAAGACCGGAAGCCTGAATTTTAAAGGTGGAGTCAGGTTTCACAGTTCATGAAGACAACGGAAGTGTGCCATCTTGCCCTGCCAGCTTTGGGCTCAGAGGCATAATAAAATTTTAAAAGTTCAGAAAGTTCTCAGTTCACCCATAAGTTCTGGAGCTAAGTCCAATGAAAGTCACTTTTATAAGGGTGAGGCATCATTAGTTGGCTCTCCCCCCTCCTCCTTCCCCTGGGGGCGAAAGCAAAATCTTCTCAAGCCGCTTGTCCAAGGGAGGGGGGGAAATCCCCCTCCCTCTAGCCGCACCTCTAGCAGAAATCCGAAAGTTTAACTTTTTTTAAAAATGCTGAAAAGTCCATCGATTCAAGAAAGAGGGAGTGAAGAAGGGAAGCCTCTCACCATACTGCCGCTGCTTCGTTCAAGAGTGCATTCTCCGATCGGCATGGGGCGAGACGCGCACACATGGGCGCCCTCCGAGACTGCTCCCCGGTGCCTAGAACGAAGCGGAGAAGCCCCCGCCAGCCGCCGCCGACGCCAGGACCCTCCGCGAGCCGTTCCCTCGGCAGGACGCCTCTCCGGGGCGTCCTGTGCCCCCCCAGAAGCGGGGGAAGCCCACCGGGAGAGCGGGAGCAGGCAAAGGCTTGCCTGTCGCCGTAGCCGCCGGAATTCTGTGCCATTTTACCAAGAATCTTATTCCTGTTGCAAGCCGCACCTATTAATCCGGGTAAAAAATTCTTTCAAGAATTAAACAAAATAACCGCTAGGTTTATTTGGCAGGGACGAAAAGCGAGGATTAAACTAAAGTCAATGCAAGACAGCAAGGAGAGGGGAGGTTTAGCATTACCAAATTGGGATCTATAGGCATCAGCAGTATCAATAACATGGGTGAAGGATTGGATAGAGCTAAAGAATAAAAGAATTTTGACCTTGGAAGGCCATGATTTGCAAGCAGGCTGGCATACATTCCTATGGGATGATAAAAATAAAACGCACAAATACTTTCAAAATCATTTAATTAGAAGAGCATTATTGCAAAAATGGCTCAAAAAACCCCCAAAAACCACTATGTGAAAATTCCGAATTGGCTATCACCAACAGAAAGGATGACTCATCCAAATTTTATAGATTTGAACAAAATGCTACGATATAGAGAGTTAATTGATAGACAGGGAAACTTAAAAACAATTGAAGAATTGGCAGAACAGAACATGAAAGTTGACTGGCTAACTTACCTTCAAATCAAAACTAAATACAATAAAGATACCAAATTGTTGTGGCCCAGCCGGTGCTGGTGCTGCTGCCACCAGACTCCGAGAGTGATAGTCCATACGAGTCAGCTCCAGAGGAGATGGGCGATCCTGGACAGGATTCGGAGGCTGAGCAGGGATCCGAGAGTCTGGTCGGCCACCAGGTGGCGCCAGAGGCATGGAGCAGCGGTGAGAGCCAGAGAAGGAGGACTCCCGATGTCCTGCCTTGGAGCAGCGGGGAGGACTCATGTGACAGTGACTCAGAACTTAGCAGGGCGTTTCTAGATGCCCGTTTTCGGCACGCCCAGAGACGCAAGGAGCGTGGGCGTAATTATAGGCAGTAAAGAGCTCTCAGGTGCTGTTTGGGAGACGCCCTTTTTAGGTTATAAAAGGGTTGACTCTGGAGAGGTTCTGCGTAGCAGTCAACAAAGGACTTATGCCAGAAGCTCTAGTCTGGGATCCTGGCAAGCTGGATAGCTGCTTTTGTGTTCTGTCCCTGTGAGTTTTGTCTTGGTGGCTTGCTGCCATGAAACCTCTTGTCTGTTCGTGTAATAAACCTTGTTCCCTTGTACTGTTCCGGAGTGTGTGTGCTGTGTGGGCAACGGAGGAAGGGGGGTCAGAACACCAAATTATATGACATCGAAACAGAACCACACGAATTGGATAAAATTATTCAAAGCTCAGATAGAAAGATGATAGGGAGAATATATAAATTTCTCCTGAAGTATAAAATGGAAGAGGAAATTGTGAAAGAAGAAATGATAAAATGGGCGCAGAACTTTGGATATAATATTGAATTAGACAAATGGGAAAAAATTTGGGGAACGAACTTAAAAATGACACTCTCAGTTGCATACAAGGAAAACCAGTACAAAATGTTTTATAGATGGCACCTGGCACCAACAAGGTTAGCTAAAATATCAACAAATACCTCCCCAAAATGTTGGAAATGCGAATCGATACATGGAATGTATTACCATTTATGGTGGACCTGTGAGGAGGCTAAATTTTTTTGGAAAAAGATCAAAAATTGGCTGGAGGCAATAACGGGGGGTTAAAATAGAATGGAAACCAGAAATCTTTTTATTAGGAATAATGTCTGCGAAATACAAAAAAGAAATCCAGTATTTAATACTACATACTGCAATGCTCTCTACATGGGGCTCCCCTTGAGATGCACCCGGGGACTGCAGCTGGTCCAGAACGCGGCCGCGTGGGCAATTATGGGGAGTACGAGGTACTCCCATGTAACACCTCTCCTGCGCGAGCTGCACTGGCTCCCTGTAGTCTACCGGGTGCGTTTCCAGGTGTTGATTACCATCTTTAAAGCGCTCCATGGCACAGGACCTAGTTACCTGGGGATCGCATCCTGCCCCATACATCCCTGCGACCAATTCGCTCTCACAGAGAGGGACTCCTCCGGGTGCCTTCCACTAAGCAGTGCCAGAGGGCGGCGCCCAGGAGTAGGGCCTTCTCTGTGATGGGCCCAGCCCTCTGGAATGACCTCCCCCCCGACATTAGGACAACTACCGATCTCCGCTCCTTCCGCAAGAAACTCAAGACCCACCTGTTCCGACTAGCCGGCCTGGCTTAAATTAGAACTATATTCTCTAATCCCCCTGGCAATTTTAAATGATAAATTTCAAATTTTAGGGTATTTTAATTGTTTTAATTTTATTGTTACTGCTTTTAACTTTATGGCTATTTTATTTATGAATTGTAAAAATGTTTTATGTATATTCCTCCTCCGTGTCATATGCTTGTATATTTAATTGTACGCCGCCCCGAGTCCCTTCGTGGAGAGGGAGCGACTTATAAATCGAATAAATAAATAAATAAATAAATAAATAAATAAATAAATAAATAAATAAATAAATAAATATAACTACAGCGGCAAGGATTGCCTTTGCCCAAAAATGGAAAAACAAACTAACTCCAAGTGAAGATGAAATAATAAGAAAGCTTATGGACTGTGCTGAAATGGACAAACTAACTAAAGAAATTCAGGGAAAAGAAGAATCAGAATTCTACCAGATATGGGATAAATGGTATAGGTGGATGGAGGAAAGAAACAAGAATCAATGAAGGAATGTAACAAAACTCAAAAATAATAGTTATGAGTAAAATAAGAAAGTTAAGAATGGTGAAACTCAGATGAAATACAATTGAATGGGAAATAATATAAGGTGAGTGCTATCGATTGATAATTGCTACTAGAAAGAACAGGAAGCTCCTGTTTGTATTGCACTGTGTAAATGTGTTGTATGTCTAAGTTTGTGTGTGTGTATTTTATATGTTTGTTAATAAAATATTTTAAAAAGGGATAGTTTTGCCTTGGACTCTGATTTAATTCTGCATGATATTTGGAACGTTGACATTATCCCAAATCTCTCTCTAAAATAAATCACCAGCACCCCGGCACGGGGGCTGGTGAGGGGGTGCTGATTTCCCAACACTGACCAGGTCAGTATAAAATATCAGTGAACAATTATGAGAAAGCCCTTTGAGATAAGAAGCTGAGATGAGACGCTTCTCTACATCTCTCCCAAGCAGCAAAGGAATTTGTGGGAAAGGGAAATTTCAGATAAATAGTGTCTGGGAAGATGTGACCGGAGGAGGAAACTAATTCACCGCATGGAGGGAGAATGAAAGTCCCAGATCAACTTGAGCAACTAAACGTGAGAGTATGCTCCCCCTCCTTCCCCCCAGCTTGGAAGCAAGGCTTGGAAAAAAAAAAACTGGAGTGGAGATTTTGACTCCTTCCAAACAGCGAGAAATGAAATGACCCATTACCCTGCAACTGAGTTGAAGACAGATTCCCTATCAAAATGGGAAATTCAACCCAGCCAGCAAGAAGGGATTTGGCCAGCATCTTTCACTTGCCAGCCACTGGAAATTGGGCTGCAGCTTGTGAATGAAGCACCACCAAATTGGGCTTTCTTCCCAGAGTATGGATGGAAAAGATGCCAGTGGGCAACTCCTTGGCCATCAGCATGGGAAAATCCTCCAAGCCAGCAGAGGGGGCCTTGGCACACAACCCCCCCTGCCAGCCATTGTTGGTTGAACTGCAACGTGTGGATCAGGAACCCCCGGGATGGGTCTTAACCCCAGGTCATGGATGGAAGGGATGCCAGTGGGCACCTGCCCTCCCTCAGCAGATGGCACAATGGCAGATAACTGGGCAGTGGCCAACCAAGGGATTGACCTCCACACCAGTTCCAGTCTCCCCTGCAATGCCTCAACAGGTTCTTACCCCCCCTTCCTACAGAGAAGAGTTCTCAACAATGGAAGAAGGGATGAATGAGGGGAAGGCTGCAGGGTGGATGGCAGGACAATGTGCACCTGCAATGCACCAACAGGTTACCCCACCTTCCTACAAAGAAAGGTTCTCAACAATGGAAGAAGAGATTACCAAGGGGGAAGCTACAGGATGGATAGCGGAACAATGTGATGAGGCGGTTCCTAAGTTTAGAGATGTAACTAGGTTCCTTTCCTCGTGGGGCCCCAAAAAATGCCACCGTTGCTGTCAATATGGCCACAGAGCATCAGAGTGCGTGGCTCCAGCCCCAATGCCTCAAACGTGCACACCAACAGCCACGGCGGTAAAGAAAAGGCCCCAGATGCCAGCAGAAAAGAGTCATCTGGGCCAACAACCTCTGGAAGAGGATCCCCAACCTAAGGTGACGAACAGTCCTACCAAAGGGGAGGCCTCGGAGGAGGAAAAGGCCCAACAACCTCTGGAAGAGGATCCCCAACCTAAGGTGACGAAAAGTCCTACCAAGAGGGAGGCCTCGGAGGAGGAAAAGAGCAAACAACCTCTGGAAGAGGATCCCCAACCTAAGGTGACAAAAAGTCCTACCAAGAGGGAGGCCTCGGAGGAGGAAAAAGACAAACAACCTCTGGAAGAGGATCCCCAACATAAGGTGACGAAGAGTCCTACCAATGGGGAGGCCTCGGAGGAGGAAAATGCTGAAGGTGACCCAATGGTGAGTGCACCCATCCACCCCTTCGTCTTCCAAGTCAACCTCCAAGTACCTGAGACGGGGGTGGAAGGGGAAGTTGAAGCAGTTGTGGACACAGGTTGCACTCGATTCTTAATCGGCATGTCGATTGTCAAGCAACTAGGCATATGCACAAGACCTCTAGCCTGTCCCATTTGAGTTGAGTAGGTAGATGGAACGCTAATTGGAGGGGCCCCAGCCACGCTAATAACTGAATTGGTGAAATTAAAACTGGGCCGCCACAATGAACTTCTCAGATTCATTGTGGCTCCAGAGATGCCGGAAAACTACATTTTAACCTCCTCCACGTCAATTGTCAACTGTACATATTTAATTTAATTTTATTGTATCCTGTTATATTTTGTATGAACTGTACACCGCCCCGAGTCCCTTGCGGGAGAGGGGGAGGTCTAGAAGCATTAAATATTATTATTATTATTATTATTATTATTATTATTATTATTATTATTATTATTATTATTATTTTAAAAATGATCTTGGGGCTTGCATGGCTTGACAAGTGGAAGCCTACAATAAAGTGGGAAGACGGTGGTAGGAAATTGATTATTGCATTTGGGCTGCTACCACCGGTGGAGGAAAAGGGCCAGTCAGGAATGATTGAACCCAAGAGCCCAGAACCTGCAGCACCTGCAACAGAGACCAAAACCCCAGGGGTCCAACAAGTACCAAAAAACCTGTTGGGGGATGTTTTGTCGAGAAAACTGCAGTACGACAGTAATGGAAGCCAGGAGAAGCTGATGACAGCTATGAATTTGGCACTCCCAACAGACCAGTGGCTCAACAATAACCAGGAAATCCTAATGATGGAAAATGGATTAGTCTGGAAGGGGCCCAAACTGTACGTTCTCGCGGGGTTGAGGCTGGAAGTTCTACAGCGAAGCCATGAGGCGGAACTAGGAGGCCATTTTGGATTCCTAAAAACGCTCCACCTTGCCAGGTGTCAATTTTGGTGGCCAAAGATGGAATCAGAGGTGGAAGATTACGTAAACAGCTGTGCGACTTGTGCAACGATGAAACCACTGCCGGAGAAGTCCGCTGGACTACTACAACGAGTGGCCAGTCCTAACCGACCATGGGAAGAGGTCGCAATGGACTTCATCGTGGAACTCCCAGACAGCAGTGGGAACAGAGTAATCTGGACAGTTATTGATTTGGGTTCCAAGCAGGCACACTTCATCGCTTGGTCAGGGTTGTCGTCCGCAAAGAAATTTGCGAAAATGTTTGTGAAACACATTTATTGCCTGCACGAATTGCCCAAGAGGATCATTTCAGACCCTGGAGTCCAGTTCACAGCCATGTTCTGGAAAGAGGTCCTGAGATCCATTGGGTCCACACAAGAACTGAGCTCAGAGGTTCATCCCAGCATGAACTGCGCAGCAGAGAGAGCCAATGCAGTGGTGGAACAATACATCTGGTGTTATGTGGGCTATCAGCAAGACAACTGGTTGGACTTGCTACCCTTCGCCAAAGTGGCGTACAACAATGTGGTCTACAGAAGCACTGAATTAACTCCTTTCCAGATTACCTGTGGCATGGAATTTGTTGCCATGCCTGAGATGCCTAGAGAACCTCCCTCCTTCATGTCTTTGAATGAATGGATGGACATGCTAAAGAAAGGATGGGAGAATACGAAGAAGGCTCTAGCGGAAGCGGCAGAAGCCTAGAAGAAGCAAGCTGATAAACACCGCTCGCTCAAACCCCCCCTTTCGTGTGGGGGACAAAGTTTTTGGGTCTACCAAATACATAAGATTAAGAATGTCTAGCAAGGAATTTGGTCCAAAATTTCTAGGTCTATTCTCAATAGTGAAGATAGTTAACCCAGTTACAGTTCAACTCAGTCTACCCAGAAGTCTAGGGAAAATTGACCCAGAATTTCATTGCAGCTTGTTGAAACCAGTAATTGGGTCTAGCATAAGAGCATCCACCCATGTTTTCTATCCTCCTGTAGTGATAGAAAGGGAAACACAATCTGAGGTGGAATAAATCGTAGACTCCAGGATGAATAGGGGTCTCTTACATTCCTTAGTGCATTAGAAGGGTTACCCTTTATCTGAAGCTACTTGGGTGAAAAGCTGGAATCTAAAAGTGGAGAAGTGTTGTGGCCCAGCAGGAGCCGTTGGAGCTGCCACCAGACTCCGACAGCGAGGGTCCCTATGAGTCAGCTCTGGAGGATGTGGAGGACCCTGGACAGGGTTCCGACTCTGAGCAGGGATCAGAGAGGCTGGTTGGCCACTAGGAGGCACCTGAGGCATGGAGCAGTGGTGAAAGCCAAAGGGAGTGTGCTCCTGACGTCATGCCTTGGAGCAGTGGGGAGGAGACAAGGGAGTGGTTTCTGGATGCCCGGCAACGGAGAACTGATAGACGTAGAGAACAGCTATGCAGTTGCAAGAGATGATTGGACTCAGGTGATCGTAATCAGGCTCCTCTCAAGGCTATTTAAGGAAGGACTTTCCGAAAGCTGTTTTTGCAGGAATCAACTTTATCATTAGAGTTGGAGACGCTCTCAAATCTGTGTCGTACCTCGGCAGGCTGGATTGCTGCCAATGTGTTATCTGTACCTCGGCAGGCTGGATTGCTGCCAAGGTGTTATCTGTACCTGGATTGCTTGCCAAGGTTTAAACTGTGTGTAAATAAAACATCTTTTTAAAAAAAAATTAGATTTATATGCCGCCCTTCTCCCAAGGGCGTACAGCATTAAAAAACACATAGTACAAAAGTTAAAAGGAAATTAGAAACAGTCCAAAAAACAAAGCCCATTTATATAACACTCACATTTTCAAAATTAAATAAAATTAACAGGCCAGTCCGGCTTGCTGGAAAAGCCAACTTTTTAGGGCGCGTCGGAAGGACCGGAGGTCAGGGATTATGCGAAGCTCCGGGGGCAGCTCATTCCAGAGGGAAGGCGCTCCCACAGAGAAGGCTCTCCCCCTGGGGGTCACCAGCCGACACTGTCTGGCCGACGGCACCCTGAGGAGGCCAACTCTGTGGGATCGTACTGGACGGTGGGAGGCTATTGGTGGCAGTAGGTGGTCTCGCAGGTACCCTGGGCCTAAGCCATGGAGCGCTTTAAAGGTCATAATTAGTACCTTGAATCGCACCCGGAAGACAACCGGTAACCAGTGCAGGCCACCTAAAAGGGGTGTAACATGGGAGCACCTAGCTTGCTCTGTGGTCTGAAGGTTCCCCTTTTATAGGGATCGGGTACGCCTCTCGACCAATCAGAGCGATACCTGTTTCCCGCCGTAGCGGCGGACCAGAGAGGAGACTTGCCGCGATATATGTTAATATCTAACACCCCTCCCCTCTTGGAGCATTCCGGTTAGTTACATAGTCCTTCAGATAAGTAGGTGTTTGCCTCACACGGGTGGAACGTCGCAGTTCGGGTTGATCGGGAGTGGTTGCAGGATCGGTTGCTTTTTCTGCTTCGCTTCCGGGGGTCTGCAGGCTTTCGTTGCTTTGGCGTTGTTCTGTTTCGCATTCGACCTCTTGTTCTATCCTGGGCTCGCAGGTGTCATGATTTTCTGTATTTGGGCTCTCGGGTGGCTGACTTTGTGCTGGCAGAAAGTTTTCGTCTTTGGCTCGTAGCTCTGAGTGTGCCAGGCGACCCTGTAGTTGATCGATGTGCCGTTTCCAATTCCGTCCATCTTCAAGCTCTAGCAGATATGATCGTGGACCCGTGATGCCAATGACCCTTGCCGGCATCCACAATGTTCCCCCTGCATAGTTGTGGGCGTATACTGAATCCCCTATGCTAAAATTCCGAATTTTGCTTGTGGAGTCTGGGGGCGATGTGGCAGAGTAATTTGGGTGAAGACGGTCCAGGTGAGACCGTAGACGGCGGCCCATGAGAAGTTCAGCGGGGCTCCTACCCGTCGTTGCGCTGGGGGTAATATGCTGAATTAGGAGGTAATGGTCAATGCGTGTTTGCCAATCACCTGGACCCATCCTAGCGAGGGCCTCTTTTGCGGATCGCACCATTCTCTCCGCCTGTCCGTTTGACGCCGGATGGAATGGCGCGACGAGGGCATGCCGAATTCCCTGACCTGCTAAGTACGTTTCAAATTGCATGGCCGTGAACTGGGGCCCGTTATCGGAGACCAGGAGGTCGGGCAGGCCATGAGTGGCGAAAAGTCACCGTAGTACCTTAATGACTGCCTCTGCCGTGGTTGAAGTCATTAGGACTACTTCTAGCCATTTGGAGTATGCATCCACAACTATAAGGAAAGTCTGACCTTGAACTGGCCCTGCGAAATCGATGTGTATTCGCGACCAGGGTGCTTTCGGCTTCTCCCATTCTGTAGCGGGTGCTTCCGGGGGTGCTGGTCTCGATTCCTGGCATGGATCACAAGTGGCCACCCATTCCTCTATCTCTTTGTCCATGTTTGGCCACCAAACGTAACTTCTTGCTAACGCCTTCATTCTAACGATCCCCGGATGTCCCACATGTAACGCTTCTAATACATTTCTACGTAACGCATAAGGAATAACAACTCGATCCCCCACAATAAACAACCTTGCAACACTGAAAGTTCATCCCGTTTTGCCCAAAATAGTTTGAATTCCGGGCCCACGTTTCCCTTCGGCCACCCCCTCCAAACCCAGGTTTGAACTTGCTTTATTATATTGTCCCTAGCAGAGAATCTGGCAACGTCGCAGGAAGAAACCGGTCCTGAGTCCAAACAGTCAATTAGCAGCACCGGTACCTCGGGAGTGGGGTCTGGCAAGAGATCCGGAAGTGGGCAACGGCTGAGTGCGTCTGCATGTCCTAGAGTGGAGCCCGGTCGATGTATCAGCTTGTATGAGTACGCGGCCAGGAAAACAGTCCACCTGGTCATGCGTGGAGAAAGGGAGACTGGTGTGGGGCGGTTTCCTGCCAAAAGTCCCAACAGCGGTTTATGATCAGTAATCAGTTCGAAATCGCGGCCGTAGAGGTATTCGTGGAAACGTTTTACTCCAGCCACAGCAGCTAACGCTTCCCTGTCCATCTGGCTGTAATTCCTCTCGGCTGATGAAAGAGTCCTGGAGTAAAAAGCGATGGGTGCTTCGTTCCCGTTGGGCATCCTGTGGCTGAGGACTGCGCCGACGCCGAATGGGGATGCATCACAGGTCAATACCAGTGGTAGCGTTTGGCTGTATTGCACTAGCAGCGAGTCGGTGGTGAGCAGGCGCTTTACTGCGGCAAAAGCTGCTGCTTCGGATCGTCCCCATCTCCATGTTGCGTTCCTTTGGAGTAGTCGGTGTAGTGGTTCAGCAACGGTCGCCTTCTGTTTCAGGAAAACGCTGTAGAAATTAAGTAGTCCGAGGAAGGCCTGCAACTCGGTCTGATTTCGTGGTGTGGGGGCGTCCTGGATCGCCTTAATTTTCTTTGAAGTGGGGTGCATTCCCTGACCATCAATTCTATATCCCAGGAATTCTACACTAGGCACGTTAATTTGGCATTTCTCTTTTTTGAGGCGGAGACCCTTCTCTCTGATTCTGGCCAAAACAGTTCTGACTCTTTTTAATAGTTGCTCCTCGTTTGCAGCGGACACCAAGATGTCGTCGAAATAGGGGACGACTCCCGGTATCCCTTGCAAAAGCCATTCCATGACGCTCTGGAACAGACCTGGAGCAATACTTACACCGAATTGTAGCCGGTTGCATTTGAATGCTCCTCTGTGCGTCACTATAGTTTGGGCCTCCGCTGTGGCGCTATCCACAGGCAATTGCTGGTAAGCTTGTGCCATGTCTAGTTTAGCAAATATCTTTCCTGGCCCCAACGAGTGCAATAAGTGTTGGACTACTGGCAGAGGATATGCGCTTTGTTGTAGCGCGATATTAATTGTGCATTTATAGTCCGCGCAGATGCGGACTGACCCGTCTGGTTTAACTGGGGTCACAATGGGAGTTTCCCAGCGCGCGTGATCCACCAGCTCAAGGATTCCTTGCTCTACTAACTTGTCGATTTCCTTATCTATTTTTGGGCGGAGTGCAAAAGGCACTCGTCTCGGTTTAAGTCGGATTGGCGCCACTTTGGGGTCTAAATTGAATGAGATAGGTTTACCCACATACTTACCAAGACCGGGGCTGAACACGTCCTCGAACTCCTTAAAAATCTGTTCAGCGCTGCTGTTCTCCACGGCGTTGATCCCGGTGACTTCTAACCCCAAGGCTTCAAACCAATCTAGTCCTAGAAGGTTCTGTAACAGCGCGCCCGGCGATGGTCACGGGCAGTTGGGCTACGATGTCCTTGAAACGAATTTGGAACGTGCCTTGGCCCACAATGGGGACTCGGTTCCCCTGGTAGTCTCGTAGCAGGATGTCTGGTGCACGTAATTGGCTCGTTTTGAGGCTAGGGATAGCCTTTTTCATGGAGGCCCATGAAATGATCGTCAGGGACGATCCTGTGTCAACTTCCAGCTCGCAAGGAGAGCCCTCCAGGAGGACTGTGACTTTCAGCTTTTTGGCCGCTTGGTGCGGACCTGACTTATTGTGGTGAGATAGGTTCGCAATTCCTCTCTCTGGGTCAACTCTATCTCTGCATCGGTATCCTGGCAATACTCTCGTTGAGCGTCCTGGTAGAACGCTCTCTCAGCTCTTTGTGTGTAATCTCTCTGGGAATACGCCCTTTCAGCTCTATGGGAATTGTCTCTCTGGGTAAACTCTCGTGTGTTTCTCTCTGGGCGCCCTTTTTGATTTCGCCAAGTCCCTGGGTTGGACTTCTGTTGGCGGTACATTGGAGGCTGCCGTGAGGAGGCAGGGACTTCGCTCCGGCACACTCGTGCAATGTGCCCAAGTTTGTCGCAGTGCGAACAAACAACGTTCCTGAACTGACAGGTAGACCGGGGGTGGTTCCCTCCGCAGCTTGCGCAGGGTGGCAAACGGAATCCGGATCTCCCCCCAGGCCTCATGTGACTGCTCCGCATCAGGTGACTTTCCTCGAACTCAGGATCCTCGTAGTCTGGATTGGTGTCCTCGTGATGGACTCTGGCGTGTCTGGGTGCTGGCTGGCTCGCGTTGAACCCGCGTTGTATGGTTTCCGATGATCTTTCCGCTGATTCGGACGCCCTTGCTTCGTTTAGTGCTATTTGTAGGGTTAAGTTTGGGTTCGCCAACAGCCTTTTTTGTAGCGAAATGTCCCTTAACCCACAAACAAGTCTTGCCAGGATATGCTCGTCCAGATCCCTGAACTCGCAGTGAGTTGCTGCTTTACGTAGGGCTGCAACATATTGGTTGATTGATTCTCCCGCCTTCTGGTTCCGCGTGTTGAATTCCTGGCGGCAAACGTGGCGGGAAGGTTTTGGCGCGTAGTGAGTTTGCAGAGTCTGTTGTAGCGCCGCCCATGATACCGCTTGTATCGGAGTAGGCTCGGAGAGGTCCCTGGCCGTGTTGAAAACTTCTCGCCCACAGTAGCTGAGGAAAATGTTCTTCTTTCGGGAATCGGTTATTCCCGTGTATTCGTTCGCTTCGAGAAAGCACTCGAAACGAATCATGTATGCCTCCCATTGGTCGTTCATCGGGTCGAACGGAGCGGGAGGAGTGTGCATCGCCATCTTCTCTGCGTTGAATTTGCCGTGCTGCGATGGTCTGAGATGGCTGCCGGAATTTCACTACTTTGAACAGTGTTACTCCTGTACTACTGTGAACAGCATTATTGTACACGACCTCAGCAAAAGACAGGACTTCCACCCAATTGGATTGCTGATAGTTCACGTAGCACCTCAGGTACTGCTCTACCATGGTGTTCAGTTTCTCTGCCCCCCATTGGTGCTCGAATGAAAGGCCGATCTAAGGCCCTGGGACAACCCAATGGACCACAGGAACTCCTTCCACAACTAAGCCATGAGCTGGACCCCTCTGTCTGAGAAAATTCTTTGAGGTAGTGCATGCAGGTGGTAGATGTGCTTCAGGAACAGTTTGGCCAGCTGGTGGACTGAGGGTAGTCCGCTGCAGGGTATGAAGTGCGCCTATTTGGAGAACAGGTCTATTACAGTCCAAATCTTCCTGTTCCCCCCCACTTTTTGGTAATTCTACTATATCGTCCATTGCAATCTCCTCCCACAGGATGGTTGGCTCTGCTACTGGTTGCAGCAGTCCGGGGGTGGTGGTGGTGTTCCCAGTTGTGTCTTCATTATGGCCCAGATGGTGCAACTCTTCACATAACTGCCCATGTCTTTCTTTATGCCGGGCCACCAGAATTGCCTCCGGGCTAAGTGTAAAGTCTTTAGAAACCCAAAGTGGCCTGCCGGTTTGGCACTGTGACTCCTCTGGAGGATTAGGGTGTGTAGGGATTCCGGGATGTAGAGTTTCGGTAATATGCTTCTCTGAGGTCTAATTTGGTGAAGACTTTTCCCTTGGCCAGGTGAGATAGCATGTCCTTCATGAGGGGGAGAAGGTATAGGTTGTCTACACACACAGCATTAATTTCTCTAAAGTCCACACACTCTCATAGTTCCATCTTTATTTTTCTTGGAAGAGGACTGGCGCTGTGACCTGTGGCTTGCCTGGCTCAATGAACCCCCTTGCTAGTTTTTTGTCTATGTATTTGTGCATTTCTTGCATTTTCTGGGGCGTCATGGCATACAGTTTGGGCTTGGGTAGTTTTGCCCTGGGGATGATTTTGATGGCGCAGGGTGGGGGTGGGGGGCAGAACATCACACTCAGCCTTGCTGAATACTTCTGTGAGGTCCTGATATTCCTTCGGGAAATGTTTGGTCTCTGGGGTTTTGTTGGATATGGCTGCCATTTGTTCTGGTGGGCTCTTTTGGGGGGTTTCCTGCGTAGGTAGTGTTTCTGCTTGCTGGAGTGGAAGGGGTTGGGGCCCCCTTGCTATCCTAAATCTGTGGGTACCCCCTTGCCACCAGATGGTCAGTCCCCACTTTTCTAGCCAGGAGAGTCCCAGTATGACTGCATCTGTCATTTTGGGGGCTATTATGAATTGAATTACTTCCCAGTGATCCGCTAGCTCTAGTCTCACTGGTTCGGTCAGGTGGGTGGCATAGGCTCCCCCTATTAGGGACCCATTGACCTGTTCAAAATGGATCGGGCGCGCCAGTCTTTTTGCTCTGATCCCCAATTTCAGGACCGTGTTTAGGTTGATCATCTAGTGCTTCTAGTACAGCCTGAGTCTATTAGGGCTTGAAAAGTCCCCTCGGTTCCCATTTATGGAGCTGTGAGGCATATTGGGAAAATGAAAGGGTGAACTGGTCCTCTTACCACTGGGTCATTTTTGCCCTTGTCCTTGCTGTCATAGGATTCTAGCAACTGGTCTTCGTTCCCTGGGGTCGTCGTCCCCCCCCTTTGGCTAGGTGGGGAGGGACCTCTGCAGCCTGGAGGGCCTTCCGGAAGTGTTGGTAGCCCATTTGGGGCCTCGTTCCGGTCGTGCCCTGGGTGGTGGCTCTGGCCTTGGCTTTGGGGCTGGGGTCATGCACACAGATGCCATGTGGCCCACCCACCCCCGCATCTGTAGCATTTCAGCAGAGTACGAGGGGGTGGTGGTTTCGTGGCACGCTGTGTTGCTGTGGTTCCCCGTTGGCTGGGCAGTTTCAGGTCGGGTTGACCTCTCTCTTTCATGTCCGGTGGCTTTCTCATGTCGTTTGCGCGCAATCTGCCATCGACTTTTATTGCTACTCAGAACCACTCAGAGAGTCAGTTTGGGATGTCCCGGTAAACAGTTACCTGGGCAATCTGCTTGTCCTGAAAAAATGCACTAAAGCCGCTCTGGTAAAGGGGGAGCCTTCCAATGACTCTCCTAAATTCACAGATGTGCTCTTGGATGGGGTGGCCCCTCTGCTTTAGGTTGCTGAGCTCATCTTCCACATACGGCTCCTCCTCTGCCTCCTCAAATCTGGCCTGTAGGAGTCGTAGGAAGTCATCTATGCCTTGCAGTTGGGGGGGGGGGTCCTCTTGTGGAGGGCTGCTAGCCATTCCCTTGCTTCTCCCTCTAGTCCCTCTGCAATAGTATTCACTATGGCACTGGAGGATGAGTAGAGGTGCCCATAGCATTCTAGGTGGATCTCAGCTGAGTCAAGGAATAGGGCTAACTGGTCTGAGTCCCCATCAAACTTTCCCCTGAACCAGGGCAGTTCGTTCAGCACTGCTCCTCCCTCCTCCTGCCAGCCTCTGTATGCTTCCGTTTGATAAGGCTGGCCATCTTCCTCAGCTCTAATTCAGAGAGAGGGAAGGGGTTGTCTACCCTGGGCAGCCTGCCAGCTTCGTGGAAGAGGCACTGGTTGCAGCCTCCTTCTGATGGGTGGAGAAGGGGGGCTGTGTTCCAGTGGTGGGTTTCTGCCGGTTCGCACCGGATCGGGCAAACCGGTTGATGAATTTCACCGATCCGGTGAGAGGAGGTTCGGCCGGTGGACCCAGAAGTAACTTCCGGAACGCCTGCCCCGGTCCTGTCGCTCACTCACCCTTGTTGTCCCATCGCAGCTCACTCACTCCCCCGCCCGTCCGCACTAAACTAGGCTAGCCCAGCCTGCCACTCAGTAATTGGCTGGAGTCCAGCCAATCAGTGAGTGGGCTGAAGGCGACCCATTTAAAAGCATGGTGCCAGAGTCTTTCTCATTCCCGAGCAGCTGTCGCATTGCGCTTACTGATCGGTCCTCCCTTCGCTTCACCTCCCAGCAGCTTGCTGCTTCCCTCAGGTAAGCAACTAAGCGCGAGGGGGGCGGGCAGGAGGTTAGCTTATGCCAGCTCGCAAAAGGCGTGGGCTGGCGTACGCCATGCGGCCGAAAGCGGGTGGGCGGCGGCGCGGCCTAGCATTCGTGAGGGAAGTTGGTTAGTTTTTGGCTAGTTTTCTATATTTTGCTGCTTTTATGTCCTTTTTTTGTTGGAAGCCAGGGTCATTTGGAGTCAGGACACATCCAAATTGAATTAAATCAATCAATAAATTTGGCTAATGAACAGGTCTGCTAGTAAATCTATTCAGCACACTTGCTGCGTGGCATTTTGCCAAACATTGTTTTTTGTGAAATCAAGTTATACTGTAGGTAGAAGATTTCCACATTCTTCAAAGAAAGTTCCTTGAATCAGGATGAGGTAAAATTAATCTGAGAATTCTGTGGTGATTGAATGACTGAAGGAGAAGACAGAAAAAACAAGGTAGAGATAAACAAGAAGGGCTCAGTGGTTAAGACGCTAAGCTTGTCAATCGGAAAGTTTGGCAGTTCGGCAGTTCAAATCCCTAGCGCCACGTAACGGAGTGAGCTCCCGTTACTTGTCCCAGCTTCTGCACACCTAGCCGTTCAAAAGCATGCAAAAATGCAAGTAGAAAAATAGGGACCACCTTTGGTGGGAAGGTAACAGTGTTCCGTGAGCCTTTGGCATTTAGTCATGCAGGCCACATGACCACGGAGAATGTCTTCAGACAGTGCTGACTCTTTGGCTTTGAAATGGAGATGAGCACTGCCACCTAGAGTCGGGAATGACTAGCACATATGTGCAAGGGGAACCTTTACCAGAAAAAACAAGAAGGAAAGTTATGTATGTGTGACAGCAGGGGAGTCTCAGATCACTATCCAAGTAAATGAAGGCATCCATGCATACAGACACACAATCAAGTGTTCTTACCGAGAATTAAAACAGCTCAGCTTGAATAATTTAGAGTCCTCTATCATGACTCCGTACCCAGCACAGATAATGGCACCAAGCTTGGTTGCTCTCCATGTGTTAAGCAAGATCAATTACACCTCCTTCCCAAAATACCTCTGCAAAATAAACCTGAAAAGCAGAACATTCCCTAACATTGTATTCCTTGAGAAATTCAATGCCCTAAAGAGATTTGAGGCAAAAAAGGGTTAATATACATAAATTATAGAATGAAGCAAGTGGGAGGTTCTAACTTTTTTCACTTCCTCTTTTGGTTCCTTGGAATAATGAAACTATCAGCCGCTGTATACACAGCAAAACTCATAGCAGAAATTCCAACAGGAAAGGTTTTCAGGAAGAGGGGAAGGAAATCGGGCAGGAAAGGAGAAGAGACTTGGGAACTAGAGTGTCTTGGAGTCTCAACCGCAGTTTAGAGCTTCGTTATTGAAAGTGATCAAAACAGCAGAACAAGATCTTGGAAAAAGTTGAAAAGAAGGAATCTTGAAACACTTCCCCATTCACTTTTTCAAGATCTTCCATCCAATCTTGAGATGGATGTTGGATGTTACCTCCAACAGATTGGGTTCCAATGTCCCTCTGCCGGCCCTTCTTTGGAGACCCTCAAGTGCATCCATCGTTCCCACCTCTTCTCCATAGCCTTTGAGAGCATCAGCATCCATTGTCAAGAGCCCATGCACCTGGAATTGCTTCGTTTGTATGAGAAGATTGTCCAAAACCACCAGAGTGTTTTTGTTATGAACTGAACGGACTTTTCCAGTGGTTGTTGCGAGCGTTAGGATTTCACACCAAAATCTTAGCCGCACATGTCTGCAACCGCTTCATGCAGTGTTATGGTCCTCCGTTGGACCACTTGGTCATTTTGGTAGACTTGGACGGATGGCAGTTCCTGTGCGATGTTGGGTTTGGAGAAGGTTTCCTGGAACTGTTAGAGCTGAAGTCAGAGGTGGAACAAGTTCAAGAAGGAGGCATATTCTGGTTGAGCCTGGAAGGAGCTACCTGGGTCCTGGAATGCTGGAAAATTTCTGGAGAGAGGGGGAGATTCCACTATAAATTCACTCTAGAGGAGAAGAAACTGGAAGACTTTTCTGACATGTGTCTTTACAACCAGACTTCACCCTGTTCCATCTTCACCTGCAAATCCTTTTGTTCATTGCACAAAGCAGCTGGTGGACGTTTAACCTACATGGGTCAGTGGCTCATTTCCACCAGGGGAAAGGAGTGTATGGAAACGGTCTTGCAGGACTCCGAGATCACAACCGTTCTCTTTGATCAATTTGGAATCAAACTGAAGAGCTTTGAACCCAAAAATGAAAAAAATCCTGCCACCTCCTCAACAAGATTAACTAGTGGGAGAAGCCAAAAGGGTGATCTCTTTGAATGAAATATGGAATTGGGCAGGTTGATCTATTAAGGATCTGTGGCTACCTCTTTAATGAGATTAATTCCTGGGGAAAGCCAAGGGTGAACACTTTTAGATTATAATGAAATATGGAATTGGGCAGATTGATTGATGAAGGATCTATTAAAGATCATGCCTGGGATCATGGTTGTGATTCTGTAAGGGTTAAGAGACACTTCAACTGATTAAATTTGGATATCCTACTGATTAGCACTTTAGTGTTGTAGCAATTACTGGATCATCTTTTAGATTTTTAAGGAACCCTGCATGTGATTTTGCCTGTATTTGTACACTTATCAATGATTGCTACATAAAAGATGAACCAAGATACATTGGTAGTCTGTCAGTCTATGCTTTAAGAGAGAGGGGAGGCAGAGGCAGAGAGAGAAACAGAGGGGCTTCAAAATCTTCATGCAAACAGCTATGCAGATCCACACGTGCTGAGAGACGGGTCCATCCTTCTTTGCAAACGAAAAATGTTTCCAAATCTTCGCACAAAGAATGCCACAGAAGGGCATACGGTGTGTCTGTGTCACCTGGCCATACTTGCAAATGAAAAGATCTCATCCAAGAGTCCTTTTCCCAACCCGGGTGCATCTTCCCAGCGTGCCACCCATAAACTTCCCCCACAGTCCAGCCAAAAGCCGGTCCCACACGCCGAGGCCAATTGCACCAATAATCTCCCACGCCTCTCTTCTTCCTTTCTTCCTCCCTTCCTATCTACCTACCTACTTTCCTGCCTTCTTTCTTTCTTTCTTTCTCTTTCTTTATTTTCTACTGAATGATGGGCTGGCTGCTAAAGCAAGTTCATGGCACATACTTGAAAGTAAATCAGGAAGACTGTAATTCTGGGGGTCTGTCTGGCAAGAACAAAGAATGCTTATCAACAGGAAATATGCATGTGTAAAGTTTGTAGCAATTATGGGTAGTTAGACAACTTGCAGACTTCAGCTAAAAGTTAGGGATGGCCTGCAGTAAATGAAATGTGTATTAGATAGCTCCTGGGGCATTCATTAGCCAAGGCTTGGGAATAGGGACAGGTAGAGACTAATAGAACAAATTGTAGAATTATTACTAAAATGTTTATTAGATGATATTTCTTGTTATCTCACCTTGTCCCACCTTCTTCTTTAGTGGAAGTGTACAAAGCTTACTTAATCCTTTGATCTTGGTTCTTGGCCTTTTGACCAGGAACCCTTCTCCTTGGAGTACTCCAATAAAAAGCAATCAGAAAACCTGCACCTCATGTCTGGCATCCATCATTGCCTTCAGCACCAAGCTCAGACCTAAATTGGGGACAACAATCTGGGGGCTCGTCCGGGATTCCAGACCTGGATTCAATAGGATGACACCAAAGACTACCAGAGGAGGGCCCCTGGATGGGTAAGACTTAGTGGTTGAAAGGTGTGTGATTGCTCTGAAATAAAACTCCCGGTCGGTGACCAAGACTGTGTGTTTCTGCACTGCCAGCCACCCTCAGCGCTCATGAGTCTTTTGATAGTGCTTGACTACTCTGAAAAGAAAGGGGTGATGCAGAGATCTGCGTGTATCACTGATGCATAGAGTGGATTGATTGAATGCTATGAATCACTGTCTAAATGAACGTCCAGCCTCAGTAAGATCCTTGGTGACTTCTTTTTTTTTTTTTTTGTAAAAAGTTTTTATTGGTTTTAAAACATTTATAGGGAAAAGGTAATAGGGTACATAGAAAATTTTAGTAGCTCCCATGTTAGCAGTAGAAATCCCCCCAAATCTCACACTTTTACAATTTTAAAAATAACATGTAAAGGATAGCATAAACAGAATTCTTACTTTATATCAACAATATGTTCAATCATCTCTTTCTTTGTCACTTCCCTTGGACAATCCAGGTGATTTTTGGCTGTTTCAGCGACCTGATAATATGGGACTTATTGAGCAACTAAAAGCAATATTGCAGAAACAAAAGAGACAGACAGAGGTACAATATTTGAGTGTATTTGTAAAACTTATTAATAGTCCATTTCTGTTAGAGGAGTGTGGAGGTAGTATACATATATGTGTTTCTTTTTTTTTTTGCCAAAAACTTTTTTATTTATTTTTAATTTTCAAAACAAACATAAAAATCCTCCTTCTTTACATCCTGTAGAAAGTGTATCAGTTGGTTACAAACGGCTTTTGTGCATCTCTTCTTCCGTCATCAAGTATAATTCATATTAACTCTAGTATCTTAACTCAAATGTTTATACATATTACCATCATCATACCTCCACTTTTATTTGACTATAATTGTTTAAACATCCTTCATCATGAAATATAGCAAAATTTAATACATAACCACATACTGGCATTTCATTTACTTATTTATAAAATCCTCCATTAACATTAAATCCTTATATCCTATTCTAGCTAAATATCCATAATATTTAATAACAGAGTTTTCTAATCCTCCTTTCCAGATCACTGTTTGCAATTTACATCCAATTTCCTTATATTATACCCATACATATGTATAGATTATTATTATTATCCTTTCTTTATTTGGCTATATTCTATGTCACAACATTTCCCCCCTAATAATCAAAGCGTAACGGTGTCTAATTTAGTTCTCTTTTTTATTGTTATTGTTGTTATTATTATTATTATTATTATTATTATTATTATTATTATTATTATTATTATTAGAAGAAGAAGAAGAAAAAAGTAAAGAATTTATGGACTATGAAACTTTATTAATGAAAATATGGATAACACTGCTGACAACTAAAGACAAGTGGAATAAAGAAGCAGAAAGAGGGCACCAGGATTATATGAGAGATCTTACAAGCAAGGAGTTGCTAGGACCAGTCCATACAAAGCTGATTAAAAAGAAGCTTAGAAGATTGATACCACAAATGGCAGAGGACATAAGATTGTTTTGTTATTGGAAAGATACAGGTTGATAGATGGAAGAATATAATTTAAAACTACTAGCTAAACCTAGTGAAACTCTTGTGATAATAGATATAGTTAAATAAAAAACTGATAATGATAATACTGTATACAATGTATAGTGTTATGATAAGTAATAATTGGATATGAATACTGAATGATACCCGAGATTATATATAAACCCGAGACAAAGAGATCCCAGTAAAGGGGGGATGCTGAGGAACAATGTAATCAAACAGTGAGTGACTCTTGTGACATCCAATCTCGTTCAAAACTAAAACCAGAGATGCAGACTCACTCCGAGAAAATATAGTGGTAAGAGGAGGAAATAGATTCTGTCGAGTGCTAGTTTACACACCATTTTCTACTTCTGACCTTTATAACTGGAAGCAACAAAATCCCAGTTATAGAGAAGATGCAGAGAAAATACACTTTCTGTTCTTATCTATTATAAGGACACATAACCCCACTTGGGCAGACATTCAGACATTGATGGATGTCCTTTTAACAAGAGAGGACCAGAGACTGGGGTGGGGGAGGACAGAGAAGAAGAAGAAGAAGAAGAAGAAGAAGAAGAAGAAGAAGAAGAAGAAGAAGAAGAAGAAGAAGAAGAAGAAGAAGAAGAAGAAGAAGAAGAAGAAGCACCAGGACAGCAGCAGCAGCATGAGAATGACAGCTGCTGGGAATGTACCCCTCAAGGAGCCAGAATGGGATCTAGATGATGATGGGGACAATGTGAGGCTACAGAATTCTCAATCTTTAGTCTTATATGGAATCCAAAATGGATTTCCCCAAATTAAGAAAACTTAGGGTATGGCATCTCTACAGGACAGCAGAGACTGTTAGCCTAAAGAGGGAAGCAATCTATTAAAACCCTCTGTTAATAGAAAACAATTGGGATTCTTGGGGGATGGCTGGTTTTTGTAGAATTTGGATTCTTAATTTTAGATTTATTGTCAAGCCCCTTTATGAGGCTGTTAAAGGGGGATGGGAAAATATTTGAATGGATTAGATAATGCCAACAAACATTAATAGCAAATATACCTTTGGAGTCTTGCATGCCGTGGAGCCTTATGAAAGGAATGATGATTATTAAATGCAAGAGAATCAACTGTTAAATATAGCCCACAAATTTAAAAATTATCGGAGGCTAGGAGGGTGAATGATGGGTAATGGAGGGTAGAGAGAAAATTTATTCTACCAAATACACCTCTAAGGTTTCTTTTATAACAAATACATGCTAGCACATTGGGGGCCAAAAGCCCTGGTGTCAGGCCCGCAGCCGGTTCCTTTTAGGATCTTTGGCCTGCCACACTAATATTCCATTATACTATGCTGTTTCATTAGTGGGGAATTGGGAGGGGGAATAGTAAGGAGTAGAATGTGATGTCAGAATAAAATTCCTTTCTAGAATCCAAGGTCATCCTTTGTCTCTACACCTCTGCTAATGACCGAACTGGTAAAGTTACAAATAGGCTGCCACTATGAGCTCCTCAGATTCATTGTGGCTTCAAAGATGCCCGAATTAATTATCTTGGGGCTTGCATGGCTGGACAAGTGGGCTCCTACAATAAAGTGGGAAGACGGTGTTAGGAAATTGATTATTGGATTTGGGCTGCTACCACCGGTGGAGCCAAAGGGCCACACATGGACGATTGAACCCAAGAGCCCAGAACCTGCAGCACCTGCAGCAGAGACGAAACCCCCAGGGATCCAACAAGTACCAAAAGACTACTGGAACTTGGCGGAGGTGTTCAGTGAGGAAGATGGCAACTATCTTCCCCCTCACCGGCCCACAGATTGTGCAATAGACTTCAAACCGGTGGCTACCCTACCAAAGCCGAAAATGTACTCCATGACTCCCAAGGAGATGGTTGAATTGAGGAAGTACATCAACACCAATTTGAAGCGGGGGCTTTATCAAACCAGCGAAGTCAAAAGTAGCAGCCCCAGTGCTCTTCAGAGAAAAGAAAGATGGCGGTGTTCATCTCTGTGTTGATCTGCCAGCCTTGAACGTGTTATGCATGAAGAACACCTATCCCCTCCACCTCATGAAAGATATGTTGAACCACTTGGCTAAAGGCAAGATCTTCACCAAGCTGGACTTGAGAGAGGCGTATTACTGCATATGGATCAGAGAGGGAGATGAGTGGAAGACCGCTTTTAACTGCCCCCTTGGCAGCTTCCAATACAAAGTCATGCCATTTGAGCTACAAGGAGCACCCGCAGTCTTCATGCAGTACATAAATGAGGTGCTACATGAGCACCTGTACCGTGGAGTGCTCGTTTATCTAGATGACATCTTGATCTTTTCTGAAACCCTGGAAGAACATGTGAAGCTGGTACGGCAAGTCCTGGAAAAACTTCTAGCCACCAAGCTATACGCAAAGTTGTCAACATGTGAGTTCCACAAAACCTCATTAGATTACCTGGGTTATTGTATCTCCAACGAGGGGATAGAAATGGATCCAGGAAAAGTGAAAGCTGTGTTAGATTGGAAACCTCCAAGTACTCGCAGACAACTACAAAGCTTTCTTGGATTTGCCAATTTCTACAGGCAGTTCATTCTGACTTTTGCAGAAATTGCCCTCCCATTGACTGAGCTATTAAAAATGGGGCCTTCCCCAACAAAGCCAAAACCAAACCAACCCCTAAAGTGGACAATGGACTGTCAAAAAGCCTTTGAGAAATTAAAACAGCTCTTTGCCCAAGACCCCATACTGCAACACCCCAACCCAGAGCGACAATTCATAAGCCAGACAAACGCCAGTGATGTAGAGATAGCAGCAGTGCTACTGCAAAAGAATAAAGAAGGCCACCTCTTGCCGTGCACTTACATCTCCAAAAAGCTCACCACTGAAAGGAGGTGGGCCATTTGGGAGAAAGAGGCGTTGGCGATCAGGTGGAGCCTGCTCACTTGGAGACAATTCCTGGAAGGGGGGGATATGCTGTTCAAGGTCTGGACTGATCATAAAAACCTCAAAGCTCTCAAAGCCCCCTGCACTACTACAACGAGTCCCAGCCCTAGCCGACCATGGGAATAGATTGCAATGGACTTCATCATCGAGCTCCCAGACAGCAGCGGAAATAGAAGAATTTGGAGAGTTATTGCTTGCTCAGGGTTGCTGTCTGCAAAGAAATTAGCAAAAATGTTTGTGAAACACATTTATCGCCTGCACAGAGTGCCCAAGAGGATCATTTCAGGTTGCGGAGACAGTTCCTGAGGTCTATTGGGTCCACACAAGGATTGAGCTCAGCGTTTCATCCCAGCATGAATGGCGCAGCAGAGAGGGCCAATGCGATGGTGGAACAATACATCTGGTGTTATGTGGACTATCAGCAAGACAACTGGTGGGACTTACTACCCTTCGCCGAAGCAGCATACAACAACGTGGTCCTTTCGTGTGTGGGACAAAGTTTTTGTATCTACCAAATACATAAGATTAAGAATGCCTAGCAAGAAATTTGGCCCAAAATTTCTAGGTCCATTCCCAATAGTGAAGATAATTAACCCAGTTACAGTTCAACCCAGTCTACCCAGAATTCTAGGGGAAATTTACCCAGTTTTCCATTGTAGCTTGTTGAAGCCAGTAATTGGGTCTAGCATAAGACCGTCCACCCAAGCCCCCCCTCCTCCTGTAGTGATAGAAAAGGAGACACATTATGAGGTGAAAAAAATCTTAGACTCCAGGCTGTATAGGGGTTGCTTACAGTATTTAGTGCATTGGAAGGGTTACCCTTTGTCTGAAGCTACTTGGGTGAAAAGCTGGGACCTAAAAGCGGATAGGTTAGTAAAACAATTCCATGATAAGTTTCCTGATAAACCAAAGGGTCCCCCTGGGGTGGGGGAGAGATGGTTAATTCTGTTATGTTAACCTCTCTATTATTCTCTTTTCAGGAAACATTTTTCTTCTGAAGAGAGGCCGCCTGTCAGGCCTGCAGGCGGTTCATTTTGGGATCTTTGGCCTGCCACACTAATATTCTACAATGATGATTCATTAGTGGGCAATTGGGAGGGGGAATAGTAAGGAGTAGAATGTGTTGTTGTCAAAATAAAATTCCTTTCTAGAATCCAAGGTCATCCTTTGTCTCTACACCTCTGCACCTGATCGGAACTGAATGGGTGGAACTGCCAGCATGGCAGTGGAAGATTGGGCCATGTGATGGAGTTGTGGGTGTGGGAGCAAGATCATGAACTCTCAACTGGGTGGGGAAACCCCAGGAAGCTCAGATTTTGGTTTTCACAGATGTGCCAACATGACTCTCTTAATAAATTGGAACTTTGAGCAATACTTTGCCTTGGACTCTGATTTAATTTTGGATGTTATTTGGAATCCTGACACCTAGTAGACTTTATGACATGCTGTGTAGTAGGCAAGGGTCTGTATTCCGCTATCTCCAAGCAGTAGCAGCTTGTCTGATTTGTGCCAGAAATAATCCAAAAGTAGACAGGTGCCCAACCCTATGCGTCCAATTTAAAGGCAACTACCCAGGGACAATTTGAGAAATAGACTTCACTGAATTACCTAGAAAGCAAGGTTTTAAGTATGTTTTGGGACTAGAATGTACATTCACAGGATGGCCTGAGGCTTTTGCTTGCAGGACTAATAAAGAGCATGAAGTAGTAAACGTCCTACTGGAAGAAATTATTTCTAGGTTTGGACTGCCAAATAGTATATCATTTGATTGTGACCTATATTTCAGAGCTAAGGTTTGTGTGAACAGTTAAACATCACTTGGAAGCTTTACTCAGTCTACCACCTGGCAAGTAGTCCTATGGGGAAAATGTAATGATTTACAAAAACAACAGCTAGCTAAGCTATGCCAGGAGCAGTGGTGGGTTTCAAATTTTTTTAGAACCTCTTCTGTAGGTGTGGTCTGCTTTGTGGGAGTGGCTTGGCAGTCATGTGACTGGGTGAGAGTGGCTTGCCAGCCATGTGACTGAGTGGGAGTGGCTTGGCAGTCATGTGCTGAATTACCTGTTCTTTGTTTTGTGTACACAAACATAAAGTACAATCGGTGCAACTGTTAACTCTTTATACTGTATATAATCTCTGAAAATGTAAAAGAGAGAAAACATAGGACTCCCCAGTCTGTCCCAACCGCATTTCAGCTTCTGCAACTTCCCTCCACCCTCAAAATCAAGGGCCAATAAATTATATTCCAATCCTACACAACAGAAACAACCCCCCTCCAAACACACACACACACACACACACACTGTTTCCATTTCTTTGAAGGATTTTTCAGCACCTGTCCCTGCATAAAGAGGCTCAAGGAAAGATAATCAATTTCTTATTGGATTTGGAAGTACTTAGAAGTAGCAAAAGTTCCCACTGCTTTCCAGTGTCTCAAAAGCCCATCATAAAGGCGAGAGTCCATCCTTCTGCTTCTCAGTGCAGAAATCCCTAATATGTTCCAGTAGATTTTAAAAGCATCACTTGGAAGCAGAAACAGCCAATGTGTAGTCACTGCTATATAAGGTTTCTTTAGTGCTGTGAGCTATACAATTTAAAGTTTCTGCACACTGCTATCAAGCAATTTAAGCAGGAATATCCCTCTGAGAGTAAACAGGTCTTTTGCTTATGGCATTTGTACTTTACTGCAACAAGCAAGCACTCACCCTCTAAATAAGTTAGACAGTCATAATATTAAAACCTGATAAGTGTTCTTAACAAGAAATTCACAATGGTAGCATCACACATACATTCCAAAAATACTTATGATATTTGCACATAACCACCTGCTTTGCAGTTCTTGTCTTCTTAACTGATGGAAGACTGAAACCCAATAAATATATCCCCAATAAAAAAAGAATAGTATGTCGGAGTACTGAAAAACTCAGCCAAATGGGAAAATCCAAAGAAAAAAATATTGGACTTCCTGCTAAGAAGTAACAATTTATATATAGTATGCACAATTATTTTACTTAAATTATTGCTGAACAATTTATAATAGTTGGATCACAATATTATTCTAAGATATTTGCCACTACTACCCTACTTCCTAGATGTTCACTATTGTCTCCCCCCCCCACCCCAAAGATTTAAGGGCATGTGAAATAGTTTTGATGAAAGTTGCATGATATGAAACTTCTCTCCTTTGAAATAATGTTTGGTTTTAATTCTCCAATGAATCAAAAGGAATGTTTCACGCTTCCTTGTTACACAGCATTTGTTTTAGCTTTCCATAGCTCTCCCCAAAACCAACCAAGGAAGATAAAACCACTGAAATCTAATACTGTTGTGCATGGCTTTGCACTAAATTATCTGTATAGTAAGCCAAAAATAGTTTAAGATTATAATTAGCTCACCTGTTTCCCCCATTAACATGCAAATACATTTTTCTTGTTCAGAGACTGCATGAGAGATTTCCCAGTCCTTGCAAAATATCACATTATATCCACATAAAGGGAGCAGCAACTCCTCTGTGAATGGGGGGGGGGGGGAGTTCGGCTTCTCTCTGCCATTTAAAGGCTGCAGCAGTGAGAATCCCAACTTCTTTCCTCTCCCTCCATTCACAGAGGAGCTGCAGCTCCCTTTATGCTCCCACTGGCCCCCTCCCTCCCGGGGGTCGAAGCACCTGAAAGGGACAGGCAGGCTGCCACAGCTTCACTGAGACGACATTTCTGAGAAGAGAAACTTCTCGGGTCCAGCTGCACCCGAGCTGGTGCAGTGCCCGTGCGATTGGAGCAACCACGTGGCTCATCTGCACTGGCTGTATCCCTGGCGATAGGCGGGCGGTTGCGGGCGCTCCACCAGATCGGGTGCAGCCGGACTTGAGAAGTTTCTATTCACCTTGGTAAATTTCGCTGGGGAGGGAGGCAGGGAACCAGTGGGGGGGGGGTGCCCTGGAATGCCCCCATGCTTTGCTGGTGACCACACTGTCAGGGGAAGATATTTCACCCTGAACTACATGAGGCTTAGACCGCGGCTTTTCCAAACAGGCATATCTTCAAGGTGCGAAAAATAAAATAAAATCCCGGAAACATATTCTAATGAGAAACAAAACTTTTAATACAAAAATAAGAAATAGAAAATAAAACAAATCTATCTAATTGTTACATTTTGGCAAGAGCAGTTTGTCTACCAGCTTCCTGGCAGACGGACAAAGATCAAAAGAAAAAGAAGTCCCTGGAATGTGTGATGTAATAAACATGTTAAACATGTGCAATAAATCATTGTCAGATAAGGCTTATGACCTGCACAGTAACTCTTTCAGTTCAGCTATTCAGTTCAGTTCGGCTAGCAAACATTTAACGCAGTGACACCCCTTCTTTTGCTAGTTGGGCTGACGTCATCAAATCATCACTTAAGGCACATCTTCTTTTGCAGATACTCGTGTTGACCTGCTGCAAGTGGTTTATTAAGCATGTCAGCAATCTGATCATGTGTAGAAACATATTGCAATTTAACAAAACCTTGCTTAACTAATTGCTTTGTGTTTTGATAACGAATGTCAATGTGTCTGGACCTAGAACCTGTAAAATGTGACTCAGAAATATAAACCACAGATACATTATCTTCCATCACGGTGATTGGTCGAATCGGACGTGTCCAGATATTTGTGATCAAAGCATCAAACCACGTTAGAGAATTACAAGCATCTGAAACACAAGCATATTCAGCTTCAGTAGATGAACATGAAACAAAACTCTGTCTTCTCACTTGCCAGTAAACAGGACATCCATTCAGAAACATCATGTAACCAGAAGTGCTTTTGCGTGATTTCTTATCACTTGCCCAGTCAGCATCGGCATAGCAAATTAACTTTGGTTGATCAGTGTGTGTTGGTTCTAGAAATAACTTCATGTGTTTAGTGTGTTTCAGGTATTTCAATAACTTCTTAATGCATGCCCAATGAAATTGTGTTGCCTTACCTACGTGTCGTGATAAAAGATTAACACTTAGTGCAATGTCAGGTCTGGTCCAACTACTAATGTATAATAGTGAACCAATGACTGAACGATAAAGTGTTTGGTCCTCGAACTCAGGACTTGGTTCATGTGTTAAGTTGTGAAAATCTGTTTGCATGGGTGTCTTTGTTGTGTTAGCATCTTTCATGTTGCAATGATGCAGAATGTGGTCAATTTTCTCCTCTTGTGAAAGACTAAACCCCTTCTGTGTCTTTTCAATCTGAACACCTAAATAAGTGCTAATGTGTCCTAAAGATTTCAGTGTGAAGTATCTCTGCATACTTTTGGCAAAAATCTCACTCATTTTCTTATTTGGACCAATGTAAACAATATCATCAACATAAACAAGAATTATCTCATATGCATTGTTAGATCTTTTTGTGAACATGCATTCATCAGTTTCGGACTTAATAAAGCCCATTGAATTTAGTTTGTCAGTAAGACATAAATGCCACATTAAACCTGACTGTTTCAGACCATAAAGACTTTTGTTCAGGAACCAGGTATCCCCTTCTTGCTTTCGGAATCCTGGAGGGCTTCTCACGTAGATCTCTTCATCTAGGTCTGCATGTAGATAAGCTGTGTCAACATCAAATTGGAAAACTTCTAAACCAAGAATAGTTGCAGTGGTTAAAGCAATTTTTACACTTTCAGTTCTGACTGTTGGTGAGTAAGTGTTTGTGTAGTCCTCAGGATAACGTTGAGCGAAACCCTGAGCTACAAGTCTGGCTTTGAGTAAAGACTCACCATTTGGTTTCTTCCTGATTCTGTAGACCCATCGAGTGCCAATAACTTTCTTGTTTGCTGGAGGTTTTGCAGGTGTAAATACATTAAGTTTCTTTAAACTGTCCATTTCATCCTGCATTGCATCATACCATTTGTCTTGCTCTGAATCAGGAAGCTGTTTGATTTGTGTGAATGTCTCAGGAGGAAGAGTAACGTTGCAAATCAAAGGCAATGGTGTTTTTGTCAGTTGCCACGAATATCGTTGTGGAGGGATTCCTTTTGTGACCCTCTTGGAACGTCTCGGAACAACAGTCCATTCTTCTTCTTCTTCTTCGTCCTCGTCCTCACGTTCGTCACTAGCATCAGCATCCGCGGCTTGCGAAGACGGAACATCAGGTTGTGAAGAACTGGTAGAAGGAATATCTGCCTGTGAATTGTCATCAGGCTGCGTGGCTTCTGGAACATCATCTCTAGGAAAATAAACTCCAGGATCATTAGAATGAATCCTGGACCAGTCAATATCTTCCTCAATATTTGCAGATTGTGAAATGACAATTACATGTTTAGGATCAATAAATTTGCACCATTTTGAGTTATCATCAATACCCATAAATCTCAGTCTCTTTGCTACTGGACCTCCCTTTCTTCTTTGACTTAAGGGAGTGTTCACCATAGCGTATGAACCAAAAATGTGGAGGTTCTTGAGATCAGGCTTGTAGCCATACAGCATGTAGAAAGGAGTTTGATTGATTACACTGCTACAAGTACGGTTGACAATGTAATTTGCATATTTGATTGCTTCACCCCAGTATATGCTACCGAGGTTGGCATCTTCTAGGAGACAACGCATCATGGTTTGTAGAACCCCTTGTCTTCTTTCTACGACTCCGTTATGAGCCGGTGTATATGGAGCGGATGTCTGATGAAGAATTCCATTCTTACGCATCCAGTCCTGGAAAAGCTGAGACATGAATTCTGCACCATGGTCACTCTGGATTCTGGTGATGCGAACTTGGTATTGTGTAGAAACAAAAGTTGCAAAGTCTTTAAAGATCTGAAAGGTCTCAGATTTCTCTCTCATAGGATATACAAATCCATATCTAGAATGATTATCTACAATTGTTAGGAAATACTTTCTACCACCAAATGATGGTGGGAAAGGACCCACTATGTCAGTGTGTACCAAATCAAAAATGCGTGTTGACAGGTGTGTAGCGTGTTTGGGAATTGCAGCTGCTTTGGATTTAGCTTTCCTGCAAACTGCACAATCCAAAAACACCTTACACCCCTTTAGATCCAAACCTTTTGCGAACTCCGGCATCTTTCTAAGAACACGGAAACTGGCGTGCCCCAATCTTCTATGCCACTTGTGGATACACCTGGAATGCAAAGGTTTACCAGTTAGTGAATTCTCAACATTAACAGTTTCATGAGGAAACTCAGGCTTGCTCTGAGCAACCTGCTTCTGTTTTCTCTGTTTGTTGGCTTTAGGAGCCTTTGGAACAGTAACGGGTTCTCTCTCTGAACCAACTCTCTCTGGGCCCGTGCTGTCCCTTTTTGGAGTTTGCATACTTGCCTGTGCTTGCCCTTTAGGCTTTGGCTTTAAGTAATAAACACCACCAATCAGCATGGTTTCAGCAACAATATGTCCATCTTTAACTATGTAACTTGCTTTCTCGAGGTGGTGAACCTGGAACTTTAAATCTCCAGACAAATGACTTTGACTAAGCAAATTACTGGTTGCTGAAGGTATGTAATAAACATCAGGGATGAATATATCGAGCTCTTCAATGTAAACAGTTCCTTTTCCCATGACCTTGCAAGTGTGGTTGGAAAAAGAGTACAGTTCTCGATACTCTGGCTCTGGCTCACCCATCTCTGTGAAAAGTTCCTTTCTGTGGGTAATGTGTACAGCTGCTCCACTATCGAAAGTCCACAAAAGACGTTTGTTGTACTTTGGATCAGGTTGTGGAACGTTGGTTTTGGCCAATGTTGCGAGTGGAGCTTGTGGATCATGCCTTGGACCACGACGACCTTGTCTTCCACCTCTACCTCTGCCTCTGGAGTCTGTTCCTCTGGGCTGGTATGTGACGGGAGCTGGAACTCGTTGGGGACAATCCCGGGTGTCATGTCCCACACGGTTACAGTTGTAACATTTTGGCATCCTTGGAGCGTAGCCTCTTCCTCGGAAGGGACGTCTAGCTTGAGCCTTTGATGCTGGGGGTCGTTGCAGATGTGGCGTAGCTAATTTGATAGCTTCCTCCTCCACTAAAAGTCTGCAAACGTGGTTAACTGTGCGTTGAGCAATAGGCACCTAGTTAATCTTTGCAACGGCATCTTTCCATTCATAATTCAATGAGTTAATGATGATGCTAATCATTTGGATATCATCGATTACATGGCCACTTTCTCTCAATTCACTTCTCATTCTTTTCAGTTTGGTCAAATGTCCACCAATTCGTTCACCAGGTTTCAACTTCGAACCATGGAACTCAGACATGAGCAAACATGAAGATTCAATTGAAATGGGCCTGTAGCAATCTTCCAAAATAGCCCAAATTTGTTGGGCTGTTGCATCAGGTGGAAAGGTAACCTGCAGTTCAGTGTCCATCGACATGAGCAAAGTAGTACATGCCCTAGGTCTCTCATTGCAGGAGTCCATGGCTGGGCAGGAGGATTAAAAACCATACAGTGTGTGCCTTCTCTGCGAAGCAAGAGTGCAATTTCACTGATCCAGGCTTTATAATTCTCTCCTGACTCCTTTAATTTTGACTCACCAGTCAAAGGAGTGACAGAAAATGCCTGCTGAGGGATATGCATTGAAACAACTTGCTGTGCAGGTTGAAAAGCTGGTTGTTGAACCAGGGGGCGCTGTAATTGCACCATTGGTCTTTGTGTGGCAACATTAAATTGACTTGCTTGCATTTGCCTTTGGCTTTGCCTTGTTCCATCTAGGGAGAATCCAACACCACCAGGGGGAGTTGAAGACTTAACCTTTGGAGGTATTGCAGCTTGGACATCTGGACGACTTATAGATAGATCTGTCGAGGTTCGTTGCAATTCCTTTAACTGTTGCTCTAATAAATTTTCTCCGCCAGCAGATGGCAGTGCAGCTTCACTTCTTGGCTGCACCAGACCTTTGTACGTGGCAGAAGAAGTAGAACAAAGGAGATCACGTGACCTCGGTGACGTGTACATATCTCTCTGTTCTTTTTTTTTTTTTTAAGAGTTTTGTACAAACAATTTTTCCCCCTTTTCACCCGGCCCGCCATACAATATAAATCTCATACAAATGCTATACCCCCCCCAACCCCCCCACAAAAATTCACTTTCAAATATTATACCAAATACTTTGCCCCCTCCTCTCCCCCCCATCTTAAAATAGATTACTCGTAACCCCTCTCCTCCCAACAAACACAATATAAATTTCTCTTAGATTAATAATAACACATTGATCCCATTTTCTAAGCTAATTTAACATCTATAACTCTTAATATAAATTTCTCCTAGCATAACAATGTTTCATTAATCCCATCTTCTAATTTATTCATACATATATATTACCCCACCCTCCACCCTAACCCTCCCCCACCTCCCACACAAACCCACCCCCCTGACTTCCGCTGTATACCACTCTAACAATTCCAAACATCCCATATACTATTTACTCTGATCATCTATCGGTCTAAACATTCTTACCTAAAGGCTACATAATAACTCCTAGTCTGGTATTTATTCTGTATATAATCAATCCATTTTGCCCATTCCTGTGTGTAATCCTCCTGTTTCTGAGCTTTTAAGAAAGCTGAAATTTTTGCCATTTCAGCGAACCCCGCCACCTTCTGAATCCATTGATCAATTGTCGGTAAAAAATCTTTTTTCCAATGTTGCGCAATCAACAACCTAGCTGCTGTGACCATATACAAGGCCAATTTTGTTTCCCCTTTGGTAAAATCCTTAGCTATACCCAATAAAAACATTTGCGGAGTAAATTGTATTCTTTTCTTAAATACATTCTGCATAACCCACCATATTTTTATCCAAAAAGCTTTCACCTTATTACAAGTCCACCATACATGAAAAAAGGTAGCATCTAGACACCCGCATCTCCAACATTTTGGTTGAACATTTGGGTACATGCATGATAATTTTTTAGGATCTAAATACCATCTGTAAAACATTTTATAAAAATTCTCCCTTAAAATCTGTGACTGTGTAAATTTAACATTCTGAACCCATATTTTTTCCCACGTTTCCAACATAACCACTTCACCAAAATTCTGAGCCCATTTAATCATACAATCCTTAACCAATTCACTTTCTGAGTCTCTTTCTAACAGTACATTATATATTCTTTTAACTTGTTTTGGACCAGTCTCTTTTATCTGCTTAATCAGTTCCACTTCTTTATCCATAAAACCGACCCTGCGATCTTCTTCCCATCTCTTCTGTAGCTGTATGTAATGTAACCAATTTAAAGTAATTCCTTCTTCCAACAGCTGTTCCAAAGTTTTTAACTTCCATTCGCCCCCATCAGCAATAAGCACATCTTTATATAAACAACCCCCGAGTGACTTAATATTCATAATCCCCATGGTGTCTGCAAGATCCAACCAAAGCGGTATTTTATAATCCCAATTGGGCCGGTGCTTCTTCCATATTCTCATCAAGGCACTTCGGAGAACATGGTTGTTAAACACTTTATCCACCCTGTCTTCATAAAAAAGATATGCATGCCATCCCAGAACAAGATCATGGCCTTCTATATTCAGCAATTCCACTTTTGTTTTCCCAAACCAATCTGCTACATGCGTTAATACCGCAGCTTCACAATATAATCGAAGGTTTGGGAGTCTGAGGCCGCCTCTTTCACGTGTATCTTGCATAATCTTCATCTTTACTCTCGGTTTTTTCTCCTTCCAAACAAATTTATTTAATGTTGTTTGCCAATTTAACAAGGTTTTATCTGACTTAAGCACCAGAATCATCTGGAATAAAAAGATAAATCTAGGTAGAATGTTCATTTTAATTGCTGAGATCCTTCCAAGCAAAGACAATTGTAACTTTTTCCACGCTTCAAGATCTTTCTGTATCTTTTGCCACAACACTTCATAGTTATTTGAGAAAAGTTTTGTATTTGATTCTGAAATTTGTATTCCTAAATATTTAACTTTAGAAACTATTTCAAAACCTGCTAAACTTACAAGTCTCTTTCTTTGAGTCTCTGTCATGTTTTTAACCATCATTTTCGTTTTGTTTTGATTTAGTCTAAACCCAGACACCATGCCAAATTCTACTATGATATTTTTCATCTGGATTATTGATTTCAAAGGATATGAAAGGGTAACAACCAGATCATCGGCGAATGCTCTAGTTCTGTATTCCTTTTGCCTGATAGCTATGCCATCTCAGGATTTTGAGTCCCGAATTGCGTTCAACAAGACTTCCAAAGTTAAAATAAATAACAATGGGGATAATGGGCAACCTTGTCTTGTGCCTTTTTGTATCTCGAAAGTTGTTGACAAATTTCCATTAATAAGTTGTGCATTTTGTTGCTGATAAATTGCTCCAATCGCCTGCCGCAATCGTGGTCCCATATCCATCTTTTCCAAAGTCTTGGTTAGAAAGTTCCAATTCACTCGATCGAAGGCCTTCTCTGCATCCAAGAAAACCAGCACTGCAGAGATCTGCTTATTCTTATCAAGATAGTCAATTAAATCTATGAGTTGCCTTATATTCTCCTTCATATGTCTGCCTTCAATAAATCCTGCTTGATCATGATGAATAATCTCTTGAATAACCGGCATCAATCTGTTGGCTAGTACCTTAGCAAATATTTTATAATCTGTGTTCAGAAGAGATATCGGCCTGTAATCCTCTGGTTTCTTAGGGCCCTCTTTATCTTTAGGTATCAATGAGATAAAAGCCGCTTTCCATGAGGGAGGTATTTTACCTCCTTGTTGTATATTACAAAATAGTTGTGTAAGATATTCAATCATTTCCAGTTGTAAAGTTTTATAATACATTGCAGTCAAACCATCAGTCCCTGGAGCCTTAGCTAATTTAAGTTGATTTATAACTAAAGTGATCTCATCAGCAGTTATAAGACGTTCCAAATTTGCCTTTTGAAGCACAGAAATTTTGGCAACCCTTTTTCCTTCCAAAAAATCATCTATTAACTTGTTCTGTATATTATCCTGTACATATAGCTTAGTATAATAGTCCACAAATGATTTTTTAATCAACTCTTGTTGATATACCGTCTTCCCTCGAAACTCAATTTTATCAATAATTCTGTCATTCGTATTCCTTCTCAAAGTATATGCTAACCATCTACCAGGTTTATTAGCGTTGGCAAAGGTGTTATGTTTAGCAAATTGTAAATTAGTTGCTGTTTGTTCTGCTATAAGCATCTGAAATTGATCTTTCAACAGCTTTAGCGCCATCTGGAGCGCCTGGTCATTCGGGTTTGTTATAAGCAGCTGTTCCTTGCGTTTTATTTCATCTTCCAATTCCATTCTCCTTTTCTGTCTAATTTGTTTATGTTTAAAGTTCATATGTATCAGGACCCCACGTATATAAGCTTTACTTGCATCCCAAACTATTTCAATGGGAGTGCCCTTATTCATGTTAAAACTGAAAAATTCCTTCACGTGTTTTTTAAGTTCATCAACATTTTTTTCATATCTAAATAAATTTTCATTTACTCTCCAAGACCTTCTTGGCCTCATCCCTAATTCAATTTGTAACCACACCGGACTATGTGTCCTGGCGAAAATCTTGGATTTCTTGGCTTTAGGAAGTAGATCCGGTGTTAACAAAAAGAAATCAATCCTTGAAAAGGATTTATGTCTATCTGAGTAGAAAGAAAAATCCATCTCATTTAGATGTTGCGTCCTCCAAACATCTTTTAATTTCAAATCGTCTTGTAAATCAAAAAAAAGCCTTTGGTAATTTGGTAGTGAATTTCGTCTTTGTACTCTTATCTATCTTTGGAGAAATCACTCCATTCCAGTCTCCCATTATTAGAATACTCTTAAAGTTCCAGTCTAAAATTTTTAAATGGAGCATCTTATAAAAACTTTCTTGGCGTTGGTTAGGAGCATATATTCCTAGCACCAAAATGGAACCAAAGTCTGTATCAAATTGAATTGCTATATATCTACCAGCGTCATCTGCCTCTATAACTTTAGTTGAAAATCTTTTATTTATATATATCACCACACCATTTTTCTTTACCAAATCAGAGGCAGCATAAAATGTTCCCAGTTTTGAATTCACTAAATACTTCTGGTCTTGCAGCCTAATATGAGTCTCTTGAAGGCAAACAACATCATTATTAAATTGCTTCAAATAATAAAATATTTTTTTCCTTTTTTGTGGGGAGTTCATTCCATTCACGTTCCAAGATAATAGCTTAAGCATCTTTAGATCTGGTCTGGAGCGCTGAAAGCATTTGCTGAAGATCTCTCTCCACAAGACTAATCTTCGGCCCTGCTCCTCCCATGGCTCTGGTTTGCTTCTTAGCTTCTTTCTTAGCACATTGTGTTTGAGGGTCGACGCGCTTGTGAGATTCTAACATTTGTCTAGTCGTGGATCTAGTAATACGTTGTTCGACAGGTTTAAGTATCGGC